>NC_060179.1:8769526-8882443 GCF_021184085.1 Oncorhynchus gorbuscha
CTGTCCCCACATACTAACAACATGGACTGTCCCCACATACTAACAACATGGACTGTCCCCACATACTAACAACATGGACTGTCCCCACATACTAACAACATGGACTGTCCCCACATACTAACAACATGGACTGTCCCCACATACTAACAACATGGACTGTCCCCACATACTAACAACATGGTCTGTCCCCACATACTAACAACATGGACTGTCCCCACATACTAACAACATGGACTGTCCCCACATACTAACAACATGGACAGTCCCCACATACTAACAACATGGACTGTCCCCACATACTAACAACATGGACTGTCCCCACATACTAACAACATGGAATTGTCCCCACATACTAACAACATGGACTGTCCCCACATACTAACAACATGGACTGTCCCCACATACTAACAACATGGACTGTCCCCACATACTAACAACATGGACTTTCCCCACATACTAACAACATGGACTGTGCCCACATACTAACAACATGGACTGTCCCCACATACTAACAACATGGACTGTCCCCACATACTAACAACATGGACTGTCCCCACATACTAACAACATGGTCTGTCCCCACATACTAACAACATGGACTGTCCCCACATACTAACAACATGGACTGTCCCCACATACTAACAACATGGACTGTCCCCACATACTAACAACATGGACTGTCCCCACATACTAACAACATGGACTGTCCCCACATACTAACAACATGGACTGTCCCCACATACTAACAACATGGACTGTCCCCACATACTAACAACAACATGGACTGTCCCCACATACTAATAACAACATGGACTGTCCCCACATACTAATAACAACATGGACTGTCCCCACATACTAATAACAACATGGACTGCCCCCACATATTAACAACATGGACTGTCCCCACATACTAACAACATGGACTGTCCCCACATACTAATAACAACATGGACTGTCCCCACATACTAATAACAACATGGACTGTCCCCACATACTAATAACAACATGGACTGTCCCCACATACTAACAACATGGACTGTCCCCACATATTAACAACATGGACTCTCCCCACATACTAATAACAACATGGACTGTCCCCACATACTAACAACATGGACTGTCCCCACATACTGACAACATGGACTGTCCCCACATACTAACAACATGGACTGTCCCCACATACTAACAACATGGACTGTCCCCACATACTAACAACATGGACTGTCCCCACATACTAACAACATGGACTGTCCCCACATACTAACAACATGGACTGTCCCCACATACTAACAACATGGACTGTCCCCACATACTAACAGCATGGACTGTCCCCACATACTAACAACATGGACTGTCCCCACATAATAACAACATGGACTGTCCCCACATACTAACAACATGGACTGTCCCCACATACTAACAACATGGACTGTCCCCACATACTAACAACATGGACTGTCCCCACATACTTACAAAATGGACTGTCCCCACATACTAACAACATGGACTGTCCCCACATACTAACAACATGGACTGTCCCCACATACTAACAACATGGACTGTCCCCACATACTTACAACATGGACTGTCCCCACATACTAACAACATGGACTGTCCCCACATACTAACAACATGGACTGTCCCCACATACTTACAACATGGACTGTCCCCACATACTAACAACATGGACTGTCCCCACATACTAACAACATGGACTGTCCCCACATACTAACAACATGGACTGTCCCCACATACTAACAACATGGAATTGTCCCCACATACTAACAACATGGACTGTCCCCACATACTTACAACATGGTCTGTCCCCACATACTGACAACATGGACTGTCCCCACATACTAACAACATGGACTGTCCCCACATACTAACAACATGGACTGTCCCCACATACTAACAACATGGACTGTCCCCACATACTAACAACATGGACTGTCCCCACATACTAACAACATGGACTGTCCCCACATACTAACAACATGGACTGTCCCCACATACTAACAACATGGACTGTCCCCACATACTAACAACATGGACTGTCCCCACATACTAACAACATGGACTGTCCCCACATACTTACAACATGGTCTGTCCCCACATACTGACAACATGGACTGTCCCCACATACTAACAACATGGACTGTCCCCACATACTAACAACATGGACTGTCCCCACATACTAACAACATGGACTGTCCCCACATACTAACAACATGGACTGTCCCCACATACTAACAACATGGTCTGTCCCCACATACGAACAACATGGACTGTCCCCACATACGAACAACATGGACAGTCCCCACATACTAACAACATGGACTGTCCCCACATACTAACAACATGGTCTGTCCCCACATACTAACAACATGGACTGTCCCCACATACTAACAACATGGACTGTCCCCACATACTAACAACATGGACTGTCCCCACATACTAACAACATGGACTGTCCCCACATACTAACAACATGGACTGTCCCCACATACTAACAACATGGACTGTCCCCACATACTAACAACATGGACTGTCCCCACATACTAACAACATGGACTGTCCCCACATACTAACAACATGGACTGTCCCCACATACTAACAACATGGACTGTCCCCACATACTAACAACATGGACTGTCCCCACATACTAACAACATGGACTGTCCCCACATACTAACAACATGGACTGTCCCCACATACTAACAACATGGACTGTCCCCACATACTAACAACATGGACTGTCCCCACATACTAACAACATGGACTGTCCCCACATACTAACAACATGGACTGTCCCCACATACTAACAACATGGACTGTCCCCACATACTAACAACATGGACTGTCCCCACATACTAACAACATGGACTGTCCCCACATACTAACAACATGGACTGTCCCCACATACTAACAACATGGACTGTCCCCACATACTAACAACATGGACTGTCCCCACATACTAACAACATGGACTGTCCCCACATACTAACAACATGGACTGTCCCCACATACTAACAACATGGACTGTCCCCACATACTAACAACATGGACTGTACCCACATACTAACAACATGGACTGTCCCCACATACTAACAACATGGACTGTCCCCACATACTAACAACATGGAATTGTCCCCACATACTAACAACATGGACTGTCCCCACATACTAACAACATAGACTGTCCCCACATACTAACAACATGGAATTGTCCCCACATACTAACAACATGGACTGTCCCCACATACTAACAACATGGACTGTCCCCACATACTAACAACATGGAATTGTCCCCACATACTAACAACATGGACTGTCCCCACATACTAACAACATGGACTGTCCCCACATACTAACAACATGGACTGTCCCCACATACTAACAACATGGACTGTGCCCACATACTAACAACATGGACTGTCCCCACATACTAACAACATGGACTGTCCCCACATACTAACAACATGGACTGTCCCCACATACTAACAACATGGAATTGTCCCCACATACTAACAACATGGACTGTCCCCACATACTAACAACATGGACTGTCCCCACATACTAACAACATGGACTGTCCCCACATACTAACAACATGGAATTGTCCCCACATACTAACAACATGGACTGTCCCCACATACTAACAACATGGACTTTCCCCACATACTAACAACATGGACTGTCCCCACATACTAACAACATGGACTGTGCCCACATACTAACAACATGGACTGTCCCCACATACTAACAACATGGACTGTCCCCACATACTAACAACATGGACTGTCCCCACATACTAACAACATGGACTGTCCCCACATACTAACAACATGGACTGTCCCCACATACTAACAACATGGACTGTCCCCACATACTAACAACATGGACTGTCCCCACATACTAACAACATGGACTGTCCCCACATACTAACAACATGGTCTGTCCCCACATACTAACAACATGGACTGTCCCCACATACTAACAACATGGACTGTCCCCACATACTAACAACATGGACAGTCCCCACATACTAACAACATGGACTGTCCCCACATACTAACAACATGGACTGTCCCCACATACTAACAACATGGAATTGTCCCCACATACTAACAACATGGACTGTCCCCACATACTAACAACATGGACTGTCCCCACATACTAACAACATGGACTGTCCCCACATACTAACAACATGGACTTTCCCCACATACTAACAACATGGACTGTGCCCACATACTAACAACATGGACTGTCCCCACATACTAACAACATGGACTGTCCCCCATACTAACAACATGGACTGTCCCCACAACTAACAACATGGACTGTCCCCACATACTAACAACATGGACTGTCCCCACATACTAACAACATGGACTGTCCCCACATACTAACAACATGGACTGTCCCCACATACTAACAACATGGACTGTCCCCACATACTAACAACATGGACTGTCCCCACATACTAACAACATGGACTGTCCCCACATACTAACAACATGGACTGTCCCCACATACTAACAACAACATGGACTGTCCCCACATACTAATAACAACATGGACTGTCCCCACATACTAATAACAACATGGACTGTCCCCACATACTAATAACAACATGGACTGCCCCCACATATTAACAACATGGACTGTCCCCACATACTAACAACATGGACTGTCCCCACATACTAATAACAACATGGACTGTCCCCACATACTAATAACAACATGGACTGTCCCCACATACTAATAACAACATGGACTGTCCCCACATACTAACAACATGGACTGTCCCCACATATTAACAACATGGACTCTCCCCACATACTAATAACAACATGGACTGTCCCCACATACTAACAACATGGACTGTCCCCACATACTGACAACATGGACTGTCCCCACATACTAACAACATGGACTGTCCCCACATACTAACAACATGGACTGTCCCCACATACTAACAACATGGACTGTCCCCACATACTAACAACATGGACTGTCCCCACATACTAACAACATGGACTGTCCCCACATACTAACAACATGGACTGTCCCCACATACTAACAGCATGGACTGTCCCCACATACTAACAACATGGACTGTCCCCACATAATAACAACATGGACTGTCCCCACATACTAACAACATGGACTGTCCCCACATACTAACAACATGGACTGTCCCCACATACTAACAACATGGACTGTCCCCACATACTTACAACATGGACTGTCCCCACATACTAACAACATGGACTGTCCCCACATACTAACAACATGGACTGTCCCCACATACTAACAACATGGACTGTCCCCACATACTTACAACATGGACTGTCCCCACATACTAACAACATGGACTGTCCCCACATACTAACAACATAGACTGTCCCCACTTACTAACAACATGGACTGTTCCCACATACTAACAACATGGACTGTCCCCACATACTAACAACATGGACTGTCCCCACATACTAACAACATAGACTGTCCCCACATACTAACAACATGGACTGTCCCCACATACTAACAACATGGACTGTCCCCACATACTAACAACATGGTCTGTCCCCACATACTAACAACATGGACTGTCCCCACATACTAACAACATGGACTGTCCCCACATACTAACAACATGGACAGTCCCCACATACTAACAACATGGACTGTCCCCACATACTAACAACATGGACTGTCCCCACATACTAACAACATGGAATTGTCCCCACATACTAACAACATGGACTGTCCCCACATACTAACAACATGGACTGTCCCCACATACTAACAACATGGACTGTCCCCACATACTAACAACATGGACTTTCCCCACATACTAACAACATGGACTGTCCCCACATACTAACAACAACATGGACTGTCCCCACATACTAATAACAACATGGACTGTCCCCACATACTAATAACAACATGGACTGTCCCCACATACTAATAACAACATGGACTGCCCCCACATACTAATAACAACATGGACTGCCCCCACATACTAACAACATGGACTGTCCCCACATACTAACAACATGGACTGTCCCCACATACTAATAACAACATGGACTGTCCCCACATACTAATAACAACATGGACTGTCCCCACATACCTATAACAACATGGACTGTCCCCACATACTAACAACATGGACTGTCCCCACATACTAACAACATGGACTGTCCCCACATACTAATAACAACATGGACTGTCCCCACATACTAACAACATGGACTGTCCCCACATACTGACAACATGGACTGTCCCCACATACTAACAACATGGACTGTTCCCACATACTAACAACATGGACTGTCCCCACATACTAACAACATGGACTGTCCCCACATACTAACAACATGGACTGTCCCCACATACTAACAACATGGACTGTCCCCACATACTAACAACATGGACTGTCCCCACATACTAACATCATGGACTGTCCCCACATACTAACAACATGGACTGTCCCCACATACTAACAACATGGACTGTCCCCACATACTAACAACATGGACTGTCCCCACATACTAACAACATGGACTGTCCCCACATACTAACAACATGGACTGTCCCCACATACTTACAACATGGACTGTCCCCACATACTTACAACATGGACTATCCCCACATACTGACAACATGGACTGTCCCCACATACTAACAACATGGACTGTCCCCACATACTAACAACATGGACTGTCCTCACATACTAACAACATAGACTGCCCCCATATACTAACAACATGGACTGTCCCCACATACTAACAACATGGACTGTCCCCACATACTAACAACATGGACTGTCCCCAGATACTAACAACATGGACTGTTCCCACATACTAACAACATGGGCTGTCCCCACATACTAACAACATGGACTGTCCCCACATACTTACAACATGACAAAAATAGTCCTACCACAATAAAGAACCAAGGCAAAGCAAGGCTTTTCACCCCATAACAACTAAACCGTTGTAGTGTTTTTGTCTTAATGAGGGGAAACTGAAGCCTTGTCCTATGTGTCAAGATAACTGCTTTCAGCATACAGTGTTGCGGTAAATGGTGTCCACATACAGAGGAAGAGCAGCCAACTGTAGCGGCTCAATACTGTTCTCTTCAAGTGATCCAACAGTGGTGGGTTCTCTCATACAGTCGGTGATGGTGTATATTATACTCCTATAACAGCCCACTACAGAGTACACTAAGCTCCTTGCATAACCTTGTTGTAGTAGTGTGCACTATAATTCTCAAGGTGTTTCCCATTTGGGCAACAGATAACATGATGATTCCAGCGTGAGAGATGGAACCCCCTCCCCCCAAAGATAAATATGTGAAGGGAGTAGGGTATGTACAGTGCTTTAGGAACATTTTCAGACTCCAATCAAGTTGTAGAAACATCTCAAGGATGATCAATGGAAACAGGATGCACCGGAGCTCAATTTCCTGTCTCATAGCAACGGGTCTGAATATTTATGTAAATAAGTTATTTATGTTTTGTTTATTCATGAATTAGGAAAAATGTCTAAAAAACTGTTTTTGCTTTGTCATTATGGGGTATTGTGTATAGATTGATGAGGGGGGGGAAACTATTTAATCGATTTTAGAGTAAGGCTGTAACCTAACAAAATGTGGAAAAAGTAATGTGGTCTGAATACTTTCCAAAGGCACTGCACACACACGATGAAACAGCGTAGATGTCCTGTTTCTTACCTTTCCAAAGGCACTGCACACACACGATGAAACAGCGTAGATGTCCTGTTTCTTACCTTTCCAAAGGCACTGCACACACACGATGAAACAGCGTAGATGTCCTGTTTCTTACCTTTCCAAAGGCACTGCACACACACGATGAAACAGCGTAGATGTCCTGTTTCTTACCTTTCCAAAGGCATTGCACACACACGATGAAACAGCGTAGATGTCCTGTTTCTTACCTTTCCAAAGTCCCGCACATCAAACAAGTCGAAGGCCTCAAAGAGTTCAGTCTTCTTCATGCCAAATGTCTCACAGCACGCAGCGAGGAACGTCCGGATGTTCCTCAAGCACAGGAACTACAAACGGAATAAAAGGAGACATGTTTTAGAGTATCAGGTGAGACCTTCGCTTCAGCAAACAAAGGAGAGGAGGGCTGCTCAACAACAATGACAAAATTAATGAGAATGGCTTACCAAGAAAAAAAAGAACTAATTTTGAGGTAAAGGCAGTTGGAACACTCGACGATAAAAGCCAGAGGTTGATTTCTTATTGCTTTTATTGCTCACTTTTCTTATTGCTGACTTTAATCCATTGTACAGGATGCAAACAGGTGACTGAACCGGTCATGTTTTACTGTTAATTGAATGATAATATAACATGATGACCATTCAGTCTCTACAGCAACAGTCACACAAAGTAAAATTTGTCCATTTTATTCAGATTTGCGTCATTGCATAGCTTGAGCTCATATGAAACGTGTATTTGTTCAAGTCTTGACAAAAATGTAAGCTGATTTGAGAAATACCCATCGATTCAATGTTTTAGAAGCCATCCCACAGTCCTCAGACTGAAATTTCACTATTATTACTTCTCAACACTGGACCTGTACCCTTTGGTCCTGAACCCTTTGGTCCTGAACCCTTTGGTCCTGAACCGTTTGGTCCTGAACCGTTTGGTCCTGAACCCTTTGGTCCTGAACCGTTTGGTCCTGAACCCTTTGGTCATGAACCGTTTGGTCATGAACCCTTTGGTCATGAACTGTTTGGTCCTGAACCGTTTGGTCCTGAACCGTTTTGTCCTGAACCCTTTGTCCTGAACCGTTTGGTCCTGAACCCTTTGGTCCTGAACCCTTTGGTCCTGAACCGTTTTGTCCTGAACCGTTTGCCACAAACTGTTTACATTGAACTACGTTCAAGAGCCAGAAGAGGTTCACATCTGGTTTACACTTCAAATTGGCTGCCACTCAAAACATTCTCATTCTCTTAGACAATACACATACTGCCATTGTTGTATATGCCAAAATCACAGTCACGTATAAACAGGCAAAGACCAGAAACTCTTTGTTGAGTTTCAAAATGGACGGAGCAATTGTCTGTCCAAAACTGCAGGCTGACATCCTGACAGCATCCTGACATAATCAAATAAGTAAAGACTCCCATCAAAACCTTTCTGCCTTGTGCGCATCCCACATGTGGGGTAATTAACCTAATGAAGATCTTAATAGACAGGCAGGGTCTCTTCCAACCCACATCAATCTCACAGCCACACATAAACAGAGTCAGCAGCCTCAAACCCTGCCATGAAAAGTTGGCTGAATAAATGTTTTTCGAAAAACTAAAAAACGCTGACACGAATCACGATGGACGCTATCTACGTCTTAGGATTTTGAAAAGCTGGGAGAAGTGTCCACCACACTCAGCATAATCTAAACCTTTTTGATCAGAGTGCCGTGTCTGGGACAGATACAAACGAGGAGGCCCGTTTGAACATAATTGTCTGACATAAAACATGGTGGGTTAGCTACTCAGTGGGTTAGCTACTCAGTGGGTTGGCTACTCAGTGGGTTGGCTACTCAGTGGGTTAACTACTCAGTGGGTTAGCTACTCAGTGGGTTAACTACTCAGTGGGTTAGCTACTCAGTGGGTTAGCTACTCAGTGGGTTAGCTACTCAGTGGGTTGGCTACTCAGTGGGTTAACTACTCATTGGGTTAGCTACTCAGTGGGTTAGCTACTCAGTGGGTTAGCTACTCAGTGGGTTAGCTACTCAGTGGGTTGGCTACTCAGTGGGTTAACTACTCATTGGGTTAGCTACTCAGTGGGTTGACTACTCAGTGTGTTAGCTACTCAGTGGGTTGTCTACTCAGTGGGTTAGCTACTCGGTGGGTTGACTACTCAGTGGGTTGACTACTCAGTGGGTTAGCTACTCAGTGGGTTAGCTACTCAGTGGGTTAACTACTCAGTGGGTTGACTACTCAGTGGGTTAGCTACTCAGTGGGTTGGCTACTCAGTGGGTTGGCTACTCAGTGGGTTAACTACTCAGTGGGTTAGCTACTCAGTGGGTTAGCTACTCGGTGGGTTAGCTACTCGGTGGGTTAGCTACTCTGTGGGTTAGCTACTCAGTGGGTTAGCAACTCAGTGGGTTAACTACTCAGTGGGTTAACTACTCAGTGGGTTGACTACTCAGTGGGTTAACTACTCAGTGGGTTGACTACTCAGTGGATTAGCTACTCAGTGGGTTGACTACTCAGTGGGTTAGCTACTCAGTGGGTTGACTACTCAGTGGGTTAGCTACTCAGTGGGTTGACTACTCAGTGGGTTGACTACTCAGTGGGTTAACTACTCAGTGGGTTAGCTACTCAGTGGGTTAGCTACTCAGTGGGTTAGCTAGTCAGTGGGTTAACTACTCAGTGGGTTGACTACTCAGTGGGTTAGCTACTCAGTGGGTTGGCTACTCAGTGGGTTGGCTACTCAGTGGGTTGGCTACTCAGTGGGTTAACTACTCAGTGGGTTAGCTACTCAGTGGGTTAGCTACTCAGTGGGTTGACTACTCAGTGGGTTAGCTACTCAGTGGGTTAGCTACTCAGTGCGTTAGCTACTCAGTGCGTTAGCTACTCAGTGGGTTAGCTACTCAGTGGGTTAGCTACTCAGTGGGTTAGCTACTCAGCGGGTTGACTACTCAGTGGGTTAGCTACTCAGTGGGTTAGCTACTCAGTGGGTTAGCTACTCAGTGGGTTGACTACTCAGTGGGTTAGCTACTCAGTGGGTTAGCTACTCAGTGGGTTAACTACTCAGTGGGTTAGCTACTCAATGGGTTAGCTGCTCAGTGGGTTAGCTGCTCAGTGGGTTGACTACTCAGTGGGTTAGCTACTCAGTGGGTTAGCTACTCAGTGGGTTAGCTACTCAGTGGGTTGGCTACTCAGTGGGTTAGCTACTCAGTGGGTTAGCTACTCAGTGGGTTAACTACTCAGTGCGTTAGCTACTCAGTTGGTTAGCTACTCAGTGGGTTAGCTACTCAGTGGGTTGACTACTCAGTGGGTTAGCTACTCAGTGGGTTAGCTACTCAGTGGGTTAGCTACTCAGTGGGTTAGCTACTCAGTGGGTTGACTACTCAGTGGGTTGGCTACTCAGTGGGTTGGCTACTCAGTGGGTTAGCTACTCAGTGCGTTAGCTACTCAGTGGGTTAGCTACTCAGTGGGTTGACTACTCAGTGGGTTAGCTACTCAGTGGGTTGGCTACTCAGTGGGTTAGCTACTCAGTGGGTTAGCTACTCAGTGGGTTAGCTACTCAGTGGGTTGACTACTCAGTGGGTTAGCTACTCAGTGGGTAATCTGTGATAAACCTTGGATGAAAGAGAGGATATTGTCCTCATTGACTGATTTATAGGAGGATGCTGATGGCACACCTCTGTCGTTACTAAAATATTCCCAACCAGGTCTGAACTGAAATGCTCCCTCATCAGTAACAAGACATTCTCGTCTGGCCCCTCCTGTCTCAGCCTCCAGTATTTATGCTGCAGTAGTTTATGTGTCGGGGAGATAGGGTCAGTTTGTTATATCTGGAGTACTTCTCCTGTCTTATCCGGTGTCCTGTGTGAATTTAAGTATGCTCTCTCTAATTCTCTCTTTCTTTCTCTCTCTCGGAGGCCCTGAGCCACAGGACCATGCCTCTGGACTACCTGGCATGATGACTCCTTGCTGTCCCCAGTCCACCTGGCCGTGCTGCTGCTCCAGTTTCAACTGTTCTGCCTGCCGCTATGGAACCTTGACCTGTTGACCGGACATGCTACCTGTCCCAGACCTGCTGATTTCAACTCTCTAGAGACAGCAGGAGTGGTCGAGATACTCTTAATGATCGGCTATGAAAAGCTAACTGACATTTACTCCTGAGATGCTGACTTGCTGCACCCTCGACAACTACTGTGATTATTATTATTTGACCATGCTGGTCATTTATGAACATTTGAACATCTTGGCCATGTTCTGTTATAATCTCCACCCGGCACAGCCAGAAGAGGACTGGCCACCCCTCATAGCCTGGTTTCTCTCTAGGTTTCTTCCTAGGTTTTGGCATTTCTAGGGAGTTTTTCCTAGCCACCGTGCTTCTACACCTGCATTGCTTGCTGTTTGGGGTTTTAGGCTGGGTTTCTGTACAGCACTTTGAGATATCAGCTGATGTACGAAGGGCTATATAAATACATTTGATTTGATTTGATTAATGTCTGAGGAAAGTAGATTGCAAGAAGCTGTTTTCTCTGCAGGTTTTGAATATTGCAAGGTAATTGACATCATGAAGTGTTCATATTTCAAGTATAATGGCCAAATGATGGATTTAAGTCACTCGACATTGGATATCCTCAACGACCAATCGACATAGTAGAGCCTTCAGCTGCTGTAGTAACATTATAATCTGTGGTGTCCTGTTAAGGTATATGCTGATGGAGATCAGCTGTTACAATGACATCAACAGGCTGTTACAATGACATCAACAGGCTGTTACAATGACATCAACAGGCTGTTACAATGACATCAACAGGCTGTTACAATGACATCAACAGGCTGTTAAAAATCAGTCCTCACAAACACTCTGTAATAAACAGGCTCTAACCAGCTCTTTTTTGAAACCCTTCAGAGAGGGGGATACCTAGTCAGTTTTAAACCCTTCAGAGAGGGGGATACCTAGTCAGTTTTAAACCCTTCAGAGAGGGGGATACCTAGTCAGTTTTACACCCTTCAGAGAGGGGGATACCTAGTCAGTTTTAAACCCTTCAGAGAGGGGGATACCTAGTCAGTTTTACACCCTTCAGAGAGGGGGATACCTAGACAGTTTTAAACCCTTCAGAGAGGGGGATACCTAGTCAGTTTTAAACCCTTCAGAGAGGGGGATACCTAGTCAGTTTTAAACCCTTCAGAGAGGGGGATACCTAGTCAGTTTTAAACCCTTCAGAGAGGGGGATACCTAGTCAGTTTTAAACCCTTCAGAGAAGGGGATACCTAGTCAGTTTTAAACCCTTCAGAGAGGGGGATACCTAGTCAGTTTTAAACCCTTCAGAGAGGGGGATACCTAGTCAGTTTTAAACCCTTCAGAGAGGGGGATACCTAGTCAGTTTTAAACCCTTCAGAGAGTGGGATACCTAGACAGTTTTAAACCCTTCAGAGAGGGGGATACCTAGTCAGTTTTAAACCCTTCAGAGAGGGGGATACCTAGTCAGTTTTACAACTGAATAGGTTCAACAGAAATGGGTTTTCGCATTTAACCCAACCCCTCTGAATCAGACAGGTGTGGGGGGGGGGCTGCCTTAATCAATGTAGTTGCTGGGGCTTAACTGCTTTGGTCAAGACCTAAACTGCAAATTTGCCAGCCTGGGGTTTCGAACCAGCAACATTTGGGGTTGGTTGCTCACTTTGTTTTGTCATTTAGTTTTGACTTAACAAGCAGGATTTCACAGGAAAAGCCGTTCTCTCTCTCATTTTTAAAACAGCCAATGATGAATGGAGCTGAGTCTGCGTGATACTGTAACTCCACTAACAACACAGGTACATGCAGCCAATGATGAATGGAGCTGAGTCTGTGTTACAGAACACCCGTACACTATTAAGATAAACTAACTGAATACAGGTCAAACAACCGAGAGAGGACATCTTTCTGTATTCATAACATCTCGTCACATATTTAGCTATAATCCGTAACTGTGGCAAGGAATCAGAGCTGTCTGTGAAGACGACGATGGGAACAAACATCAAATATGAAATTCTGCTCCACCCAAATCGTATTTAGGCATTACAGACGAGTTCACAAGAAAGGCCTTGGATTAGAAAACCCCAGATAAGTCTGACAGAGAGACAGGTAGAGAGGCAGAGAGGCAGACAGAGAGGCAGACAGACATGCAGACACACAGGCAGAGAGGCATGCAGAGAGGCAGAGAGACAGGCAGAGAGATATGCAGACAGGCAGACAGACATGCAGACAGGGAGGCAGACATGCAGACAGGCAGGAAGACAGACAGGCAGACAGTCAGGCAGACAGTCAGAGAGACAGTCAGAGATGCAGACAGACAGACAGACAGGCAGAGAGATATGCAGACAGGCAGACAGACATGCAGACAGGGAGGCAGACATGCAGACAGGCAGGAAGACAGACAGGCAGACAGTCAGGCAGACAGTCAGAGAGACAGTCAGAGATGCAGACAGACAGACAGAGAAACAGGCAGGCATGCAGACAGACAGAGAGGCAGGCAGACAGACAGGTAGACAGACAGGCAGACAGACAGGTAGACAGGCAGAAAGGCAGGCAGATATGCAGAGGCAGACTGATAGACAGGCAGACAGGCTGGCAGCTAGATAGACTGACAGAAAGACAGACCGAAAAACAGACAGACAGACAGACAGACAGACAGACAGACAGACAGACAGACAGACAGACAGACAGACAGACAGACAGACAGACAGACAGACAGACAGACAGACAGACAGACAGACAGACAGACAGACAGACAGACAGACAGACAGGCAACTAGTAAATAATGTTGAATGTTTATACTTGTATGCATGGCGTTTTAATCTGAGCAACACATCCTGGAGACGGCCGCCGACCCTGCAACCAGCTTCGGTATCTGAAGGATACAGCAATCTCACAGAGAGGCATTTGTACCACTGGCCTCAATGGGCTGACACCCAGTAACTCTGTACCACTGGGCTCAATGGGCTGAAACCCACTAACTCTGTACCACTGGGCTCAATGGGCTGAAACCCACTAACTCTGTACCACTGGGCTCAATGAGCTGAAACCCACTAACTCTGTACCACTGGGCTCAATGGGCTGAAACCCACTAACTCTGTAGCACTGGGCTCAATGGGCTGAACCCCACTAACTCTGTAGCACTGGGCTCAATGGGCTGAAACCCACTAACTCTGTAGCACTGGGCTCAATGGGCTGAAACCCACTAACTCTGTAGCACTGGGCTCAATGGGCTGAACCCCACTAACTCTGTACCACTGGGCTCAATGGGCTGAAACCCACTAACTCTGTACCACTGGGCTCAATGGGCTGAAACCCACTGACTCTGTACCACTGGGCTCAATGGGCTGAAACCCACTGACTCTGTACCACTGGGCTCAATGGGCTGAAACCCACTAACTCTGTACCACTGGGCTCAATGGGCTGAAACCCAATAACTCTGTACCACTGGGCTCAATGGGCTGAAACCCACTGACTCTGTACCACTGGGCTCAATGGGCTGAAACCCACTGACTCTGTACCACTGGGCTCAATGGGCTGAAACCCACTAATTCTGTACCACTGGGCTCAATGGGCTGAAACCCACTAACTCTGTACCACTGGGCTCAATGGGCTGAAACCCACTAACTCTGTACCACTGGGCTCAATGGGCTGAAACCCACTAACTCTGTACCACTGGACTCAATGGGCTGAAACCTACCAACTCTGTACCACTGGGCTCAATGGTTGGGTTGTGTTTCGGGGGACGTGTCTCCCGAGCCCATACGGGAGTTGTAGCGATGAGACAAGATAGTAACTACTAATAATTGGATACTACGAAATTGGGGAGAAAAAAGGGGGTAAAATTCAACAACAACAAAAAGAGGGGAACGGTTTTAACAAGCCGTTCCCTTCTTAACAAGCGAGCAACTGGCAGGGAGTGTCCAGAGATGGTTTCACACATGGATGTTTTCTGCATTAGGAGCTCTCAGCCCCACTAGGGCTCAATCTACACTACTGACTGGTGTGTGTGGACTCACACATCTCTTGTTATGGAATGACAAGTCCACTTACTGTATCCTGTGTCAGCGGAGAATGGAACCATGGGCTTGTGTTAGTGTGTGTGTGTGTGTGTGTGTGTGTGTGTGTGTGTGTGTGTGTGTGTGTGTGTGTGTGTGTGTGTGTGTGTGTGTGTGTGTGTGTGTGTGTGTGTGTGTGTGTGTGTGTGTGTGTGTGTGTGTGTGTGTGTGTGTGTGTGTGTGTGTGTGTGTACACCTGCGGAATAGGGAAGGGAGGACCAGGGAGGACTCAAGGGTAGAGAGAAATGACCACAGCACTGTAGTCTATAATGGTGTAGCATTTCATATCTGCAGCACCATGCAGGAACCATCTGCAGTAATAAGACAAAGAGTGTCACCATCCCTTTTCAAGTCATGTGTTATTGCTCTGTTCAGTTGGTTGAGATGGAGTGTGCTTGGCCTCCACTATATGGATCCTATTTCTTTCTGCTTATGTATTCCGTACAGTACAGTGAGTGGGTCTTTTAAAACCCCAGTGTGCACTGTAGCCTAGCCTAGCCTAGCCTAGCCTAGCCTAGCCTAGCCTAGCCTAGCAGCTAATTACATCCCACTCTGTTTGGTTCTAGATCTCCCACAAGTCAACCTGAGTTAGACTCAACTCATCTCTTATTGGTTAATGAGTGTCAGTTAACAGACAATAAGATGGCCGACTCTGTCCCAGAGGAAGCAGAGGACTGCTGTCCAGGGTTAGTGTTGGAGACCTGATAGACCTCTTCTCTTTCTGTCCGTCCATCAAGTCAATCTGATACGCATACAGTACAGACAAGCCAGCCCAGCCAACAGGACAAGAGAGCATCTGAAATTAACTATATAGTGCACTACTTTTCTCTAGAGCCATACAGGCCTTGGTCAAAAGTAGTGTACTATGTAAGGAACAGGGTGCCATTTCAGACACATACTCTGTGTGCTACTAGTCTGGAATTGAAACTGAAATGCTCCGTTTCACCACTGTATCAGGTTGTATTCCCGGCTGGCGTGCAACTGCTCGAAGCGTCCCACATAGACGAGAGAGATACAACACTGATTTAACTGTAGCAATGAATGACACAACCTCTGCTCTCTCTCTCTGACGCACCTCCGGTGTCTTCTGGGTCCCTCTTGAGATTTGTGTGTCCGGCGCGAAGAAATGGCGTCGTGTGAAACACTATAGGAGGAAGACAACAGGCCACAGACCATGGGAATGTAAAGCCTATAACAGCAGGCCACAGACCATGGGAATGTAAAGCCTATAACAGCAGGCCACAGACCATGGGAATGTAAAGCCTATAACAGCAGGCCACAGACCATGGGAATGTAAAGCCTATAACAGCAGGCCACAGACCATGGGAATGTAAAGCCTATAACAGCAGGCCACAGACCATGAGCATGTAAAGCCTATAACAGCAGGCCACAGACCATGGGAATGTAAAGGCTGAAGCCTGTGTCACACAAAGTAATTTTGACACAGTTTTTGCATTGTGACGTCATCATCTTTGCTGATGCACAAAGAAAGTCAAATGCAATTGAATTTGCATGCAACATCCAATCCTTTCATAAATTATTTGTTTATACAAAAGTGTGATAATTGTAATGGTGATATAGACAAAATGCTGGCTGTACAATTTGGCTACCTAGCCAAAATGTTGCCTATTCGCTGACCATGTTATACCAAGCTAGCTAGCCTACTTCCTGTGAAACTGGATAATTATAGAAATGGATATTAAACATTTAGGTACATACAAGGGTCTTATATTGGCAGAAAGCTTAAATTCCTGTTAATCTAACTGCACTGTCTGATTTACAGTAACAATTACAGCAAAAACATGCCATGTGATTGTTTGAGGACGGCGCCACACATCAAAATATGTTTCCACCGGCACAGGTTTCATACATTCCCAAATAGCGATTAAATGTTCACTTGCTTTGTGAAAATCTTCCTCTAATTTGTCATTCAAAGGGTCCCAGCTATAACATGTAGTGTCGTTT
The DNA here is from genome assembly GCF_021184085.1 of Oncorhynchus gorbuscha. Classification (NCBI taxonomy): domain Eukaryota; kingdom Metazoa; phylum Chordata; class Actinopteri; order Salmoniformes; family Salmonidae; genus Oncorhynchus; species Oncorhynchus gorbuscha. The sequence continues at coordinate 8,787,301 of NC_060179.1, forward strand.
TGTAAGATAAAATCCTTCTTTATATCCCAAAAGTCTGTTTAGTTGGCGCCATCGATTTGAGTAATCCACTCGTTCAACATGCAGAGAAAGGAATCCGAACATCTACTACTAAACTCTCCCTCCTTTTACGTGAAAGGAACCAAATGAGCCGACTCTTTTATGTGAAAGGAACCAAATGAGCCGACTCTTTTATGTGAAAGGAACCAAATGAGCCGACACTTTTATGTGAAAGGAACCAAATGAGCCGACTCTTTTATGTGAAAGGAACCAAATGAGCCGACTCTTTTAAGTGAAAGGAACCAAATGAGCCGACTCTTTTATGTGAAAGGAACCAAATGAGCCGACTCTTTTACGTGAATGGAACCAAATGAGCAGACTCTTTTAAGTGAAAGGAACCAAATGAGCCGGCTTACCGAAAAGACTTGGAATGCCCATCACTAACACACTGAACAACCCAGATGCAACTGTATTGCAAACAACATAAATTGCATCCAGCTTTGAGTAACATCAGCTTAATAACAGCGGAATCAATCACCAGGGTTCAACCTATCCCCTACAAAGTGCACTACTGTTGACCAGAGCCCCGTGGGCCTTGCCGTGCAAGACCCTATAGTTTCTGGTCAACATAAATCCAATACATTGGAAATACGGTACAATTTTTTGCGACGACATCCCGGCACAGAGTTGAGGTACTGTAGGTGTCACATGCATTGATGTGAGAGCTGGGACCTTTTCTCAGCTGTGTCATCGGGAAACCTGAGCTGGAGTGTAGGCGAATGAATATGTGCTGACCGCAGATCAACAGCTGTCCAGGACCAGTTTAGGGTCAAAGGCAGCCAGGAGACAGACAGCTAAAAAAGCAGGATCCACAATTCAGAGATAAACCCCCTCAGTTTGTACTGTTTCTGTAAACCCCCTCAGCTCGTACTGTTTCTATACACCCCCTCAGCTCGTACTGTTTCTATAAACCCCCTCAGCTCGTACTGTTTCTATACACCCCCTCAGCTCGTACTGTTTCTATACACCCCCTCAGCTCGTACTGTTTCTATAAACCCCCTCAGCTCGTACTGTTTCTATACACCCCCTCAGCTCGTACTGTTTCTATACACCCCCCTCAGCTCGTACTGTTTCTATACACCCCCTCAGCTCGTACTGTTTCTATACACCCCCTCAGCTCGTACTGTTTCTATACACCCCCTCAGCTCGTACTGTTTCTATACACCCCCTCAGCTCGTACTGTTTCTATACACCCCCTCAGCTCGTACTGTTTCTATACACCCCTCAGCTCGTACTGTTTCTATAAACCCCCTCAGCTCGTACTGTTTCTATACACCCCCTCAGCTCACTGTTTCTATACACCCCTCAGCTAGTACTGTTTCTATACACCCCCTCAGCTCGTACTGTTTCTATACACCCCCTCAGCTCGTACTGTTTCTATACACCCCTCAGCTACACCCCTCAGCTCGTACTGTTTCTATACACCCCTTCAGCTCAGTTTCTATACACCCCCTCAGCTCGTACTGTTTCTATTTCAGCTCGTACTGTTTCTATACACCCCCTCAGCTCGTACTGTTTCTATACACCCCCTCAGCTCGTACTGTTTCTATACACCCCCTCAGCTCGTACTGTTTCTATACACCCCTCAGCTCGTACTGTTTCTATACACCCCCTCAGCTTGTACTGTTTCTATACACCCCCTCAGCTTGTACTGTTTCTATACACCCCCTCAGCTTGTACTGTTTCTATAAACCTCCTAGGCAGTGGACAGTATACTCTAGTCCACGATACTATACACACTACTATACTATATACTCTACTATACTCTAGTCCACGATACTATACACACTACTATACTATATATTCTACTATACTCTAGTCCACGATACTATACACACTACTATACTATATACTCTACTATACTCTAGTCCACGATACTATACACTACTATACTATATACTCTACTATACTCTAGTCCACGATACTATACACACTACTATACTATATACTCTACTATACTCTAGTCCACGATACTATACACACTACTATACTATATACTACTACTACTATACTCTAGTCCACGATACTATACTATACACTACTATACTAGTACTATATACTACTACTATATATACTATACTCTAGTCCACGATACTATACACACTACTATACTATATACTCTATATACTCTAGTACTATACTACTATACTATATACTCTACTATACTATACTCTAGTCCACGATACTATACATACTACTATACTATATACTCTACTATACTCTACTATACACACTACTATACTATATACTCTACTATACTCTAGCCCACGATACCATACACACTACTATACTATATACTCTACTATACTCTACCATAGACTACTCCACTCTATACGGCACTCTAATATACCCCACTATACTATAATCTACTATACTATACTCTAGTCCACGATACTATACACAGTACTATACTATATACTCTACTATACTCTAGTCCACGATACTATACTATACTCTAGTCCACGATACTATACACACTACTATACTATATACTCTGCTATACTCTACCATACACTACTCCACTATATACTGCACTCTACTATACTATACTCTAGTCCACGATACTCTACTATACTCTAGTCCACGATACTATACACACTACTATACTATATACTCTGCGATACTCTACCATACACTACTCCACTATATACTGCACTCTACTATACTGTACTCTAGTCCACGATACTATACTATATACTCTACTATATCCTACCATACACTACTCCACTATATACTGCACTCTACTATACTATACTCTAGTCCACTATAATCTACTATACTCTAGTCCACGATACTATACACACTACTATACTATATACTCTACTATACTCTACCATACACTACTCCACTATATACTGCACTCTAATATACCCCACTATACTATAATCTACTATACTCTAGTCCACTCTACTATACTATACTCTACTATGCTATACTGTATACTCTAATATACACCATGCTAGACTCTGTATACTCTACTATACACTACTCCACTATATACTGTACACTAATATACTCCACTATACTATACTCTACTATATACCTTACTATAGTCTGCTATACTCTGCTACTTTTAGTTAGTGTGTGTTTGCTGTTGCAAGAGAAGAAGTTGTGTGGCTGACAGACTTTCACATGATGTTCCTAAATGAAGTGTGTGTGTTGTGCTGTGCAACGCCGTTTCCGTGCAGGACTAGGACTACTTGTCATCCGAACTATCACCCCGACTCACTAATTCAACAAGACTTATTTAACTGAGTTCTTCATGTCTGCCCTGTTTTAATACATTATTCATGTGGGATGAGTGATTGGCCTCGGCCGGCCGGCCTGCGGTCCACAGCAGCTGGTCCAAACCCAGGGACATACGCTCTGTCCCTGATGTCACCCTATTACCTCGGGACCAATAGGGCTCTGGTCAAAAGTAGTGCACTATATAGGGAACAGGATGCCAATTGGGACGAATGCCAGACTAATCACATTTAGAATCTCCAACGCCTCTTACAGTGTGTTCTTTCATGTACAGCCTGGTGTGTTTCAGAGAGGTAAGGGGAGGTAAGGGGTGGGAAATCGCCCATAAAACCTTTACTGCTCATCATCTGTGATGCAAGGCTCTCCCTCCACCCTCTGCTCTGTCTCTCCCTCTGCTCTGTCTCTCTCCCTCCACTCTGTCTCTGTCTCTCCCTCTGCTCTGTCTCTCCCTCCACCCTCCTGTCTCTCCCTCTGCTCTGTCTCTCTCTCCACCCTCTGCTCTGTCTCTCCCTCCACCCTCTGCTCTGTCTCTCCCTCCACCCTCTGCTCTGTCTCTCCCTCTGCTCTGTCTCTCTCCCTCCACCCTCTGCTCTGTCTCTCCCTCCACCCTCTGCTCTGTCTCTCCCTCCACCCTCTGCTCTGTCTCTCCCTCCACCCTCTGCTCTGTCTCTCCCTCCACCCTCTGCTCTGTCTCTCCCTCCACCCTCTGCTCTGTCTCTCCCTCTGCTCTGTCTCTCCCTCCACCCTCCTGTCTCTCCCTCTGCTCTGTCTCTCTCTCCACCCTCTGCTCTGTCTCTCACTCCACCCTCTGCTCTGTCTCTCCCTCCACCCTCTGCTCTGTCTCTCCCTCTGCTCTGTCTCTCTCCCTCCACCCTCTGCTCTGTCTCTCCCTCCACCCTCTGCTCTGTCTCTCCCTCCACCCTCTGCTCTGTCTCTCCCTCCACCCTCTGCTCTGTCTCTCCCTCCACCCTCTGCTCTGTCTCTCCCTCCACCCTCTGCTCTGTCTCTCCCTCCACCCTCTGCTCTGTCTCTCCCTCTGCTCTGTCTCTCCCTCTGCTCTGTCTCTCCCTCTGCTCTGTCTCTCCCTCTGCTCTGTCTCTCCCTCTGCTCTGTCTCTCCCTCTGCTCTGTCTCTCCCTCCACCCTCTGCTCTGTCTCTCCCTCCACCCTCTGCTCTGTCTCTCCCTCTGCTCTGTCTCTCCCTCTGCTCTGTCTCTCCCTCTGGTCTGTCTCTCCCTCTGCTCTGTCTCTCCCTCTGCTCTGTCTCTCCCTCTGCTCTGTCTCTCTCCCTCCACCCTCTGCTCTTTCTCTCCCTCCACCCTCCACTCTGTCTCTCCAGCGTATCTGCTCTCAGGAAGAGGCAAGACGTGTGACCAGTGTCCCCTCACTGGAGCGTGAATACTGGCTGTCCACCCCCTCATCCCTTTCCTCCCCCTCCCACTCATCCTCCGCCTCCTCCCTTTCCTCCTCCTCCCCTTTCCACTCATCCAAATATCATGAATCTGGTTTCCAGCTGCAGAGGTGAACTGGTTTCCGACCCTGTGTTTGTGTGTGTCTGTACGTAATTATCACCACTCTTCTGCACAACAGGTATATATTTCTAGCTGTCCCTCTACACTGCAACCAAAGACAATGACGACAGACATACAGTATTTATTAAAAAAGAGATGGGTTTGTACAGCAGTCATGTCTATGTATCACCTCCACCTACTGTTACACAGCACGAGATGCATTATACAGACTCATCCTCACTTGCTGGAGAAACCTGATATGAAATACTGTTCATATGAACAGCATTGGCACTCTAGGCTACACACTGCAAGGCATCTCTAAAGTGCTCTTTGCTTTTAGCATTAACATCCCTGACTGACTGTTCCTATTACTTCTCTGTCTACTTTCAGCTGAATAGAAAATAATGGCCATTTAATTTGGCTCAAGGTTTTCAATGTTGATGTTTTTTTTACCCATTGGTGAATGTACGGTGAAGGCTCTCTCTCTCTCTCTCTCTCTCTCTCTCTCTCTCTCTCTCTCTCTCTCTCTCTCTCTCTCTCTCTCTCTCTCTCTCTCTCTCTCTCTCTCTCTCTCTCTCTCTCTCTGTCTCTCTCTCTCTCTCTCTCTCTCTCTCTCTCTCTCTCTCTCTCTCTCTCGTAAACCATTTCACATGGTAAAACACAATTTGCCTGTTTCAAATGATGCGACACAACCAATATTCGCCAGTTCAGAGAGCAAACAAGGTGGGCGACGAAGAGGAAGAGGGGGGGGGGGCAAGAAAGAGGAAGAGGAGGACGAAGAGGAAGACAAAGAGTGGAAATATGTGATGAAATTCGAGCAACAGTTATAGACCATGTTCTTGTCCACGGACTGACAATGAGGGAAGCAGGACTTAGAGTGCAACCCAATTTGAGCCGATTTTCTGTGTCCACCATAGTAAGGACATTCAGAGAAGAGAACAGGTACAGTATACTACTGTATACTATTTACTATACTACACTATATGCAGCTGTTTCAATAGACATTTGTAAAGTTAATCACTGTATGTATTGTACTGCATGAATATGTTTTGTAACTGCACAACTACTTTTTGTAGAATTGCAAGGCTGCCACATGCAGGTGGAAGGACAGCTATATTCACTCGGGAGCAAGAGGCTGTTATAGTTGGCATGGTCCTTCAAGATAATGCAATACGACTCAGAGAAATCCAGGAACGAGTGATACAAGACAGCACACACTTCCAGGGAATCGACAGTGTGAGCATTTCCTGTCATGTTTGTCATTTATTATCTTGTCTTGTCCCTGTGCTTCCCATTCTATTCGTTTCCCTCTGCTGGTCTTATTTGGTTCTTTCCCTCCTTCTAGCCCTCTCTCTCCCCCTCCCTCTCTCACTCTCTCGCTCTCTCTTCTCTCTGTCGTTCCGTTCCTGCTCCCAGCTGTTCCTATTCCCCTAATCATCATTTAGTCTTCCCACACCTGTTCCCGATCCTTTCCCCTGATTAGATTCCCTATTTATTCCTTTGTAATCCGTTCCTGTTCCGTCGGTTCCTCGTATTGTATTCACCATGTTGTGATTGCGTTTCGCCCTGTCCTGTCGTGTTTTTTGCCGTGATTGTGTATCACCCTGTCCTGTCGTGTTTTGTGCCTTCATCAGACGCTGCGTGTGAGCAGGTGTCTCAGTCGACTACGGCCTGCGCCTACCCGAAGCGACCTGCAGTCTGTGGCCGCTTCTCCAGTTGTTTTCCCCTCTACAAATCTAGAGGATGTCAGTTATTCCGTTTTGAACATTATTAAACTCTGTTTCTGTTAAGTCGCTTTTGGGTCCTCTTTTACCTGCATGACAGAAGGAACCGACCAAGGAATGGACCCAGCGACTTCAGACGCTGTTTACACTGCCGTCAAGATCCAAGGAGCCATGCTCGGCAGACACGAGCAGGAATTGTCTGCTGCTCGCCAGGCCGTGGAAAACCTGGCTGCTCAGGTTTCCGACCTCTCTGGACAGTTCCAGAGTCTACGTCTCGTGCCACCTGTTACTTCCTGGCCTGCCGAGCCTCCAGAACCTAGGGTTAATAACCCACCTTGCTACTCCGGGCAGCCCACTGAGTGCCGCTCCTTTCTCACGCAGTGTGAGATTGTGTTCTCTCTCCAACCCAACACATACTCTAGAGAGAGAGCTCGGGTTGCTTACGTCATTTCACTCCTTACTGGCCGGGCTCGAGAATGGGGCACAGCTATCTGGGAGGCAAGGGCTGATTGCTCTAACAAATTCCAGAACTTTAAAGAGGAGATGATTCGGGTTTTTGACCGTTCAGTTTTTGGTGGGGAGGCTTCTAGGGCCCTGGCTTCCTTATGCCAAGGTGAACGGTCCATAACGGATTATTCCATTGAACTCTTGCTGCCTCTAGTGAGTGGAACAGCCGGCGCTGGGCTCGTTTTGGAGGGACTCCACGCAGTGGTTAAGGATGAGATTCTCTCCCGGGAGGTTCCTTCAGATGTGGACTCTTTGATTGCTCTCGCCATCCGCATAGAATTGGGTAGATCTTCGTCACCGGGCTCGTGGAAGAGAGCTCGCATCAACGGTGTTTCCCTGCTCCGCATCGCAACCATCTCCCTCCTCTGGCTTTGAGACTGAGCCCATGCAGCTGGGAGGGATTGCATCTCGACTAAGGAGAGGGAACGGAGGATCACCAACCGCCTGTGCCTCTGTGCGGAGTTGCTGGACATTTTGTTAATTCATGTCCAGTAAGAGGCCAGAGCCCATCACAAGCGGAGGGCTACTGGTGAGCGCTACTACTCAGGTCCCTTCATCTAGATCTTGTACTACTATGTCGGTCCATCTACGCTGGACCGGTTGGGTGCTACATGCAGTGCCTTGATTGACTCTGGGGCTGAGGGTTGTTTCATGGACGAAGCAAAGATAACATTCCTTTCAGACCGTTAGACAAGCCTACGCCCATGTTTGCCTTAGATGGTAGTCATCTTCCCAGTATCAAATTTGAGACACTACCTTTAACTCTCACAGTATCTGGTAACCACAGTGAGACTATTTCTTTTTTGATTTTCCGTTCACCGTTTACACCTGTTGTTTTGGGTCATCCCTGGCTAGTATGTCATAATCCTTCTATTAATTGGTCTAGTAATTCTATCCTATCCTGGAACGTTTCTTGTCATGTGAAGTGTTTAATGTCTGCCATCCCTCCCGTTTCTTCTCTCCCTACTTCTCAGGAGGAACCTGGCGATTTGACAGGAGTGCCGGAGGAATATCATGATCTGCGCACGGTCTTCAGTAGCCAACTCCCTTCCTCCTCACCGGTCGTATGATTGTAGTATTGATCTCCTTCCAGGGACCACGCCTCCTCGAGGTAGACTATACTCTCTGTCGGCTCCCGAACGTAAGGCTCTCGAGGATTATTTGTCTGTGTCTCTTGACGCCGGTACCATAGTGCCTTCTTCTTCTCCGGCCAGGGCGGGGTTCTTTTTGTTAAGAAGAAGGACGGTACTCTGCGCCCCTGCGTGGATATCGAGGGCTGAATGACATAAGAATCGTTATCCGTCCCCTTATGTCATCAGCCTTCGAGATTCTGCAAGGGAGCCAGGTGCTTTACTAAGTTGGACCTTCGTAACGCTTACCATCTCGTGCGCATCAGAGAGGGGGCGAGTGGAAAACGGCGTTTAACACTCCGTTAGGGCATTTTGAGTACCGGGTTCTGCCGTTCGGTCTCGCCAATCGCCAGCTGTTTTTCAGGCATTAGTTAATGATGTTCTGAGAGACATGCTGAACATTTTTGTTTTTGTCTATCTTGACGATATCCTGATTTTTTCTCCGTCATCGAGATTCATGTTCAGCACGTTACGTGTTCTACAGCGCCTTTTAGAGAATTGTCTCTACGTAAAGGCTGAGAAGTGCTCTTTTCATGTCTCCTCCGTTACTTTTCTCGGTTCCGTTATTTCCGCTGAAGGCATTCAGATGGATTCCGCTAAGGTCCAAGCTGTCAGTGATTGATTTTCCAAGGTCACGTGTCGAGTTGCAGCGCTTTTTAGGTTTCGCTAATTTGATCGAGCGTTTCATTCGTAATTTCGGTCAAGTTGCTGCCCCTCTCACAGCTCTTACTTCTGTCAAGACGTGTTTTAAGTGGTCCGGTTCCGCCCAGGAGCTTTTGATCTTCTTAAAGAACGTTTTACGTCCGCTCCTATCCTCGTTACTCCTGACGTCACTAGACAATTCATTGTCGAGGTTGACGCTTCAGAGGTAGGCGTGGGAGCCATTCTATCCCAGCGCTTCCAACGATAAGGTTCATCCGTGCGCTTATTTTTCTCATCGCCTGTCGCCATCTGAGCGCAACTATGATGTGGGTAACCGTGAACTGTCGCCATTAGCCCTAGGCGAATGGCGACAGTGGTTGGAGGGGCGACCGTTTTTGTCGTTTGGACAGACCATAAGAACCTTGAGTACATCCGTTCTGCCAAACGACTTAATGCCCGTCAAGCTCGTTGGGCGTTGTTTTTTTTTAGAGTTTGTGATTTCTTATTCCGGGTAGCAAGAACACCAAGCCTGATGCCTTATCCCGTCTGTTTAGTTCTTCTGTGGCTTCTACTGATCCCGAGGGGATTCTTCTTATGGGCGTGTTGTCGGGTTGACAGTCTGGGGAATTGAAAGACAGGTTAAGCAAGCACTCACGCACACTGCGTCGCCGCGCGCTTGTCCTAGTAACCTCCTTTTCGTTCCTGTTTCCACTCGTCTGGCTGTTCTTCAGTGGGCTCACTCTGCCAAGTTAGCTGGTCATCCCGGTGTTCGAGGCACTCTTGCGTCTATTCGCCAGCGCTTTTGGTGGCCGACTCAGGAGCGTGACACGCGCCGTTTCGTGGCTGCGTGTTCAGACTGCGCGCAGAAGAAGTCTGGTAATTTTTTTCTGCTTCTGCTCCTGGTCTTGCTGGGTCTCAGTCTGTTCCCTGCCATCGCATCTCTCCTGTTCTTGTCCCTGCCCTTGCTGTGTCTCAGTCTGTCCCTAGTTCTCTTTTTTTTTAGAGTAGTACCCTAGTTTCCCATCGTTTTAGTTACGGTCCTGAGGAGAAGTTGGGTTCTTTCTCGGGACGTGCTGGACCGTTTGATCTATGATTTCCTCCGTTGCCGCCAGTGTTCCTCCTCGAGAGCGCCAGGAGGCGCTCGGTGAGTGGGGGGTACTGTCATGTTTGTCATTTATTATCTTGTCTTGTCCCTGTGCTTCCCATTCTATTCGTTTCCCTCTGCTGGTCTTATTTGGTTCTTTCCCTCCTTCTAGCCCTCTCTCTCCCCCTCCCTCTCTCACTCTCTCGCTCTCTCTTCTCTCTGTCGTTCCGTTCCTGCTCCCAGCTGTTCCTATTCCCCTAATCATCATTTAGTCTTCCCACACCTGTTCCCGATCCTTTCCCCTGATTAGATTCCCTATTTATTCCTTTGTAATCCGTTCCTGTTCCGTCGGTTCCTCGTATTGTATTCACCATGTTGTGATTGCGTTTCGCCCTGTCCTGTCGTGTTTTTTTGCCGTGATTGTGTATCACCCTGTCCTGTCGTGTTTTGTGCCTTCATCAGACGCTGCGTGTGAGCAGGTGTCTCAGTCGACTACGGCCTGCGCCTACCCGAGCGACCTGCAGTCTGTGGCCGCTTCTCCAGTTGTTTTCCCCTCTACAAATCTAGAGGATGTCAGTTATTCCGTTTTGAACATTATTAAACTCTGTTTCTGTTAAGTCGCTTTTGGGTCCTCTTTTACCTGCATGACATTTCCACAATTGACCGTGTCCTCCATCGTAACAGGATGTGAATGAGACAAGTATACAGAGTACCTTTAAGCGCAACTCACCAAGGGTGAAAGAACTGCGAGCTCAGTATGTGGAAGGAAGTGTACATTCAGAAACATTTACTGTAATCCAGATTGTCTACAGTACTAACACATACTATTTGAATGACATTACTCTTCAGTACGTACAATGTATGTGAATCAGAAGCATAATTGTACTCTACAGTATAGCACTGTCTCTGTACGACTTACAAAATCCTACATACAGTATATTGTATTTCTACACAGACAATATTTGACTTGGAGTCCTTGGACAGACCCCATGAGTTCATCTCTGTCAGTGAAGCAGGCTTCAATCTAACAAAAAGGAGAAGGAGAGGCTGTGATTGGACAGCGGGCCATTGTTGAAGTCCCTGGTCAACGAGGTGGCAATGTCACAATCTGTGCTGCTATCAGCAACCATGGTGTTCTACATCACCATGTTACACTCGGGCCATATAACACCCAGCACCTTCTAAGATTTATTGCCAATCTAAGAGATATTTTACTTGAGCAGCAGGGTCAAGAGCTAAATGAGAATCCCATTCCCACCTATGTGATAGTGTGGGACAATGTCAGTTTCCACTGAGCTGCTCAGGTAAGGGAATGGTTTAACATCAATGGGCAGTTTATGAACTTGTACCTCCCTCCATACTCGCCTTTCCTGAATCCGATTGAGGAGTTTTTCTCCTCTTGGAGATGGAAAGTGTATGATAGACAATCCTACACCAGAGTAAACCTGCTGCAAGCCATGGATTTAGCCTGTGGTGATATAGGTGAGGAATCATGTCAGGGCTGGATACGGCACACAAGAGGCTTCTTCCCCCGTTGCCTCAGGATGGACAATATTGCTTGTGATGTTGACGAAGTGCTCTGGCCTGACCCAGCCCAAAGACAAGAAGAAGCACATTGATCACATGTGTACTCCTTTGATTTTTGTCCCTTGTAGTATTGTATACTGTAGTACAGTGCATTGTAGGCTGTATACTGTACAATGGACAAATTGTATGGCTCTGAACATTGTGCTTTCCATTTATTAACAGTACTGACTGCTCAATAGATTTTGACTGGTTGCAGGTTCAACAAAGAACAACAATTACAGTATCACAGAGACAAAGGACCAGTTTGTGAGATGCAGGGTACAGTACTGTAAAAATAGGGGTACAAGGAGGAGGAAGAACAAAAAACTAAATTGCAAAGAGCAAAGCAGAGTAGTAATTTCTGATCAATTTTGAGCTACTATGATAGAACATGTTTTCGTTCATCAATGACGGAAAAATATGAATATTGTATGTATTGTATGTTTTGAACAATGTGTTTTCTATTTTTCGGTGTATTGTTTACTGACTGCTTGAGAGTGTATATGATTTTGATCACTTTGTTTATGATTTGAGAGCAGTGTTTGATTTTGAACACAGGTAAAACTGTTTTGAGGTGAATGTTTCATTTTGCGAGAGGAGTCAGAGGTTATGTAAATAGTGCTTGAAGATGAGGTTTTGTGTTTAATGTTTGCAGGAAATGGAGCAAGGTTTCAGAAATTGTGTTTTAGCAATTGAGAAAAACTGGAAGTACATTTGTTTATAGAGTACATTGACAGGAACGGCCTGATCCTAGATCAGTACTCGTACTCGGAGGCATTTCATTGACACATATCTGATATCTAAGACCATGACAGGTCTCCTATCTCCCGATCTACAGCACAACGAAATATCTATATTACAGGGACAAAGCAGTGAAGATCTATATTAACATATAACACATAGGAATATTGACATTCTTGTGTTTCATTATGTGTTGTTCACATTAGATTCATCTTAGTTGTGGAAAAATCTTGAAGAACATCATGGCCTTAATGACCATGTACTCTTAAAATCTCCACCCCGGTACAGCCAGAAGAAGACTGGTCACCCCTCAGAGACTGGTTCCTTTCTAGGTTTCACTGCTTGCTGTTTGGGGTTTTAGGCTGGGTTTCTGTACAGCACTTTGTGACATCAGCTGATATAAACGGCCTTATATAAATAAACGTGATTTGATTCGTATCAGACATGGACTAGAATACAGTCAAATGCTATCATCAACGGCCACTGTTTTCTATCTAACTATGTCAGTATTGACGAAAAGCTCTCAGTACAATACTGATTAATGAACCAGTCTGGGTACGTTTCAAAAAATGCAATAAACATTGATTAGAGACAGATCGGACTCACTTCTTTTTAGGAAAATAATACAATTAGATTATATATTTTATTCCTCATATAGCATTGCCGTTTATTTCCGTTGACTCACTGCAGAGGTACATATTCTATATATAATCTCTATTTATGACACACACTGAGAGAGGCTGTCCAAATCCAGTCTGTTGAAGATTCCTCTGCACTTCTACAAGCGTGCACGTGTGTGTGTGTGTGTGTGTGTGTGTGTGTGTGTGTGTGTGTGTGTGTGTGTGTGTGTGTGTGTGTGTGTGTGTGTGTGTGTGTGTGTGTGTGTGTGTGTGTGTGTGTGTGTGTGTGTGTGTGTGTGTGTGTGTGTGTGTGTGTGTGTGTGTGTGTGTGTTGTCATGACCAGGGCAAGACTTGTGCCAATGTCAACATGAAGTCAGGTATCAAAAGTACATGTCATATCATGACGACCCTGCAAAGAAAACCTGTATGGAAATACCTGTGAATGTTGAATTTGAACAATAAGGAGAATTCAGAGTCAATCGTAAAAATATTTTTTTTTTAAGAAATCAGTAATGATGACATCATGAACAAGTGTCCCAACGCATTGACAAATCTCTCACTCTCTCGGAAACTCTGAAACTTGGTCATGTACTAAGTTAGGTTACTTCTGTGTGTGGGTTTGGAACCAGGCCCAGACAAGACATGTTTAGTTTCATTAATTAGACAGAGTGGGTTTGGAACCAGGCTCAGACAAGGCATGTTTAGTTTCATTAGTTAGACAGAGTGGGTTTGGAACCAGGCCCGGTCAAGGCATGTTTAGTTTCATTAGTTAGACAGAGTGGGTTTGGAACCAGGCCCAGACAAGGCATGTTTAGTTTCATTAGTTAGACAGAGTGGGTTTGGAACCAGGCCCGGTCAAGGCATGTTTAGTTTCATTAGTTAGACAGAGTGGGTTTGGAACCAGGCCCGGTCAAGGCATGTTTAGTTTCATTAGTTAGACAGAGTGGGTTTGGAACCAGGCCCGGTCAAGGCATGTTTAGTTTCATTAGTTAGACAGAGTGGGTTTGGAACCAGGCCCAGACAAGGCATGTTTAGTTTCATTAGTTAGACAGAGTGGGTTTGGAACCAGGCCCGGTCAAGGCATGTTTAGTTTCATTAGTTAGACAGAGTGGGTTTGGAACCAGGCCCGGTCAAGGCATGTTTAGTTTCATTAGTTAGACAGAGTGGGTTTGGAACCAGGCCCGGTCAAGGCATGTTTAGTTTCATTAGTTAGACAGAGTGGGTTTGGAACCAGGCCCGGTCAAGGCATGTTTAGTTTCATTAGTTAGACAGAGTGGGTTTGGAACCAGGCCCGGTCAAGGCATGTTTAGTTTCAATCCTTTCCTCTATTCCATCTCCTTACTTCCTTAACTTGTCACATGTCAGGGACAGTCTGTGGTCTGCAAGAGAGAGTCCTTTATGTACTGCTACTGCTGTGTGTGTGTGTAGGTTGGTGTGTAAACCGTGTTGTGCAGCTGAAACCAATCCAGATAACATTTAATTCTGGGCCACATACACACCACCATTCATCCGCCAGTGTCGTTAACTACTGGACAGATGTTGTGCCTGTGCAGTGTTAATGGCCTTATTTTCAATGACAGCCTAGTGGGTTAACGACAGATTTGTACCTTGTCAGCTCGGGGATTCGAACTTGCAACCTTTCGTTTACTAGTCCAACACTCTAACCACTAGGCTACCCTGCCGCCTCTACACTCTAACCACTAGGCCAACCTGCCGCCTCTACACTCTAACCACTAGGCTACCCTGCCGGCCTCTACACTCTAACCACTAGGCAACCCTGCCGCCTCTACACTCTAACCACTAGGCTACCCTGCCGCCTCTACACTCTAACCACTAGGCTACCCTGCCGCCTCTACACTCTAACCACTAGGCTACCCTGCCGCCTCTACACTCTAACCACTAGGCTACCCTGCCGCCTCTACACTCTAACCACTAGGCTACCCTGCCGCCTCTACACTCTAACCACTAGGCTACCCTGCCGCCTCTACACTCTAACCACTAGGCTATCCTGCCGCCTCTACAATCTAACCACTAGGCTACCCTGCCGCCTCTACACTCTAACCACTAGGCTACCTGCCGCCTCTACACTCTAACCACTAGGCTACCCTGCCGCCTCTACACTCTAACCACTAGGCTACCCTGCCGCCTCTACACTCTAACCACTAGGCTACCCTGCCGCCTCTACACTCTAACCACTAGGCTACCCTGCCGCCTCTACAATCTAACCACTAGGCTACCCTGCCGCCTCTATACTCTAACCACTAGGCTACCCTGCCGCCTCTACACTCTAACCACTAGGCTACCCTGCCGCCGCCAAAGGACAGAAAGGTATTGTGGCAAGCAGTCAATGCTCAATAATTCTTCATGCAATCGAGGGGGAAAAACACTGTTGAAAGCAGTTTTGGCAAAAGTCATGTGTGATGTATTGAAACATGTACTATGTGTTAATTAGTTTAGATGTAAAATGCCAAATACCCAATGGGATTTGTATGCAGGGGGTTGAGTTATTTGAATTAACAAATGAGAATGGGGTTTCCGTTCTTGCATTGAAGTGATTGGATTAGGAGATGCAATAGGAGGTCAAAGTTCAATGATGTATTGTTGTGGGAGTTGGGCTGAAGACACTGTAGAGATTAGTGGGACTCTAATGTGTTAAGGAGAACATTAAATGAATCTGTTCTTTACTTATAAGTACGCTTCGGAGTCTTCAGTAAAAGAACCCAGCATCTTGGGATGCAACAGACTGTATTTTGAAAGCAGTTTTGGTCTTTGTTTTAACATTTTTAAAAACAAGAGGGGGGTCCCCAGTTACCAACTGTGCAAGTTCTCCCACTTAAAAAGATGAGAGGCCTGTAATTTTCATCATAGGTAAACTTCAACTATGACAGACAAAATGAGAGAGAAAAAAATCCAGAAAATCACATTGTAGGATTTTTAATGAATTTATTTGCAAATTAGGATTCCTCCAATGGCATTGAGGAGTACACCTCATCAGTCATTGGCTTCATCAATAAGTGCATCGATGACGTCGTCCCCAGAGTGACCGTACGTACATACCCCAACCAGAAGCCATGGATTACAGGCAACATTCACACTGAGCTAAAGGTTAGAGCTGCAGCTCCTTTAAAAGGTTACACAGCTGCACCATCGAGAGCATCCTGACCGGTTGCATCATTGCCTGGTTAGGCAACTACTCAGCGTCCGACCGCAAGGAATCGAGAGCATCCTGGCGGGCTGTATCACCGCCTGGTACGGCAACTGCTCCGCCCTCAACCGTAAGGCTCTCCAGAGGGTAGTGAGGTCTGCACAACGCATCATCGGGGGCAAACTACCTGCCCTCCAGGACACCTACACCACCCGATGTTACAGGAAGGCCATAAAGATCATCAAGGACATCAACCACCCGAGCCACTGCCTGTTCACCCCGCTATCATCCAGAAGGCGAGGTCAGTACAGGTGCATCAAAGCTGGGACCGAGAGACTGAAAAACAGCTTCTATCTCAAGGCCATCAGACTGTTAAACAGCCACCACTAACATTGAGTGGCTGCTGCCAACACACTGACAATGACTCAACTCCAGCCACTTTAATAATGGGAATTGATGGGAAATGATGTAAAATATCATTCTAGAAAAAAATGATGCAAGAGCACTTGAATTGGTCAAACTCTCAGTTTAATACCAAAATATCCTATTTCCCTAAAAGCACGATGGTCTTGTCTTTCTTAAAGGGAAGGTTAACTTTGCCCCAGACAGCCGGTCTGAGATTGACTTCAATTTCTGTCATGGGATTGTTGTTGTTGTTGCTTTAACCCCTGAATGTAGTGAAGTAAACGTCGTCAAAAATATAACTAAAAGTACAGATACCCTCCAAAACTTTACTTAAGTGCTTTACACGACTGGTTTCATATGAGGCTACAGTACTTTTGATTGTTCACAATTCAGTTATGATTATCCATAACATAGACATGTTCAGACACGCCTTCTAATCTTACTTATTTACTTTCCTAGGTCTCTTTCCTCCTTCCCTAGCTTCCTTTCCTTTAGTTATTTCCTAAATTATTTTCCTATATTCCGTTCCTTCTTTCCTGTCCTCACTCCCATTCATTTGTTTTTTTTTTACAGTCCACCCACTTTTTAAACAAATGTGCTTTTGTCCACCTCTAGTTCACCAGATTCCTCAAGACTATGTAAGATCTTGGCCCCAGCAGAAACCACCACAACAAAACATAGGTATTCCTCAGACACTCTCTTTCTCCATTAAATCCCTCGTATGTTTCAGAACCAGCTGGTGGAGGGAGAGATGGACACACCCTTTCAAATGAGGGAGTTTTTGATTTGGTAAAGATTTCTCATAATATTACAAAATGTCCCATCGCGACACAAATAGCTTCCTGTAATGCGATTAGCATGACATTGCAACAATTTGTGTTCTTGTTTTTTTTCCGGAAGAATCCGATACCATCTAAAATGGTGTCTGAGGAATGTGGAGTCGGTTGTGATTGACGTGGTTGCGTCTGGAAGGAGGGAGAAAGAGGTGAGCCACAAGCGTTGTGTCACCTGTGCCATGATGGACTTTGGGAGAGGGGTGTATTTGAGGTTGGAGAATTGTATGGAGTGAGGATGGTATGTGCCAGTTGGTCAAAATCAAATCAAATTTTATTGGTCACATAAACATGGTTAGCAGATGTTAATGCGAGTGTAGCGAAATGCTTGTGCTTCTAGTTCCGACCATGCAGTAAAATCTAACAAGTAATCTAACAATTTCACAACAACTGCCTTATACACAGAAGTGTATAGGAATGAATAAGAATATGTACGTATAAATATATGGATGAGCGATGGCCGAACGGCATAGGCAAGATGCAGTAGATGGTATAGAATACTGTATATACATATGATATGAGTAATGTAGGGTATGTAAACATTATATAAAGTGGCATTGTTTAAAGTGGCTAGTGATACATTTATTACATCCAATTTTTTATTATTAAAGTGGCTAGAGATGAGTCAGTATGTTGGCAGCAGCCACTCAATGTTAGTGATGGGGAGGATGAGATGGGGAGGGAGAGATGGGGAGGATGAGATGGGGAGGATGAGATGGGGAGGATGAGATGGGGAGGGAGAGATGGGGAGGGAGAGATGGGAAGGATGAGATGGGGAGGGAGAGATGGGGAGGATGAGATGGGGAGGGAGAGATTGGGAGGGTGAGATGGGGAGGATGAGATGGGGAGGGCGAGATGGGGAGGATGAGATGGGGAGGGAGAGATGGGAAGGATGAGATGGGGAGGATGAGATGGGGAGGGAGAGATGGGAAGGATGAGATGGGGAGGGAGAGATGGGGAGGATGAGATGGGGAGGGAGAGATTGGGAGGATGAGATGGGAAGGATGAGATGGGGAAGGATGAGATGGGGAGGGAGAGATGGGGAGGATGAGATGGGGAGGGAGAGATGGGAAGGATGAGATGGGGAGGGAGAGATGGGGAGGATGAGATGGGGAGGGAGAGATTGGGAGGATGAGATGGGAAGGATGAGATGGGAAGGATGAGATGGGGAGGGAGAGATGGGGAGGGAGAGATGGGGAGGGAGAGATGGGGAGGGAGAGATGGGGAGGGAGAGATGGGGAGGGAGAGATGGGAAGGATGAGATGGGGAGGGAGAGATGGGGAGGGAGAGATGGGAAGGATGAGATGGGGAGGGAGAGATGGGGAGGATGAGATGGGGAGGGAGAGATGGGAAGGATGAGATGGGGAGGGAGAGATGGGGAGGATGAGATGGGGAGGGAGAGATTGGGAGGATGAGATGGGGAGGATGAGATGGGAAGGATGAGATGGGGAGGGAGAGATGGGGAGGGAGAGATGGGGAGGGAGAGATGGGGAGGGAGAGATGGGAAGGATGAGATGGGGAGGGTGAGATGGGGAGGATGAGATGGGGAGGGAGAGATTGGGAGGATGAGATGGGGAGGATGAGATTAGGAGGGCGAGGGAGAGATCGGGAGGGAGAGATGGGGAGGGAGAAATGTGGAGGGAGAGATGGGGAAGATGAGATGGGGAGGGAGAGATGGGGAGGATGAGATGGGGAGGGAGAGATGGGAAGGATGAGATGGGGAGGGAGAGATGGGGAGGATGAGATGGGGAGGGAGAGATTGGGAGGATGAGATGGGGAGGATGAGATGGGGAGGGAGATATGGGGAGGGAGAGATGGGGAGGGAGATATGGGGAGGATGAGATGGGGAGGGAGAGATGGGGAGGATGAGATGGGGAGGGAGAGATGGGGAGGATGAGATGGGGAGGGAGAGATGGGGAGGATGAGATGGGGAGGGAGATATGGGGAGGGAGAGATGGGGAGGGAGATATGGGGAGGATGAGATGGGGAGGGAGAGATGGGGAGGATGAGATGGGGAGGGAGAGATGGGGAGGATGAGATGGGGAGGGAGATATGGGGAGGGAGAGATGGGGAGGGAGAGATTGGGAGGATGAGATGGGGAGGGAGAGATGGGGAGGGAGATATGGGGAGGGAGAGATGGGGAGGGAGAGATGGGGAGGATGTGTTTATCTGACACCAAGGATAGACATCTTCCCTATCTCTCCTTCCAGCAGCTTGGGAATTATATACAAACCCTATCAACACCAGGTAGAATTGTTATTATAACTGTTATTATTAATGAATTGTTATTCATTGAACTGATGGTGTGCTTTGTTAAAATGTTATATCATTTTTTGGCTTTGAAGCCAACTGGTGTCTCGCTGCTCCTACCTATACTGGGCATAGAAATAATTTATACAATAAAACAGTTGCAAAAGTCTGAAATTAAATACCGAAATCAATGAATCACATCAACACCAGTGAGCTTCCCATGGGAAGGGAAAACAGGAAGGGGAAGGGAAAACAGGAAGCGGAAGGGAAAACAGGAAGGGGCAGGGAAAACAGGAAGGGGAAGGGGACAGTTTACCAACATGTCTTTACCATGTACGCTGTCTCTATGGACGAGATATGACAGCAGTCCATGCTTTGTTTTTGTTTACCTGATTAATGTTTTCAAATGCTTTAAACGTTTTAGCAACTGTGGCACAAATCCAATTCAAGTCAATGGTACTATTATAGTACTTATTATTTTTCATGTTCCATGTTACAACTTGTAACGAACCAGATTTTTCGATTGCCTTCATCCTCAACTGCTCTTCTGTTTAAGAGCAGCTGAATATAAACCGAACAAAACTCAACACTACTGTTCAAAAGTAAGAGGTCACTTGTTTTTGAAAGAAAAACTATTTTTTGGTCCATTCAAATGACATCGAATTGATCAGAAATACAGTGTAGACATTGTTAATGTAATGAATGACTATTGTAGATGGAAACGGCTGATTTTAAATGGAATATCTACATAGGCGTACAGAGGCCCATTATCAGCAACCATCACTCCTGTGTTCGTTAGACTAGTTGAGTGTCTGGAGCATCAGCATTTGTGGGTTTAATTACAGGCTACTCCCTTCACACAACAGTGGCTGTAACCAGAATAGAAAGAGGAATGAGAGGCCCCGGTGCACAACTGAGCAAGCGGACAATTGTCTAGTTTGAGAAACAGACACCTCACAAGTCCTCAACTGGCAGCTTCATGAAATAGTACCAGCAAAAGACCAGTCTCAACGTCAACAGTGAAGAGGCGACTCCGGGACGCTGGACTTCTAGGCAGAGTAGCAAAGAAAAAGCCATATCTCAGACTGGCCATTTATAAGAAAATATTAAGATGGGCAAAAGAACACAGCCACTGGACAGAGGAACTCTAGAAGGCCAGCATCCCGGAGTTGCCTCTTCACTGTAGACGTTGAGACTTTTTCCTCCAAACATAACGATGGACATTATGGCCAAAAAGTTATATTTTTGTTTCCTCAGACCAGAGGACATTTCTCCAAAAAGTACAATATTTGTCCCCACGTGCAGATGCAAACCGTAGTCTGACTTTTTTATGGCGGTTTTGGAGCAGTGGCTTCTTCCTTGCTGAGCAGCCTTTCAGGTTATGTCGATATAGGACTGGTTTTACTGTGGATATAGATAATTTTGTACCTGTTTCCTCCAGCATCTCACAAAGGTCCTTTGCTGTTGTTCTGGGATTGATTTGCACTTTTCACACCAAAGTACGTCCATCTCTAGGAGACAGAACGTGTCTCCTTCCTGAGCGGTGTGACGGCTGCGTGGTTCCATGGTGTTTATACTTGCGTACTATTGTTTGTACAGATGAACGTGGTACAGTCAGGCGATTGGAAATTGCTCCCAAGGATGAACCAGATTTTGGAGGTCTACAAAAAAATATTCGGAGGTCTTGGCTGATTTCTTTTGATTTTCCCATGATGTCAAGCAAAGATGCACTGAGTTTGAAGGTAGGCCTTGAAATACATCCACAAGTACACCTCCAAATGACTAACATGATGTCAATTTGCCTATCAGAAGCTTCTAAAGCCATGACATCATTTTCTGAAATTTTTCAAGCTGTTTAAAGGCACAGTCAACTTAGTGTATGTAAACTTCTGACCCACTGGAATTGTGATACAGTGAATTATAAGCGAAATAATCTGTAAACAATTGTTGGAAAAATGACTTGTGTCATGCAAAAAGTAGATGTCCTAACCGACTTACCAAAACGATAGTTTGTTAACAAGAAATGTGTGGAGTGGTTGAAAAACTAGTTTTAATGACTCCAACCTAAGTGTATGTAAACTTCCGACTTCAACTGTATGTAGATATTCCATTTCTTTTATCAGCCATTTCCAGCTACAATAGTAATTTACAACACTGTATTTCTGTATATCATTTCGATATTTTAATGGACAGAAAAATATATTTTAATGGACAGAAAAAATAGCTTTTCTTTCAAAAACAAGGACATTTCTAAGTAACCTCAAACATTTAAACGGTAGTATACATGCAACAATGAAAAATATTTTACTGAGTTACAGTTCATATGAGGAAATCAGTCAATTTAAATGAATTCACTAGGCCCTAATCTATGGATTTCACATGACTGGGAACACAGACATGCATCTGTTGGTCACAGATAACTTCATTAAAAAAGTAGGGGTGTGGATCAGAAAACCAGTCCGTATCTGGTGTGACCACCATTTTCCTCATGCAGCCCAACACATCTCCTTCACATAGAGTTGATCAGGCTGTTAATTGTGGCCTGTGGAATGTTGTCCCAGTCCTCTTCAATGGCTGTGAGAAGTTGCTGGATATTTGCAGGAACTGGAACACGCTGTCATACCTTTCGATCCAGAGCATCCCAAACATGCTCAATGGGTGGTGACATGTTTGGTGATATATGAAGGCCATGGAAGAAATGGGACATTTTCTGCTTCCAGGAATTGTGTACAGATCCTTGCGACATGGGGCTGGGCGTTATCATGCTGAAACACGAGGTGATGGCGGCGGATAGATGGCACGACAATGGGCCTCAGGATCTCGTTAAGGTATCTCTGTGCATTCAAATTTTCATCAATAAAATGCAATTGTGCTCGTGGTCCATAGCTTATGCCTGCCTATACCATAACCCCTCCATGGGGTAACTGTTCACAAGGTTGACATCAGCAAACCGCTCGCCCACAAAACTCCATCTGACCGGTCCAGTTGAAACCGGGATTCATCCATGAAGAGCACACCTCTCCGAACTGCAGTCAGGTCAAGACCCTGGTGAGGACGACGAGCATGCAGATGAGCTTCCCTGAGACGGTTTCTGACAGTTCTGAAATTCTTTGGTTGTGCAAAGTCACAGCTTCGTCATCTGAGTGGCTGGTCTCAGACGATCCTGCAGGGGAAGAAGCCGAATGTGGAGGTCCTGGGCTGGCGTGGTTACACGTGGTCTGCGGTTGTGAGGCCGGTTTGTGTGTACTGTCAAATTCTCTAAAACTATGTTGGAGGCGGCTTTTGGTAGAGAAATGAACATTCAATTATCTGGCAACAGCTCTGGTGGGCATTACTGCAGTCAGCATGCCAATTGTATACTCCCTCAAAACTTGAGACATCTGTGGCATTGTCTTGTGTAACAAAACTGCACATTTTAGATTGGCCTTTTATTGTCCCCAGCACAAGGTGCACCTGTGTAATGATCATGCTGTTTAATCAGCTTCTTGATATGCCACACCTGTCAGGTGGATAGATTTTCTTGGCAAAGGGTAATTGCTCACTAACAGGGATGTAATCAATTTTGTGTACAACATTTGAGAGAAATACAGTTTTTGTGCGTATTGTCTCTTATTTCAGCT
Organism: Oncorhynchus gorbuscha; assembly: GCF_021184085.1. Lineage (NCBI taxonomy): Eukaryota > Metazoa > Chordata > Actinopteri > Salmoniformes > Salmonidae > Oncorhynchus > Oncorhynchus gorbuscha. The sequence continues at coordinate 8,810,382 of NC_060179.1, forward strand.
CATGAAACATGGGACCAAAACTGTGCATGTTGCATTCATATTTTTGTTCAGTGTAATTTGGGGAGTATAGCTGGATTAGCTGGTTTAATGCAGTCAGCTTTTGGGCCAGAAGAACTATGTGGCCCACAGCTGGGCCGGAATAACCACCACTTTCAAAACACTTTGGTAGAACCTAAAAGTCCCAAGCAGCCATCTACGCTTCCTTTAAGTTGACACACTTGCGCACTATCCTGTTGTAATGTTCACACAGACACACACACACACACACACACACACACACACACACACACACACACACACACACACACACACACACACACACACACACACACACACACACACACACACACACACACACACACACACACACACACACACACACACACAGAGACACACACACACACACACACACACACACACACAGACACACACACACACACACAGAGAGACACACACACACACAGAGACACACACACACACACATTTTGGAGAAAAAACCCACTTTAGACTCACTTCTGTTGTACCTGTCACAGTTTCCTTCCCTTTTCCCAAGCAGACACAGTTACCATGACAACAGAACCCCTCCATCCAAAGCTGAGCTATTCCATGGAGGTCAGATTCAGACCTCTTCTTTCCTTACAACGTGTTATGGAGAAGGTCCGAAGGCCCAATACCCCTCATTTACATTTAATATATCTTGTTCACGTTGCTGCCGTCTTAAAAGACACCAGGTTCAAATTTTGAAGCAAAATCCTGTCACAACAAAGTGTGTTTTAGTTGAGTTGTTTGTTGTATTTTTTTCTGCAAGAGAAGCATTTTCTTGTCTTACCCTGACAAACAACAACAAACAACAACAAGGGTATTGACTGAACAGAGGAGTCAAAAAGGTACACACTACACACTACACACTACACACTACCCACTACACACTACACACCCACTACCCACTACACACTACACACTACCCACTACACACTACCCACTACCCACTACCCACTACCCACTACCCACTACCCACTACCCATTACACACTACCCATTACACACTACACACTACCCACTACACACTACCCACTACACACTACACACTACACACTATACACTATACACTATACACTATACACTATACACTATACACTATACACTATACACTATACACTACACACTACACACTACACACTACACACTACACACTACACATTACACACTACACACTACACACTACACACTCCACACTACACACTACACACTACACACTACACACTACACATTACACACTACACACTACACACTACACACTACACATTACACACTACACACTACACACTACACACTACACATTACACACTACACACTACACATTACACACTACACATTACACACTACACATTACACATTACACACTACACACTACACACTACACACTCCACACTACACACTACACACTACACACTACACACTACACATTACACACTACACTACTACACACTCCACACTACACACTACACACTACACACTACCCATTACACACTATACACTACACACTACACATTACACACTACACACTACACACTACACACTACACATTACACACTACACACTACACATTACACATTACACACTACACATTACACACTACACACTACACACTACACACTACACATTACACACTACACACTACACATTACACACTACACATTACACACTACACACTACACACTACCCATTACACACTACACACTACACATTACACACTACACACTACCCATTACACACTACACACTACACACTACCCACTACACACTACACATTACACACTACACACTACACACTACACACTACACACTACACACTACACACTACACACTACACACTACACACTCCACACTACACACTACACACTACACACTACCCATTACACACTATACACTACACACTACACATTACACACTACACACTACACACTACACACTACACATTACCACACTACACACTACACATTACACACTACACATTACACACTACACACTACACACTACACACTACACATTACACACTACACACTACACATTACACACTACACATTACACACTACACACTACACACTACCCATTACACACTACACACTACACATTACACACTACACACTACACACTACCCATTACACACTACACACTACCCACTACACACTACACATTACACACTACACACTACACACTACACACTACACACTACCCATTACACACTACATACTTCACATCAGAGAATGACACACACACACACACACACACACACACACACACACACACACACACACACACACACACACACACACACACACACACACACACACACACACACACACACACACACACACACACACACACACACACACACTACACACACTACACTCTACCCTCTTACCAGCCCTGCTTCTGCTATCACAAATTCCACTGCTGTCCAAGTAACTCTTTAGAGGCTCTAATACATTGTGCTTTAATTACGTGTCTAATTCAGCCACAGGGCCCGCTGCTTTGAAGGCCCAAGTCCCTTGTGTCCTCAGAGAGGGCACTCTGATATGGCTCTATGCCACAGACAGGTGCTTTGTGCTCTGAGTCCTATAAGGCCTTTGTCTTGGTGTCTCCGTGGCCCCCAGGGTCCCACTGGGTGAGTGGGGGCCTAGTGTCCCATTGGTTGTAAATGGACCAATGATAAAATAAGCTGCTGCCACTGTGTACTCATTAATTATTCACAGTGGACTCCACCCACACTCCATTATGTAAATGTCACCTCGACGACGCGAGCCTTCAGGGACGGGCAGATTTTTTTTTTTTTACAATTTCAACTCCAAAAATGATCCGTTTCTGTTGGGCAGTAATGGACAACTAAGGGGAATCGGCCCACTCACACTGAGCATGTTGTATGAATGGATGTGTCTGTTCGTAGCCTAGGAACAGAAATATCCTATACTCTTAGTCTACAATTAACAGAAAGTAGGCTGAGCAGATTTGTAAATATTTCCGTATGTATCATCCTTATTGAATCAGAAAATGGCTAATGCATCTAACAAGTCATGTGTAAAAAATAACATAGTGTTCACAAGATAAGTATAGGACACAACCCAGTTCCCGCTACATTTTGTGTCACTATGCCATGAATCAGAGCTGATGTTGACAAATAATGATCCGCCCTCTATCATTAATTGCAGCCGTTGGCCTTGCATAATCCTGAGCGTAATACAAAGCTCAACTTCTTTTCCTACCAACATCATTGAGTTTCCTCTTTCAAATCACCAGGCTGACATGTTGTGTCAATCCTTCATCAATTTGTTTGAGGCACTTAAAGCAAAACAAAAACGGCAATAAGAAGACCAGTTCTGTCACGGTAATGGTCATCTTGACTTCAGTACATTGGTCGATATTGAACATTTCAAAAACAAACTTGATTACGAAACTATTTTTGAAGCATATAATATTGACAAGGGGGTTGTAGAATTATTTCATTAGTGAACTCTCTGTCAGCTTTGTAATGAGAGTTCTTACACTATAAGTAAAAACAAAAGTATGTGGACACCCCTTCAAATGAGTGGATTCGGCTATTTCAGCCACACCCTTTGTAGACAGCTGTATAAAATCGAGCACACTGTCATGCAATCTCCATAGACAAACACTGGCAGTAAAATGGCCTTACTGAAGAGCTCAGTGACTTTCAACAGTGGCACCGTCGTAGGATGCCACCTTTCCAACTAGTCAGTTTGTCATTGAGCCAAGTCACAGATTTAGCTGTGATGTGAAGGCGAATAATAATCAGCCCAGAGCCAGACCCGGCTGTGACAGGACAGGCTTGGTGTGGGATAGGACAGGAGCAGATGGTCTTTGACGACCAGGAGAGAACCTGGAAATGTAGTGGAGGAATGAGTCTCTGTTTTTAATAATGCAGCATACAGGGGGAGCTGCTGTACCTGACAGTGACACTGTCTATCTGCCTGTCTGTGTTCGGTCTGTCTATCTGCCTGTCTGTGTTCGGTCTGTCTATCTGCCTGTCTGTGTTCGGTCTGTCTATCTGCCTGTCTGTGTTCGGTCTGTCTATCTGTCTGCCTGCCTGTGTTTGGTCTGTCTATCTGTCTGCCTGTGTTCGGTCTGTCTATCTGTCTGCCTGCCTGTGTTTGGTCTGTCTATCTGCCTGTCTGTGTTCGGTCTGTCTATCTGTCTGCCTGCCTGTGTTTGGTCTGTCTATCTGCCTGTCTGTGTTCGGTCTGTCTATCTGCCTGTCTGTGTTCGGTCTGTCTATCTGTCTGCCTGTCTGTGTTAGGTCTGTCTATCTGCCTGTCTGTGTTAGGTCTGTCTATCTGCCTGTCTGTGTTAGGTCTGTCTATCTGCCTGTCTGTGTTAGGTCTGTCTATCTGCCTGTCTGTGTTAGGTCTGTCTATCTGCCTGTCTGTGTTTGGTCTGTCTATCTGCCTGTCTGTGTTTGGTCTGTCTATCTGCCTCTCTGTGTTTGGTCTGTCTATCTGCCTGTCTGTGTTTGGTCTGTCTATCTGCCTGTCTGTGTTTGGTCTGTCTATCTGCCTGTCTGTGTTTGGTCTGTCTATCTGCCTGCCTGTGTTTGGTCTGTCTATCTGTCTGCCTGTGTTTGGTCTGTCTATCTGTCTGCCTGTGTTCGGTCTGTCTAGCTGCCTGTCTGTGTTTGGTCTGTCTATCTGCCTCTCTGTGTTTGGTCTGTCTATCTGCCTGTCTGTGTTTGGTCTGTCTATCTGCCTGTCTGTGTTTGGTCTGTCTATCTGCCAGTCTGTTTAGTTTGTGTTGGTAAAGCCTCTCAGTATCTCCTCTACCTCCAGCTGACTCTCAGTATCTCCTCTACCTCCAGCTGACTCTCAGTATCTCCTCTACCTCCAGCTGACTCTCAGTATCTCCTCTACCTCCAGCTGACTCTCAGTATCTCTTCTACCTCCAGCTGACTCTCAGTATCTCCTCTACCTCCAGCTGACTCTCAGTATCTCCTCTACCTCCAGCTGACTCTCAGTATCTCCTCTACCTCAGCTGACTCTCAGTATCTCCTCTACCTCCAGCTGCTCAGACTCTCAGTATCTCCTCTACCTCCAGCTGACTCTCAGTATCTCCTCTACCTCCAGCTGACTCTCAGTATCTCCTCTACCTCCAGCTGACTCTCAGTATCTCCTCTACCTCCAGCTGACTCTCAGTATCTCCTCTACCTCCAGCTGACTCTCAGTATCTCCTCTACCTCCAGCTGACCTCCAGCTGACTCTCAGTATCTCCTCTACCTCCAGCTGACTCTCAGTATCTCCTCTACCTCCAGCTGACTCTCAGTATCTCCTCTACCTCCAGCTGACTCTCAGTATCTCCTCTACCTCCAGCTGACTCTCAGTATCTCCTCTACCTCCAGCTGACTCTCAGTATCTCCTCTACCTCCAGCTGACTCCAGCTCCAGCTGACTACCTCCAGCTGACTCTCAGTATCTCCTCTACCTCCAGCTGACTCTCAGTATCCAGCTGACTCTCAGTATCTCCTCTACCTCCAGCTGACTCTCAGTATCTCCTCTACCTCCAGCTGACTCTCAGTATCTCCTCTACCTCCAGCTGACTCTCAGTATCTCCTCTACCTCCAGCTGACTCTCAGTATCTCCTCTACCTCCAGCTGACTCTCAGTATCTCCTCTACCTCCAGCTGACTCTCAGTATCTCCTCTACCTCCAGCTGACTCTCAGTATCTCCTCTACCTCCAGCTGACTCTCAGTATCTCCTCTACCTCCAGCTGACTCTCAGTATCTCCTCTACCTCCAGCTGACTCTCAGTATCTCCTCTACCTCCAGCTGACTCTCAGTATCTCCTCTACCTCCAGCTGCTCAGTACTGACTCTCAGTATCTCCTCTACCTCCAGCTGACTCTCAGTATCTCCTCTACCTCCAGCTGACAGTATCTCCAGCTGACTCTCAGTATCTCCTCTACCTCCAGCTGACTCTCAGTATCTCCTCTACCTCCAGCTGACTCTCAGTATCTCCTCTACCTCCAGCTGACTCTCAGTATCTCCTCTACCTCCAGCTGACTCTCAGTATCTCCTCTACCTCCAGCTGACTCTCAGTATCTCCTCTACCTCCAGCTGACTCTCAGTATCTCCTCTATCCAGCTGACTCTCAGTATCTCCTCTACCTCCAGCTGATCTCCTCTACCTCAGTATCTCCTCTACCTCCAGCTGACTCTCAGTATCTCCTCTACCTCCAGCTGACTCTCAGTATCTCCTCTACCTCCAGCTGACTCTCAGTATCTCCTCTACCTCCAGCTGACTCTCATCACCTATAGAGAGCAAGCAAGAGCGGATCTGCGGGTTCACATAACAGTCCTACAGCTTTTCTTTGAGAGACCAAAATTATAATAGTTCCCTTGTTGACAAGAAATAACACTGTCGAGGATATGACACAATTTACAAGTTCACTGCGAACTAAGTGATTGAAACATTGACAACAACAGGTTTTCCATCTGTGCAGAGCAAAGTATTTAATTTGGCTATTGTGTTTACTCCATTAAATGCGGGAACATCTGGACGTGGTAGAGTTGCCTATAGCAGGCAATTTGAAGCGTTTTACTTTGTCACTGTGAATGTAAACACGTTTCTTATCATACCTGTGACATCTGAGGTCGGAGGTTGATCTCTTTGAGGTTGATGGACTGGGTTCGGAGGTTGTTGAGAAGTTGACACAGGAGCACTCCATCTCGGAGGGTCTGAGCCAGGTCGAATACCTGAGCAGACTCCCATGTTACCCGATGATCGGGTGGAAGCACCTTGCAGTTGATCAGCCATAATGCGCACTGCCTCCAATTCTCCATTTAGGTTTGAGATCAAACAAATCTTACGCGACAAATAGGAATCCTATTGGAGTATAATCAATAGAACGCACTAATACAACATTGTGTCCATTCTCAATTTGTCATATAAACGGTGAAAACGAAACTCGGTATAGTAGCAGGATTTAATTCTACTCCTCTCCGTTTCATAACAGCAATAAAAGTAAATTGGAAGACGCTAGGCTACTGTCTGTAGGCTACGTGTACTCTGTCCATTGATGACTGAATTGTTACATTGCTGACAGTAACGGCAACACTGTCCGTGCGCTCTCCCTCCCTAGCTCTCTCTCGCTCGCTCTGTCTACAGGGCTAAACTACCACCCGCCTCTCCTCTTCCGTTTGCCACTCATACAGAATGTTCCGTGTACACTGCGTTAGGCTATTACATATATATTTGCGTTGTCACCTCATAAGTGACAGTTCGACATTTACTGGCAGGGGGGGGGGGGTCCATAATAGGGATGGTTGGCAAACTTCTTCTTTTTTTGCTTTGGGGAGGGTTGTGTGTGTTTTTTTATTATTCTGCACAGGGGATGGTAGTTTTTCCCTGGGTTACATTCACTCTTCTGCAGGTTTTGCATTTGCCTCCCAAGCCAAGGTGCTTTGGTACTTACCTTATGCACAATGTTTTTCTGCAAGCTAACTTTTGTTATAAACTGGTTGGTTCGAGCACTGAATGCTGATTGGCTGACAGCCGTTGTATACCACGGGTTTGACAAAACATCATTTTTGTTAGTATAATAAGGCACCTTGGGGAGTTGTATATGGCCAATATACCACGGCTAAGGTCTGTATCCAGGCAGTCCGCGTTGCGTCGTGCATAAGAACAGCCCTTAGCCGTGGTATATTGGCCATATACCACACCCCCTCTGGCCTTATTGTTGATCTACACCACAGGTCAATATAGGCACAAATTATCCACGACAGATCACTGCACCTGTACACAGCCCATCTGTAAATAGCACACCCAACTACCTCATCCCCATATTATTACTTATCCTCTTGCTCTGTTGCACCCCAGTATCTCTATTTGCACATCATCATCTGCACATCTATCACTCCAGTGTTAATGCAAAATTGTAATTATTTTGCCTCCATGGCCTTTCTATTGCCTCACCTCCCTAATCTACTACATTTGCACACACCGTACATATATGTTTCTATTGTGTAATTGACTGTACGTTTGTTTATGTGTAACTCTGTGTTGTTGTTTTTGTCGCTCAGCTTTGCTTTATTTTGGCCAGGTCACAGTTGTAAATGAGAACTTGTTTTCAACTGGCCTTCCTGGTTAAATAAAGGTGAAATAAAAAATAAAATAAAAATACTCTAGTGGTCGCTCTAATAATGAAATAAATGTATTCAAAAAATGGAAGGCTTTTGGGAGGAGTTAAGATCAGATGGGAACTTTCTAGCCAATTAGAAGGTAGATACACCTGTTAACAAAAGCCACAAGGGTTTCCACTAGTTACCATAGCCACAAAGTAAAAATGGGTTATATAGTTAAAAATCATGAAACAAACATTTTACTTTTGGTCTTAATTTAAGGTTAGGGTTAGGCATATGGTTAGCAGTGGGGTTAGGTTTAAAATCACATTTTAAGAAGATCAATTGTAGAAATAGGCAGAGTTTAGGACTTTGTGGCTGTGATAACTAATGACGACCAGGCACAACTCAGATATAAAGTGTATTTTCTCAGAATTTCCAGAATGTCCTACTTATAGCAGTACACTCATAACAACCTAATCATTACGAAACTTCTATTCGATCAAGTAATCTACACGTAGCAAATAAGCCATTACATTTTTTGTTAACTAAATTCAACACTCTCAAGAAAACGAGAATAAAAATGGCAGCTGCTGGAGAAGACAGATTTTGGACCCAGTTTCTGTACAGCACTTTGAGATATCAGCTGATGTACGAAGGGCTTTATAAATACATTTGATTTGATTTGATTTATCCGTATCTCTTTGACTGGGAAACTATATCAAAAAGGAAGAGGCTAACTGTCTATCCTGCCCTCTATCTACCATTCATAGTGACAACAGTGGTAGGTGGATCGTTTTTTCTAGATCTGCAATCAGCTAACCAGTAATCATACCACACCGAGAATAGCATTCAAAGCTGCATACATTTTCAATATGAATCCACAACAACCAATAGGAATAGCTGATGGGCAGTGGACAGGCCAGGTGCATCATTGCCATGACAGAACAGTGAAGACATGAAACAAGCAGCTCAAAAAATTCCCTTTTATTGATCTTGTTTAGGGACAACTCAGGTATTCCTCTACAACACCACAGCGCAATGAATAATTCCATTGTTTTCAAGAGATTACAAAATTATAATCGAGGGCTGCAGTGAAACTGTCAATATTGAATAATGGTGCAGGGGGGGATCCCTCTGTGATTTGAATGTTTCATTCCATTTGAATCAGTTGCAGGTCTACTCTCGACAGTAACTTCTAGAAAGGCACAGTACTGGCTGTATTTTTTTACTTCTGATAGTGACATGAGCTCGCTGTCTGTTGCAGATCATTATTCTCCCAAGTCCGCCGATAATAATGTGGCTACAATATGCTCCCAGCAGGTCCAGTTATTCAGGAGAGCTTAACGCTTGTTCTGCCTCCTCCCCAATCCGAGCTGCTATTTCTTGCCCAACTAGATGCTAACTAACACATCAATATAGCCTAAATATTTGTCATTTAACTTTTTTTTTTAATAAAAAAAATAAAAAATAATGTATGACCTTTATATATGAGGCATAAACACAACCAGTCATAATGTTTTAATCTAATTAGGTTACTTCAAAAGACTCCTGTAGGCATGCACACATTCATCCAAAATATAGTTCTAGCATCCTCAAAATGTCTTGACATTAACTAAAGTTCCATCCAACCTTTTTATGTGGATACAAATGTCATGACAGGCCTAATGGAAACAGCTCATTTATTGGTCCACTCTCCAAATGTCATGACAGGCCTAATGGAAACAGCTCATTTATTGGTCCACTCTCCAAATGTCATGACAGGCCTAATGGAAACAGCTCATTTATTGGTCCACTCTCCAAATGTCATGACAGGCCTAATGGAAACAGCTCATTTATTGGTCCACTCTCCAAATGTCATGACAGGCCTAATGGAAACAGCTCATTTGTCGGTCCACTCTCCAAATGTCATGACAGGCCTAATGGAAACAGCTCATTTATCGGTCCACTCTCAAAATGTCATGACAGGCCTAATGGAAACAGCTCATTTGTCAGTCCACTCTCCAAATGTCATGACAGGCCTAATGGAAACAGCTCATTTATTGGTCCACTCTCCAAATGTCATGACAGGCCTAATGGAAACAGCTCATTTATTGGTCCACTCTCCAAATGTCATGACAGGCCTAATGGAAACAGCTCATTTATTGGTCCACTCTCCAAATGTCATGACAGGCCTAATGGAAACAGCTCATTTATTGGTCCACTCTCCAAATGTCATGACAGGCCTAATGGAAACAGCTCATTTATCGGTCCACTCTCAAAATGTCATGACAGGCCTAATGGAAACAGCTCATTTATCGGTCCACTCTCCAAATGTCATGACAGGCCTAATGGAAACAGCTCATTTATCGGTCCACTCTCAAAATGTCATGACAGGCCTAATGGAAACAGCTCATTTATTGGTCCACTCTCCAAATGTCATGACAGGCCTAATGGAAACAGCTCATTTATTGGTCCACTCTCCAAATGTCATGACAGGCCTAATGGAAACAGCTCATTTATCGGTCCACTCTCCAAATGTCATGACAGGCCTAATGGAAACAGCTCATTTATCGGTCCACTCTCCAAATGTCATGACAGGCCTAATGGAAACAGCTCATTTATCGGTCCACTCTCCAAATGTCATGACAGGCCTAATGGAAACAGCTCATTTATCGGTCCACTCTCAAAATGTCATGACAGGCCTAATGGAAACAGCTCATTTATCGGTCCACTCTCCAAATGTCATGACAGGCCTAATGGAAACAGCTCATTTATCGGTCCACTCTCAAAATGTCATGACAGGCCTAATGGAAACAGCTCATTTATTGGTCCACTCTACAAATGTCATGACAAGCCTAATGGAAACAGCTCATTTATTGGTCCACTCTACAAATGTCATGACAGGCCTAATGGAAACAGCTCATTTATCGGTCCACTCTCCAAATGTCATGACAGGCCTAATGGAAACAGCTCATTTATTGGTCCACTCTCCAAATGTCATGACAGGCCTAATGGAAACAGCTCATTTATTGGTCCACTCTCCAAATGTCATGACAGGCCTAATGGAAACAGCTCATTTATCGGTCCACTCTCAAAATGTCATGACAGGCCTAATGGAAACAGCTCATTTATCGGTCCACTCTCCAAATGTCATGACAGGCCTAATGGAAACAGCTCATTTATCGGTCCACTCTCAAAATGTCATGACAGGCCTAATGGAAACAGCTCATTTATTGGTCCACTCTCCAAATGTCATGACAGGCCTAATGGAAACAGCTCATTTATTGGTCCACTCTCCAAATGTCATGACAGGCCTAATGGAAACAGCTCATTTATCGGTCCACTCTCCAAATGTCATGACAGGCCTAATGGAAACAGCTCATTTATCGGTCCACTCTCAAAATGTCATGACAGGCCTAATGGAAACAGCTCATTTATCGGTCCACTCTCCAAATGTCATGACAGGCCTAATGGAAACAGCTCATTTATCGGTCCACTCTCAAAATGTCATGACAGGCCTAATGGAAACAGCTCATTTATCGGTCCACTCTCCAAATGTCATGACAGGCCTAATGGAAACAGCTCATTTATCGGTCCACTCTCAAAATGTCATGACAGGCCTAATGGAAACAGCTCATGTGTTGGTCCACTCTCCAAATGTCGACCAAACAAAATACGCTAGACCAAGTGGGTCCTTTTGGGTCGGTTAAATTTATTAGGTGAGAAATGGCAGTGGAAATGCTTTTAAACGCAAATATTAATATAATAACCATCATATGGAAGTAAACTTGGAGTCACGCGATGACATGTAGTCTGGTCCTCCCAGTACAAGTCGGGAAAGCATGTCGCTTTTTAGGCTACAGACCAAATAATTTACGATGAACTTCTTAGGGTGGTGAAAGAGCACGGAGATGAGCAGGTAGCTTATTGGTTAGAGCATTGGACCAGTAAAGGAAAGGTTGCTAGATCGAATCCCCGAGCTGACAAGGTGTTGTTCTGCCCCTGAACAAGGCAGTTAACCCTAGGCTGTCATTGTAAATAAGAATTTGTTTTTTAACTGACTTGCCTAGTTAACTAAAAGAAATGCTCCTTTCAATAAATATTGAGGGTTTCGTTCTGGTGACATGAAAAGTGGCTACCATTTGACAAATACGATTAATCTCACAATTTTGTCCATAATAACCTCATGTATGCCAGGGTTCCCCAACAGAGGTTTTATTTGGAACCCCAAGTTCTCTGAGCAAAAAAACGCCAGCAAATCAAATTGTATTAGTCACATGATCCAAATGCAACAGGAGTAGACCTTCCAGTGAAATGCTTTCTTACAAAGCCCCTAACCAACAATGCAGTGTAAAAATACAAAACAAAATGTATGGATAAGAATAAGAAATACAAGTAACAAGTAATGGAAGAGTAGCAGTAAAATAACAAAAGCCAGACTATATACAGGGGGTACTGGTACAGAGTCAATGTGGAGACTATATACAGGGGGTACGGTACAGAGTCAATGTGGAGGCTATATACAGGGGAGTACCAATACAGAGTCAATGTGGAGGCTATATACAGGGGAGTACCAATACAGAGCCAATGTGGAGGCTATATACAGGGGAGTACCAATACAGAGCCAATGTGGAGACTATATACAGGGGGTACCAATACAGAGTCAATGTGGAGACTATATACAGGGGAGTACCAATACAGAGTCAATGTGGAGGCTATATACAGGGGGTACCAATACAGAGTCAATGTGGAGACTATATACAGGGGAGTACCAATACAGAGCCAATGTGGAGGCTATATACAGGGGAGTACCAATACAGAGTCAATGTGGAGGCTATATACAGGGGAGTACCAATACAGAGTCAATGTGGAGACTATATACAGGGAGTACCAATACAGAGTCAATGTGGAGGCTATATACAGGGGAGTACCAATACAGAGCCAATGTGGAGACTATATACAGGGGAGTACCAATACAGAGTCAATGTGGAGACTATATACAGGGAGTACCAATACAGAGTCAATGTGGAGGCTATATACAGGGGAGTACCAATACAGAGTCAATGTGGAGGCTATATACAGGGGAGTACCAATACAGAGCCAATGTGTGGGGGCACCGGTTAGTCGAGGTAATTGAGGTAATATGTACATGTAGGTAGAGTAATTAAAGTGGCTATTCATAGATAATAACAGAGAGTAGCAGCGGTGTAAACTAGTGTGGGGGGGGGCAATACACATAGTCTGGGAGGCCATTTGATTATCTGGTCAGGAGTCTTATGGCCTGGTGGTAGAAACTGTTTAGAAGCCTCTTGGACATAGACTTGGCGCTCCGGTACCGCTTGCCATGCGGTAGCAGAGAGAACAGTCTATGACTAGGGTGGCTGGAGTCTTTGATAATTTTTAGGACTTCCTCTGATACCGCCTGGTATAGAGGTCCTGGTTTGCAGGGACCTTTGCCCCAGTGATGTTCTGGGCTGTGCGCACTACCCTCTGTAGTTTCAACTGTTCCAGTTTCAAATGTTCTGCCTTATTATTATTCGACCATGCTGGTCATAAACAAACATTTGAATATCATGGCCATGTTCTGTTATAATCTCCACCCGGCACAGCCAGAAGAGGACTGGCCACCCCACATATGCTCTCTCTAATTCTCTCTTTCTTTCTCTCTCTCGGAGGACATGAGCCCTAGGACCATGCCCCAGGACTACCTGACATGACTCCTTGCTGTCCCCAGTCCACCTGACCGTGCTGCTGCTCCAGTTTCAACTGTTCTGCCTGGTTATTATTCGACCATGCTGATCATTTATGAACATTTGAACATCTTGGCCATGTTCTGTTATAATCTCCACCCGGCACAGCCAGAAGAGGACTGGCCACCCCACATAGCCTGGTTCCTCTCTAGGTTTCTTCCTAGGTTTTGGCCTTTCTAGGGAGTTTTTCCTAGCCACCGTGCTTCTACACCTGCATTGCTTGCTGTTTGGGGTTTTAGGCTGGGTTTCTGTACAGCACTTTGAGATATCAGCTGATGTACGAAGGGCTATATAAATACATTTGATTTGATTTGATTTGATTTGTAGTGCCTTGCGGTCGGAGGCCGAGCAGTTGCCATACCAGGCAGTGATGCAACCATTCAGGATGATCTTATACAAATGTAAGCAAGTTTTGAAATAGTTTCAGTCAAATATTATATCTTGTTTGGACATCTTGCGGGTACATTTGCAGTCTACAAATGATTTGTAATTATGTTCCGGCCAGAACATCCACTCAAGAAAAAAAATCAGCCCACGGCTGAATCTAGTTCCTGATCCCTGGCTATACCTGCATTACATCTGCAAGCTGTTGGCTAGAGGGCACGTTCACTATAACCTATGCAAGTGTTTTTATTTTTTATTTTACCTTTATTTAACTAGGAAAGTCAGTTAAGAACAAATTCTTATTTTCAATGACGGCCTAGGAACAGTGGGTTAACTGCCTGTTCAGGGGCAGAACGACAGATTTGTACCTTGTCAGCTCGAGGGATTGCAAATGTTTTTGTGACAAAACAATCAGTAGACCTAGAGTTGAAAATGCATTTTGTATTTTGTATTTTGTATTGGATACATGGGAATTTAACTGAAAAAATAAATGTTTAGGTGTACTAGGTTTTTGATGGGAAAAAATGCTATATATTGTCTTGAGGTGGATTTTAGAATATGTGACATGATTCAGGAAAGCATGCGTATGTCACGAGTCACGACTTCACAGGAGAGCCGTTTGAACGTAAAAAAAAGAAAACGTTGTTTGGGCAGAAATGCCAGAAATGCAGAAATGCCTTCTAGAACATGTGAACTGTCATGTGCCTTAATGTCAAGTTCTTAGTTACTTTGTTTTGTCTTTGTTTTAGTATTGTCAGGGCGTGAGTTGGGGTGGGCAGTCTATATTATTTTTTCTATGATTTGGGATTTCTGTGTTTGGCCTTGGTATGGTTCTCAATCGGAGGCATCTGTCAATCGTTGTCCCTGATTGAGAACCATACTTAGGCAGCCTGTTTTCAGCCTTGAGTTGTGGGTGATTGTTTTCTGTTGAGTGTTTGCACCAGACAGAAATGTTTCAGTTTCGTTCGTTCACTTTATTGTTTTTGTTCAGTGTTCATTTATATTATTAAAAAGATGGACTCTTACCACGCTGCGCATTGGTCCTCACCTTCTTCCACCACCAACGAGCATTACACTTAATATCGAACATGAAAATGTGTCACCAATTGGATGGAAACCTAGCTATAGACACCATAAAGACTCTGGCAGCTAGTCAAGTGTCACTTTGATTATGCTGCACATCATGATTCACCAGCAGAATAAACGACCAGCCAAACAAGCTTGTAAGAATTGTACTTAAACTCCCTCCTCATACTCATGCCTAGTTAAATAAAGGTTAAATATTTGTTTTAAATACTCACCTGGAGGTTGAGCATTTTAAACAGCTACAGGCTGGCAATCTGTGGGAACAAAACAGTAGCATTAATTCGACTTTGTCTGGCCCAAATAATAATCAAGGACTCCAGCTAACTATCCAACACGTTTTAATTTGTTAGAGATGTCCAGTAGTATGATACCACAACCAGAGATTCCCAAGCTAGCACCAAAACTCCTGGTTTGAATGGCTGAGAGTCAGTGTCGTGTGTGGCCAACACCGTGCTGACTATGATGGTGTCGCAGGTTTGGGTTACGGTGATAAGAGCTTGGGCCGATCAAGGCAACTACAAGGCAGATGATTGAAATATTTAAAATGTATATTGTAGAGGGGAAGGGAGGGGAGAGCCCCGACAACATATTTTGGTCGGTAGTCACATGGGATTCTGAGAAGAGTGCACATTCTGAGAAGAGTGCACATTCTGAGAAGAGTGCACATTCTGACAAGAGTGCACATTCTGAGAAGAGTGCACATTCTGAGAAGAGTGCACATTCTGACAAGAGTGCACATTCACATTCTGAGAAGAGTGCACATTCTGAGAAGAGTGCACATTCTGAGAAGAGTGCACATTCTGAGAAGAGTGCACATTCTGAGAAGAGTGCACATTCTGAGAAGAGTGCACATTCTGAGAAGAGTGCACATTGAGGTCGAGGCGCTCAATGTTCCAACGTTTTTTCTTCACTCTGTCGTTGTAGATCATGTTAGATAAACCCCTAATATGAATTTAATGGGAATCTTAGCTAATGTTCTGGGATTGTTCCCGGTTTGCTGGGAAGTATCTCTCCATCTCAATCTCCATCTCGCTCTCTCTATCTCTCTCTCGCTCTCTTTCTCTCTCTGTCTACCTCTGCCTCTCTATCTGTCTACCTCTGCTTCTCTCTATGTCTACCTCTACCTCTCTCTCTTTCTTTCCTTTGTTATTTTTGCTGAATCATTCACTGGTCTTCTATGTGTTTTGATTTCCAGGGAAATATGAAACAAAGAATGAAATCCTACATGTGTGTGAAGATTGCAACATTTATAGCTCTGAAAAGTAATGGAAATGAGACTTCAGCAAAGAAAAGGTCCCAAATACCCCAATAATCGCTATGTGTGACTTATTCATTAAAGGTATAGGCAATGATTCACACGGGGAATGTGTGGGGTCTACACACAAAACTATGTGGGTTCCTCAAGGGTTCTTTGGGAAGGGTGATGCTTCTATGTGGAACCACAATGACTCAGAGAACCCTTTGAGCTCTTCAATGGTTCTTTACAGTTAAAAAAACGGGTTATTTTAGTGACGCTTAAAATGTAGGGGAGGCGTGGCTCATTAGAATATTTTGGGACGTGGTTTTGTTCATAGCTCTTTTTGTGCAACTGTGAGGAAGAGTGTCATTCCAGTTGATCTAATGTGTTGTGTTATGCTATTACATATTATATATGGCTATGGCCAGTGACGGTGTCTTGTGAAAGACTCACAAATGGTTATGTGTTGTTCTCAAGTCCGTGGTTCTCAGTTCTCTCTTCAGGTAGCACATTGGATTCAACTTGTCAATAAACTCGTAATAATATCATTTTATTACGTTTTAGATATTTTTCTTCACATATCTTTAAAAACATTTTGCTAAACCTAAGCTTCCAAATACTCTCCTGCAATCCGCCTCACCCAATGTAGCTACTTTTCCTAAAGGATTTATATTTACTTCGGAACCGAAACCCCTCAACTGAAGTTAGCCAGCTAACCACCAGCTATGCTAGTGGTCTTCAGCTAACCGGTCATCAGCTAACCTTTAGCTCGGAAAGTTCTCGCCAGTTCGAACAACGCGACGCTAACCAGAGCATAACGGACCTATTTATTTTTTATCCCCGGATTCTCTCCGCAAACTGAACATTTTTTTCAGCTGGATCTTCACAACTAGCTATCAAGCTAAACCGCAACCCTGGTTGTTTACTCCTGGCTAGCGTTTTCACCCAGGTAGCTTGAAGCTAGCCCGGCCAGAGCTCCTGTGTTCCTAGCATACTCCTGGGCTTCTATACCCGGATCCACGACCGGTCTACCGATGTCACTGCATGAAGAGGAATAAACAGACTCACCCCATCGCGACGTCCTCCAAAGGCTAACTCGCTAGCCCTCGCTATCTCCTTGCTTGCTAATTCGGCATGCTAACTGCTAGCTTGTTTAGCCCAGGTCCGCTAACTACTACCTTGTTTACCCTGGCCTGCTAATCTGTTAGCTTGTTAGCACAGGCCTGCTAACCGTCTGCATCGCAGTGGCCCATATGTACTTTCTATATCTTCCTGATTTTTAAAATTTGTTTATACCTTCCGGAAACCTGCCTCACCCAATGTGATACAGAATCGCTATTATTTTTAATTTTTAGAACACAATCAAGAACCTCCAGAAGCGAATCAGCTAACTAGCTACAAGCTACTTAGTCACTGTTTTTTTTAAACCTGGATAACACCTGCCAGTCCAGCCCCCCTGCCTCATCCACCGCTGCCCCTGGACTCTGATCACTTGGCTACATAGCTGATGCACGCTGGACTGTCCATTAATCACGGTACTCCATTCTGCTTGTTTGATTTATCTGTCGGCCCCGTTGCCTAGACAATGCCATTTTACCTGCTGTTGTTATGCTAGCTGATTAGCTGTTGTCTCACCCACTGTTTTAGCTAGCTTTCCCAATTCAACACCTGTGATTACTGTATGCCTCGCTGTATGTCTCTCTCAAATGTCAATATGCCTTGTATACTGTTGCTCAGGTTTGTTATCATTGTTTTAGTTCACAGTGGAGCCCCTAGTCCCACTCCTCATACCCCTGATATCTCCTTTGTCCCACCTCCCACATATGCAGTGACCTCACCCATTACAACCAGCATGTCCAGAGATAAAACCTCTCTCATCATCACCCAGTGCCTGGGCTTACCTCCGTGTACCCGCACCCCACCATACCCCTGTCTGTGCATTATGCCCTGAATATATTCTACCATGCCCAGAAACCTGCTCCTCTTATTCTCTGCCCCCAACGCTCTAGGTGACCAGTTTTGATAGCCTTTAGCCGCACCCTCATACTACTCCTTCTCTGTTCTGCGGGTGATGTGGAGGTAAACCCAGGCCCTGCATGTCCCCAGGCACCCTTATTTGTTGACTTCTGTGATCGAAAAAGCCTTGGTTTCATGCATGTCAACATCAGAAGCCTCCTCCCTAAGTTTGTTTTACTCACTGCTTTAGCACACTCTGCTAACCCTGATGTCCTTGCCGTGTCTGAATCCTGGCTCAGGAAGGCCACCAAAAATTCAGAGATTTCCATACCCAGCTATAACATCTTCCGTCAAGATAGAACTGCCAAAGGGGGAGGAGTTGCAGTCTACTGCAGAGATAGCCTGCAAAGTAATGTCATACTTTCCAGGTCCATACCCAAACAGTTCGAACTAATAATTCTGAAAATTACTCTCTCCAGAAATAAGTCTCTCACTGTTGCCGCCTGCTACCGACCCCCCTCAGCTCCCAGCTGTGCCCTGGACACCATTTGTGAATTGATTGCCCCCCATCTAGCTTCAGAGTTTGTTCTGTTAGGTGACCTAAACTGGGATATGCTTAACACCCCGGCAGTCCTACAATCTAAGCTAGATGCCCTCAATCTCACACAAATTATCAAGGAACCCACCAGGTACAACCCTAACTCTGTAAGCAAGGGCAACCTCATAGACGTCATCCTGACCAACTGGCCCTCCAAATACACCTCAGCTGTCTTCAACCAGGATCTCAGCGACCACTGCCTCATGGCCTGTATCCGCTACGGTGCCGCAGTCAAACGACCACCCCTCATCACTGTCAAACGTTCCCTAAAACACTTCTGTGAGCAGGCCTTTCTAATCGACCTGGCCCGGGTATCCTGGAAGGACATTGACCTCATCCCGTCAGTTGAGGATGCCTGGTCATTCTTTAAGAGTAACTTCCTCACCATTTTAGATAAGCATGCTCCGTTCAAAAAATGCAGAACTAAGAACAGATACAGCCCTTGGTTCACTCCAGACCTGACTGCCCTCGACCAGCACAAAAACATCCTGTGGCGGACTGCAATAGCATCGAACAGTCCCCGCGATATGCAACTGTTCAGGGAAGTCAGGAACCAATACACGCAGTCAGTCAGGAAAGCTAAGGCCAGCTTCTTCAGGCAGAAGTTTGCATCTTGTAGCTCCAACTCCAAAAAGTTCTGGGACACTGTGAAGTCCATGGAGAACAAGAGCACCTCCTCCCAGCTGCCCACTGCACTGAGGCTAGGGAACACGGCCACCACCGACAAATCCATGATTATCGAAAACTTCAACAAGTATTTCTCAACGGCTGGCCATGCCTTCCGCCTGGCCACTCCTACCTCGGCCAACAGCTCCGGCCCCCCCTGCAGCTCCTCGCCAAAGCCTCTCCAGGTTTTCCTTTACCCAAATCCAGATAACAGATGTTCTGAAAGAGCTGCAAAACCTGGACCCGTATAAATCAGCTGGGCTTGACAATCTGGACCCTCTATTTCTGAAACTATCCGCCGCCATTGTCGCAACCCCTATTACCAGCCTGTTCAACCTCTCTTTCATATCGTCTGAGATCCCCAAGGATTGGAAAGCTGCTGCAGTCATCCCCCTCTTCAAAGGGGGAGACACCCTGGACCCAAACTGTTACAGACCTATATCCATTCTGCCCTGCCTATCTAAGGTCTTCGAAAGCCAAGTCAACAAACAGGTCACTGACCATCTCGAATCCCACCGTACCTTCTCCGCTATGCAATCTGGTTTCCGAGCCGGTCACGGGTGCACCTCAGCCACACTCAAGGTACTAAACGACATCATAACCGCCATTGATAAAAGACAGTACTGTGCAGCCGTCTTCATCGACCTTGCCAAGGCTTTCGACTCTGTCAATCACCAGATTCTTATTGGCAGACTCAGTAGCCTCGGTTTTTCGGATGACTGCCTTGCCTGGTTCACCAATTACTTTGCAGACAGAGTTCAGTGTGTCAAATCGGAGGGCATGCTGTCCGGTCCTCTGGCAGTCTCTATGGGGGTGCCACAGGGTTCAATTCTCGGGCCGACTCTTTTCTCTGTATATATCAATGATGTTGGTCTTGCTGCGGGCGATTCCCTGATCCACCTCTATGCAGACGACACCATTCTATATACTTTCGGCCCGTCATTGGACACTGTGCTATCTAACCTCCAAACGAGCTTCAATGCCATACAACACTCTTCCCGTGGCCTCCAACTGCTCTTAAACGCTAGTAAAACCAAATGCATGCTTTTCAACCGATCGCTGCCTGCACCCGCATGCCCGACTAGCATCACCACACTGGATGGTTCCGACCTTGAATATGTGGACACCTATAAGTACCTAGGTGTCTGGCTAGACTGCAAACTCTCCTTCCAGACCCATATCAAACATCTCCAATCGAAAATCAAATCAAGAGTCGGCTTTCTATTCAGCAACAAAGCACTCACGCTGCCAAGCTTACCCTAGTAAAACTGACTATCCTACCGATCCTCGACTTCGGCGATGTCATCTACAAAATTGCTTCCAACACTCTACTCAGCAAACTGGATGCAGTTTATCCCAGTGCCATCCGTTTTGTCACTAAAGCACCTTATACTACCCACCACTGCGACTTGTATGCTCTAGTCGAATGTCACCCGCTAAATATATGTCCCCAGACCCACTGGCTCCAGGTCATCTACAAGGCCATGCTAGGTAAAGCTCCGCCTTATCTCAGTTCACTGGTCACGATGGCAACACCCATCCGTAGCACGCGCTCCAGCAGGTGTATCTCACTGATCATCCCTAAAGCCAACACCTCATTCGGCCGCCTTTCGTTCCAGTACTCTGCTGCCTGTGACTGGAACGAATTGCAAAAATCGCTGAAGTTGGAGACTTTTATCTCCCTCACCAACTTCAAACATCAGCTATCTGAGCAGCTAACCGATCGCTGCAGCTGTACATAATCTATTGGTAAATAGCCCACCAATTTTCACCGACCTCATCACCACAGTTTTTATTTATTTACTTTTCTGCTCTTTTGCACACCAATATCTCTACCTGTACATGATCATCTGATCGTTTATCACTCCAGTGTTAATCTGCAATATTGTAATTATTCCCCTACCTCCTCATGCCTTTTGCACACATTGTATATAGACTCCCCTTTTTTTCTACTGTGTTATTGACTTGTTAATTGTTTACTCCATGTGTAACTCTGTGTTGTCTGTTCACACTGCTATGCTTTATCTTGGCCAGGTCGCAGTTGCAAATGAGAACTTGTTCTCAACTAGCCTACCTGGTTAAATAAAGGTGAAATAAAAATAAAAAACTCAATAACAACACCTATGGAATGTAACCAATATAATATGGCTGACCAGAATAGACAACCCTGTATGGTTCATCACAAGGATTTACAAAGAACCTTTCAGATTAAAAAATTATATTCTCCATAAAAGTTCTATAAAGAACCAAAGAAAGGTTCTATATAGCGGAACCCTTTTTAAATGATTATCTATAGAACCTCACATAACATCAGTGTTTGGGATGGGGAAGAAAAAAAGATGTTACAAAGAAAACACCCGTTTAAATTAGCTGCATTTGACGGCAGCCATTTTTTCTTTAAGCACCAGGGAGAAAGTCGTCTCAAAGGGACAACAGGACTTCATATGGTGTCTTGTACGACGTCAGAGATACGGACCAATAACTGATGTCCACTGGAGAGGACAACGATGTATTACTGGGTGTCAGGAGGACTTAGCAACAGAAAGGGTTCCGCCATAGTTACAAACCAAATAACCCCTTTCTGGTTTTATTAAGAACCGTTATTTTGTAACGGTACCAGTTTCTTAGGCTTACGTTGTAGTCGCTCTGCACTAAAAACAGTAGACTCTGTGTTATTTAATTTATTTAAATGTCTGTCTGTCTGTCTGTCTGTCTGTCTGTCTGTCTGTCTGTCTGTCTGTCTGTCTGTCTGTCTGTCTGTCTGTCTGTCTGTCTGTCTGTCTGTCTGTCTGTCTGTCTGTCTGTCTGTCTGTCTGTCTGTCTGTCTGTCTGTCTGTCTGTCTGTCTGTCTGTCTGTCTGTCTGTCTGTCTGTCTGTCTGTCTGTCACTCTCTCACTCATAGCGATGCATGGTGGGTTCTCTTTGCCAATGCTAGTGCAACAGAGTAGATTACTGGAGAAGAGGACCATGTCCAGACCAGCCACTACCTCGCGTGCATCCCAAATGTCACCCTATGCCCTGTATAGCTCACCAGTAGTGCGCTACATAGGGAATAGGGTTATATATATATATATATATATATATAAAAAGGACCACCTGACTGACAGACTGTTATCATGATTCCAGAGATTTAGCAATATACATACATACATACATACATACATACATACATACATACATACATACATACATACATACATACATACATACATACATACATACATACATACATACATACATACATACATACATACATACATACATACATACATACATACATACATACATACATACATACATACATACATACATACATACATACATACATACATACATACATACATACATACATACATACATACATACATACATACATACATACATACATACATACATACATACATACATACATACATACATACATACATACATACATACATACATACATACATACATACATACATACATACATACATACATACATACATACATACATACATACATACATACATACATACAGTATATCGGGCCGTTTCCTTTGTCTGATCATGTGAATGCTGTTTTGAATCGTCCTTAAAGATGAAATACCCAGAAAGTGTCATTGTGTCATCAAAACAAGTAGCCTTTCATTGTTTAGGTTTGGGGCATATGGGGACCGATACACAGTATGTTTAGGTTTGGGGCATATGGGGACCGATACACAGTATGTTTAGGTTTGGGGCATATGGGGACCGATACACAGTATGTTTAGGTTTGGGGCATATGGGGACCGATACACAGTATGTTTAGGTTTGGGGCATATGGGGACCGATACACAGTATGTTTAGGTTTGGGGCATATGGGGACCGATACACCGTATGTTTAGGTTTGGGGCATATGGGGACCGAGACCAGCTGAGCAACTCGAACTGTATTTGTACATATCTGCTGAACTGTCTTACGTTTTTATTTTATTTTTTACTGCTTTGATTCACAAGAGCAGGTAAGATTGTGAGCAAGATTTCCTATTTATTTATACTATGGACAATAAACCGGAACTTACTGTTAATCTTTTTATTTATATTCGATTTGGCCTCGTCCATCAGAGGAAGACAGGGTCAACAGAGGAAGGAAGTAAAGGGGCGGGAGGGACAATGTGTGCCAGAGTCACCGTCTAGCAAACTCATTTCCCCCTCCTGTCCCTCTCTCAGTCCCTGACGCTATTTCGGAGGCTTGGCACAGGATGGCATAGTGGCACATACCAGATTATCAAAGCTCTAAAGCTCAGTCCATATATTGATGCCCTCTCCTCGGCCCTCGCTCACACTGACACTTCTGGTGACCATGAAGAATATATTTCAAACGCGCCGCTCTTTTCCCTCTACATCCTTACATACATGTTGTGTTTTTTGTTGTTTATATTTCTTTTGTTCTGTATAAATATAGTATTACTGAGCTCTGAGGTTTATTGTCTCACAGATGATGTGACAAAATACTGTTATCAGATACGGTCTAAATGGATAAGAGTGTTCAACAACATTGTGGCCTCCAAGATCATCACAAAGCTAAGGATCCTGGGACGGAACACCTCCCTCTGCAACTGGATCCTGGACTTATTGACAGGCCTACCCCAGGTTGTGAAGGTAGGCAACAACACATCCGCTATAGCTCAGCCTTCCATACCATAATGTCCTCCAAGCTCATCATTAAGCTTGGGGTCCTGGGTCTCAACCCCGCCTTGTGCAACTTGGTCCTGGACTTCCTGACAGGCCGCCCCCAGGTGGTGAAGGTAGGCAATATTACCTCCACTACGCTGACTCTCAACATGGGGGCCCCTCAGGGGTACGTGCCCAGTCCCCTCCTGTACTCCCTGTTCACCCACGACTGTGTGGCTGCCAGGACAACAACTTCTCCCTCAACGTCAGCAAGACAAAGGAGCTGATCTAGGACAACGGGAAACAGAGGGCCGAGCCACGCCCTCATTCACATCGACGGGGCTGTAGTGGAGCAGGTTGAGAGCTTCAAGTTCCTCGGTGTCCACATCACTAAGGATCTATCATGGTCATCATCTATCATCTACCAAACACACCAAGACAGTCGTGAGGAGGGCACGACAACATCTCTTCCTCTTCAGGAGGCTGAAAAGATTTGTCATGAGCCCTTAGATCCTCAAAAAGTTAAACAACAGCACCACTGAGAACATCCTGACTGGCTGGATCAACGCCTGGTATGGCAACTGGCTGGATCAACGCCTGGTATGGCAACTGGCTGGATCACCACCTGGTATGGCAACTGGCTGGATCACCGCCTGGTATGGCAATTGGCTGGATCACCGCCTGGTATGGCAACTGCTTAGCATCCGACCGCAAGGCACTACAGAGGGTAGTTCGTACGGCCCCATACATCACTAGGGCCAAGCTTCCTCCCATCCAGGATCTCTATACCAAGCGGTGTCTGAGGAAGTCCCTAAAAATGGTCAAAGACTCCAGCCACCCTAGTCGTAGACTGTTTTCTCTGCTATCGCATGGCAAGCGGTACCGGAGCTCCGAGTCTGGAACCAAAAGGCACCTGAACAGCTTCTACCCCCCCTAAGCTATAGGACTGTTGAGCAGTTAATAAAATAGCTTCCCGGACAACTTACATTTGTATTTCTTTATTTATCTTTACTGTTTTGCACTGGCTCTATGCACACTCACTAGACTCTAACCACACACCCACACATCCTACACTGACACTCCAACACACACACAGAGCACACACACACATGCATATTGACGTCACACACTTACACACACACACACAGAGCACACACACACACATGCATATTGACGTCACACACTTACACACACACACAGAGCACACACACACATGCATATTGACGTCACACACTTACACACACACACAGAGCACACACACACATGCATATTGACGTCACACACTTACACACACACACACACACACACACACACACACACACACACACACACACACACACACACACACACACACACACACACACACACACACACACACACTTACACACACACACAGAGCACACACACACATGCATATTGACGTCACACACTTACACACACACACAGAGCACACACACACATGCATATTGACGTCACACACTTACACACACACACACACACAGAGCACACACAGAGCACACACACATATGCATATTGACGTCACACACTTACACACACACACACACACACACACACACACACACACACACACACACACACACACACACACACACACACACACACACACACACACACACACACACACACACACACACACACACACACACACACACACACACACACACACACACAGAGCACACACACATATGCATATTGACGTCACACACTTACACACACTTTCACTCTTCACACATGCTGTTGCTACTGTGTTTATTATCTATCCTGATTTACTTAGTCACTTTTACCCTTACCTACATGTCAATATAACCTCAGTTACCTCAGCTACCTGGTACCCATGCACATTGACTCCATAGCAGTAGTCCTTGTATATATTCTCGCTATTGTTATTTTATTGTGTTACTAATGTCTTTTTATAATTTAGCAAATATTTGTCTTACTTTTTTAACTATTTATTCTTGGGATTGGGCTCGTAAGTAAGCATTTCCCTGTAAAGTCTACACCTGATGTATTCAGGCACATGTGACTGTTTGATCTGAGAGCTTGTAGTACAACCTCTAAGTGATAGCAGAGGCACCATGGGTTTTGATCATTGTTTTGTCTCCCATATTGATAGTCTGAATAATTACAACCCTCTCAGTTGTAGGAGAGGGTTAGGATAATGGGGTCAGATCAAATCCAGGAGAGGGTTAGGATGAGGGTGTCAGATCAGACCCAGGAGAGGGTTAGGATGAGGGTGTCAGATCAAACCCAGGAGAGGGTTAGGATGAGGGTGTCAGATCAGACCCATGAGAGGGTTAGGATGAGGGGGTCAGATCAGACCCAGGAGAGGGTTAGAATGATGGGGTCAGATCAGACCCAGGAGAGGGTTAGAATGAGGGGGTCAGATCAGACCCAGGAGAGAGTTAGAATGAGGGGTCAGATCAGACCCAGGAGAGGGTTAGAATGATGGGGTCAGATCAGACCCAGGAGAGGGTTAGAATGAGGGGGTCAGATCAGACCCAGGAGAGAGTTAGAATGAGGGGGTCAGATCAGACCCAGGAGAGGGTTCGGATGAGGGGGTCAGATCAGACCCAGGAGAGGGTTCGGATGAGGGGGTCAGATCAGACCCAGGAGAGGGTTCGGATGAGGGGGTCAGATCAGACCCAGGAGAGGGTTAGGATGAGGGGGTCAGATCAGACCCCGGAGAGGGTTAGGTTGAGGGGGTCAGATCAGACCCCGGAGAGGGTTAGAATGAGGGGGTCAGATCAGACCCAGGAGAGGGTTAGGATGAGGGGGTCAGATCAGACCTTACAGGTTTCCATGACTAGACGGCCAGAGGGCATCAGCAGTGTACCACTGAGGGTGAAAACAGAGGAGTGGAAAGAAAACAAACACACAGAGAGAGAGTGACACGCACATGAGTATCTTGGGACCAAACACTGTTTTATAAAATGTAACCATGGTTTCACTGAGGAACAAATTTTATTAAACACAGTCTGCGTTTATATTATCTTAAAGCCATGACATTCATTCATGAAGTGACTTCCCTGAGCCACGTATTATAAGTGATCAGACTAAATACCCATACTGGTCTCTCGGACCTCTTTAACTCTGTTTTTTGTTTTTTGAGTCCTTTTTTAAACTAATTTAACCTTTTATTTAACCAGGCAAGTCAGTTAAGAACAAATTCTTATTTACAATGACGGCCTAGAAACAGTGGGTTAACTGCCTGTTCAGGGGCAGAACGACAGATTTTTACCTTGTCAGCTCAGGGATTTGAACTAAGAAAATAAGAATTTGTTCTTAACAGACTTGCCTAGTTAAATAAAGGTAAATAAAGGTTAAAAAAAAACACAGCAGGTAAGATACATTATTTTCATAGGCCTAATATCATTGAACTAATAGAGATATCCCACCGGCTCAAACCGTAGCTCTGATGTACTGTGTTTGGTGTTAATCAGTATGAGACAGCTGATGATGTGGATAGTCTACACGGTGTCACCCTTTGTCTGACTTCTCATCAAGGTTACGCCATAAAACAACTATTATAACGACAGTACAGAGAACCCCTCAATAAGGCTTACAGACTATAACAATGGCTCATCCTAATATTTATATACTTCTTGTTTTCCATTCTTTTACTTTTAGATTTGATGTGTATCCTTGTGAATTGTTCTGCACAAGAATTTCGCTAAACCCGCAATAACATCTGCTAAATATGTGTATGTGACCAATACAATGTGATTTTGATTCGAATACATGAAACAAAAGTCATAATACAACTAAGGTAAGTCCAGTAACTCTGTCTTCTATGTACCCCTCCCTAACAGCCCAGCCTGTCCCGTGTTGAATCTAGAACCCAGAGCGACTCAACAAGGTTCTGATCTGGAAGGGTGTCCAGAGTTCCACCCTCAGTCTGCTACGGCAGAGAGACAGGAGAGCAGACGTACTATGGAGCCTATCAGCTTAAATACTGCTAGAGTCACTCAGCCAATGTGGAGGCAGCATACTGACACCCAATAGGACCCATTATCCAATGGCCTAATGCCTTGCTAAATAACATCTCGTGTTGACTTTCTTTTGTTGTGTTCACTACATTTTAATTATATAATTTATTCCTATGCTCATTGTTTGTTGTCAATTGATGAGAACGTGGAGGGCTTGACGAAAGGCACATATACAAGTTATTTGGCCCAGACGCTGAGCATGATCTTCCTCTCAATAACCCATACAGACCAAAGAACGGCAGGCAACCAATCAGCAATCATTTCCCGTCTGTGCATAAACTGTTGCATTTCTATGTCACATCATCTGACCAATGACAAGAGAAACAGTATCAAACAAAGCATCGACTAGACATCACATCCCATAGAAGGGTAGTGTGGTGGAGTGTGCTTCTGTCTGTTTTAGATAACGCTGAGTTCTGTTTTCCCTGTGCTTACTTATGGAAAAACCGCTTCTAAAAATAAAATACAATGTTCCACACTGTCACACTTCCCTCTTGGGAAGTAATTTAGCCCAGTCTTTTTAATCTAATCTCCACAGTATGGTTATTCAGCTGTTTAGGAACATCTTTCACAGCGCTCCCAGACAAGCTAAACACCTTCTTTGCCCGCTTCGAGGAAAACAAAGACGCAGGTCATCACCAATCACGAGGACTGTGAGGTATCATTCTCCGTGGCCAACGTGACTAAGATATTTAAGCGTGTTAAAACCTGTTTGGGCTAGGGGGCAGCATTTTCCTGTTCGGATGAAAAGCGCGTCCAGAGTAAACTGCCTGCTACTCAGGCCCAGATGCTAATATATGCATTCTATACATCGTTTGACATGTTTCTACGGACTGTAACGGAACATTTAGACTTTTTGTCTGCACCTAGTGATCGCACCTCATGAATTTTTATATATGATATCGACTTTGCCTAGGTGCTAGGTGCTAAGGATAAGTGCATACTTAGCCTAGGTGTTGAGGACAACTACATACTTAGCCTAGGTGCTAAGGACAACTACATACTTACCTAGGTGCCGAGGACAACTACATACTTAGCCTAGGTGCTGAGGACAACTACATACTTAGCCTAGGTGCTGAGGACAACTACATAATTAGCCTAGGTGCTGAGGATAAGTTCATACTTAGCCTAGGTGCTGAGGATAAGTTCATACTTAGCCTAGGTGCTGAGGATAAGTACATATTTAGCCTAGGTGCTGAGGACAACTACATACTTAGCCTAGGTGCTGAGGACAACTACATACTTAGCCTAGGTGCTAAGGACAACTACATACTTACCTAGGTGCTGAGGACAACTACATACTTAGCCTAGGTGCTGAGGACAACCACATGCTTAGCCTAGGTGCTGAGGACAACTACATAATTAGCCTAGGTGCTGAGGACAACTACATACTTAGCCTAGGTGCTGAGGACAACTACATACTTAGCCTAGGTGCTGAGGACAACCACATACTTAGCCTAGGTGCTGAGGACAACCACATACTTAGCCTAGGTGCTGAGGACAACTACATAATTAGCCTAGGTGCTGAGGACAGCTACATACTTAGCCTAGGTGCTGAGGACAACTACATACTTACCTAGTTGCTGAGGACAACCACATACTTAGCCTAGGTGCTGAGGACAACTACATATTTAGCCTAGGTGCTGAGGACAACTACATACTTACCTAGGTGCTGAGGACAACCACATACTTAGCCTAGGTGCTGAGGACAACCACATATTTAGCCTAGGTGCTGAGGACAACTACATACTTACCTAGGTGCTGAGGACAACCACATACTTAGCCTAGGTGCTGAGGACAACCACATACTTAGCCTAGGTGCTGAGGACAACTACATACTTACCTAGGTGCTGAGGACAACTACATACTTACCTAGGTGCTGAGGACAACCACATACTTAGCCTAGGTGCTGAGGACAACCACATACTTAGCCTAGGTGCTGAGGACAACTTCATACTTACCTAGGTGCTGAGGACAACTACATAATTAGCCTAGGTGCTAAGGAAAACTACATACTTAGCCTAGGTGCTGAGGATAAGTTCATACTTGGCCTAGGTGCTGAGGATAAGTACATACTTAGCCTAGGTGCTGAGGACAACTACATAATTAGCCTAGGTGCTGAGGATAAGTTCATACTTAGCCTAGGTGCTGAGGATAAGTACATACTTAGCCTAGGTGCTGAGGATAAGTACATACTTAGCCTAGGTGCTGAGGATAAGTTCATACTTAGCCTAGGTGCTGAGGACAACTACATATTTAGCCTAGGTGCTGAGGACAACTACATATTTAGCCTAGGTGCTGAGGACAACTATATACTTAGCCTAGGTGCTGAGGACAACTACATATTTAGCCTAGGTGCTGAGGACAACTACATATTTAGCCTAGGTGCTGAGGACAACCACATACTTAGCCTAGGTGCTGAGGACAACTACATATTTAGCCTAGGTGCTGAGGACAACTACATATTTAGCCTAGGTGCTGAGGACAACTACATATTTAGCCTAGGTGCTGAGGACAACTACATATTTAGCCTAGGTGCTGAGGACAACTATATACTTAGCCTAGGTGCTGAGGGACAGCCTATGAGGACAACTACATATTTAGCCTAGGTGCTGAGGACAACTATATACTTAGCCTAGGTGCTGAGGACAACTATATACTTAGCCTAGGTGCTGAGGACAACTATATACTTAGCCTAGGTGCTGAGGACAACTATATACTTAGCCTAGGTGCTGAGGACAACTATATACTTAGCCTAGGTGCTGAGGACAACTATATACTTAGCCTAGGTGCTGAGGACAACTATATACTTAGCCTAGGTGCTGAGGACAACTATATACTTAGCCTAGGTGCTAAAGATAGAACTAAAATGTTAAGCAAGGATACACGTCTCAATTTATTAGACTAATCTTCTATCAGCGCAAGATTGTACATATTGTAATCTAATCTCAGCCATTCAAAACCTTGAAAGGTAACACAGACTGTAAAATGTAAATGCACACAAAATCTTGAGGTTATGTTAATGAAGGAAATATAGTTTAGGCCCCAGGTAATATGCCACACATGGGAAGCATTTCCCTCTGCCTTTCATCAGTACATATCTGTCAGGTGAAAGACAATTTAGCCAAGCCTTCCCCAGAGCTAATACCTACTGTGTTCACAGTCACACGCACACACACACACACACACACACACACACACACACACACACACACACACACACACACACACACACACACACACACACACACACACACACACACACACACACACACACACACACACACACACACTAGGAATGTGGTGTCATGGACAGCATGGCTGTGGCAGCAGCAGGGTCCAGTCTATTGTCTTGTCACGGTAACCGAACAATCCCGGTCAGCACATTGATGGATAGATAGTTAATTCAGCCTGGTCTAAGAGAGGCACTTTCTTTCTCTCCGGTCTTTGATCCTGTCATTAATAAACCAAAATCATTTTTATTTCCCTCTCGCTCTGAAGTGGAAGGAAAGAGCTGCTGCAACTTTGAAGATAAAACAGAAGCTAAAACAGATGTCAAGGCAGAATGGATCTGATCTGTAGGGGTATTAGTGAGTGGAGAGCTGGTGACGTGGAAGGTAAATAACTGGTCTCAATAGTGTAATGATCATGTACAGTAGGACTGTGGTTGAGTGGTAACAGTCCTGGATCTAGACACATCTACTGCAATCCCCACGTCCTACCCTTCATCATAGCAGAGGAAAGGCCCTGACGCGCCCGGAGTTGTTAGTGACAGGCAAGCCCCATGACTATACTTCTGCTTTTTTTTTTCAAACTACAGTACCGAAATGTACACGTTTAGCTATAATGTGTGTAACGAATGTTAGAGTCCCCCACTCCACTTTACCTCTCTGTCTCTCTCTCTCTTGGTTCTGATGTGTCTCTGGTTCTTCATCTTACCAGATCCGTTCCAGGGAGCGCAGCACGGGGTCCAGACGCTGAGCCAGCTGGAGGAGGCGGTTAAAGGAACTATATCTGAGGAGGATGAACAGCCAGTAGGGCCTCATTCACAAGGGGCCTGTTCTGTGTCGTAGGTAGGTTGAAGCAAAGAACCCTGCAATAAAATATTGGTTATTTAGCAGACTGTCTTATCCAGGGCGACTCGGAGTCAGTTATACTGTATGACCCATGCAAATATTATGGACCTTCTACTCATCGCAGCTAGCTAGCTAGTCTTTCTTATGTAAGAACAAATAGTTGTTACGGGTCATGAGATAAGACATTCCACACAGTAGAATGTTCAAAACTAATCATCCAAGTGATTAATTCAATCAATCATTCGTCAATCTTGATCCATTGATAAACAATCGATAATAAGTCGTCATCCTCAGAAAAGAGTAAGCAACTAAAACATTTTTAAAAAAGGGCTTTTCTTGGCATTTTTATTGGTCTACCTGTGTCCCCTGTCCATTGTTGCGGCTCACGTAATGAGTTTGACCTCGGATGGATCCCCTGTGTATCTGTCTTCTCTGAAAGCTCAGCATCTTTACACAGCCTTCATCTGTTTCTCAGACAGGTCTTCAGGGAATCCCAGAGTTTTGGACGAACGGGACGCT
Organism: Oncorhynchus gorbuscha; assembly: GCF_021184085.1. NCBI lineage: Eukaryota > Metazoa > Chordata > Actinopteri > Salmoniformes > Salmonidae > Oncorhynchus > Oncorhynchus gorbuscha. The sequence continues at coordinate 8,843,396 of NC_060179.1, forward strand.
CAGAAACGCCGTTGTTAACGGCTAAGAGAGTCGTGGGCTCACAGCCTACATTTTGTCACATCGCTTTAAAGACAGTTAATACATTAGCTACTAAATTAACGTAACCAGTCCAAAATATTGTTAGGGAATATGAATGTCGTGTTGGTGATGTTCGTGTTTTTTCAACGACTGGTTTGTAAGGCCATTTCATGTCACAGTTGTACTTTGACAAAGACGTTGATGAAAGTTACAGTCAGACGGACGCAACTCGAACCTCGTTGCTCTGTCAAAGGTACAGCGTGACGCAAAAGGAGTTGAGTCTATATTTGTGAAATACGGAATTCTTGTCATGTTCTATATATTATTATTATTATTATTCTATTTAAAAAAAGAGGAAGGATCACTGTGACTAATTTGTGAAGTAACTGAGTATGTAAACTGAATTAACACGGCATTGAAACTAAAGGAGGAAGCTTGCAAATAGCAGTTGTGTGTGGCTTACAGTACACTGTTTGCATGCAGTAAAAAGGAAATGATTAACTTATCATGTGAGGCAGTTGTTTGTTACACACTACTTCACCTTTTTTCTACAGCTCAAATACTGTATCTGTGGTTTTGGGTGGGGTTTGAGTTTAAATAAACTCTGGCTAAAGAAACTGAGAGCGTGCAATAATTTGATGAACAGAAATGTATTTTGCAAAAGAGGAAGTGAATTTCTCTCTCGCGCGCTCTCTCTCTCTCTCGTGCTCTCTCGTGCTCTCTCTCTCTCTCTCTCTCTTTCTCTCGCTCTCTTTCGCTCTCTTTCGTGCTCTCTCTCGTGCTCTCTCTCTCTCATGCTCTCTCTCGTGCTCTCTCTCTCGTGCTCTCTCTCTCGTGCTCTCTCTCTCGTGCTCTCTCTCTCGTGCTCTCTCTCTCGTGCTCTCTCTCTCTCTCATGCTCTCTCTCTCGTGCGTGCTCTCTCTCTCTCGTGCGTGCTCTCTCTCTCGATCTCGCACGGGGTTCTGTTGAAGTGAAATAACAGACACAATGGTTTTACCATGCTGAAACATCTGAACGGACTGCAACTTATCCCTCTCTCAAAGGAGTTAGTCTGTCTTCCATATTACCCATGTTCTCAATGTCTCCTCTGATGATTTTGAATATACTCTGTATAAAATCAAGCCAATATCTTTCGCATGGACAGTGGTTATGAAAACAGGGATCTGATTGGTTGGTTTGCATGGCTCAGGCTCTAAGATGTGATGAAAGTTGACTACTAGACATTAGAATTTAGTACAGTTTGACTGAACTACATTATACTTAGCAGATGTGAATTCGTAGATAGTACATTTGCTTGACTATTACTTATTTTACATGGCTAGCATGATGATTTAAAACATCTGCTCTCAAGCAGATTTCAGAAAACAGATGGCTATATTGATTTAAACTGGTGTTGACGACAACGCCGCGGAGACGGACAGCCACGGAGTGACATAGGGTTTCCATCACTTCCGAAGTCACGCCCCCCCCCCCTTCATTTTCAAAAGGAGCACGAGGAGAAATACGCCAGGGATTGTGGGAAGGTGAGCAGCACGATCCCTGCTAACAGAGCGATAGATTCCACACGGCCACCACTGCATGTTAACCAATCAGGTGAGGAACAGATGTTTGCTTGAAAATCTTCAGTTCCGTCTGTCATTAGTTCCGGGCCGGTTCCAACCAAACAGACGGAGGAAAGCCAATCATCTCTGTGTCTGGTTTTCTAATTCTATATGATGTTGTTTTGCTAGAATACAGAGACAAAATCAGAATGTCAATGGCCTGGAGGAGGATTGCAGAGAGTGTTGAAGTTGATGTTGGGTAAAGAAAGATTTCAACAAGGTTTACTTGTGCTGCTAGCTAGTTAAGAACATCACGCAACCTAAACCTCAAAACTGTGAGCAAAGTCACCATTTGTGAATGTGGTGAGCAAACGAAATTGTGAAATTTGCCCACCAAAAGATAGAAATAACTAGTAACACGCATTATAACATTGTAAATGAAACACCAAGCATGAATTTCCCACGTAATATTCTACCAGGTGGATTATGGTATCATAACATTACGATTATCATACATTACAGCTCATTGCTCTTTCATTATACTGGTGTCATGACATCGATGATTAGCTCACTTCCTGTAAAATACATAGAGGCCTACAGGATCATGAATGAGTACTTGGGTTTAAGGAACTAGTGGCTTTCACTTGCAAACATTGTTGTGCAAATCTCTCTCACCCCCCCCCCCTCCCCCATCAAACACCAGCATCTCTACAATCCTCCTCCATGGCCACTGACCTTTCCATTTTGTCTCTGTTTTCTAAAATCATCCTCAGCAAATAAATCCGGTAGAATTACAACGCTCCCCACACCACATTATTTTACTTTTTTACACATGTTTAATTAGCATATTTTTTTTATATTTAATTAGCATATTGACAACTGCTTATTTTTCATGTACTGTACTGTACCTAGAATACAAGGGTTGGATTCACATTACACAGCTTCATATAATATATATATAATATAGAACATCTGTCTTATGGTTAGCCTCATGCATGATCTACTGGTATCAGATCATTTGAAAACAGTACAATGACAAGGGACACATAGCTCAACAATATGCAAATGATGTGACCTTTTGATGATGATATGTAATGGATATGTGATTTTCTGATATTAATGGATATATATATGTAATGGAATGACAATGGGACACATAATGGATATGTTGCACATGCCCATTAGGCCTTTAATGGATATGTAATGGATATGTAATGGATATGTAATGCCTATGTAATGGATATGTGATGGATATGTAATGGATATGTGATGGATATGTGATGGATATGTAATGGATATGTGATGGATATGTAATGGATATGTAATGGATATGTAATGGATATGTAATGGATATGTGATGGATATGTAATGGATATGTAATGGATATGTAATGGATATATATGTAATGGATATGTAATGGATATGTAATGGATATGTAATGCCTATGTAATGCCTATGTAATGCCTATGTAATGCCTATGTAATGCCTATGTAATGCCTATGTAATGCCTATGTAATGGATATGTGATGGATATGTGATGGATATGTAATGGATATGTGATGGATATGTAATGGATATGTGATGGATATGTGATGGATATGTAATGGATATGTGATGGATATGTGATGGATATGTGATGGATATGTAATGGATATGTGATGGATATGTGATGGATATGTGATGGATATGTGATGGATATGTAATGGATATGTAATGGATATGTAATGGATATGTGATGGATATGTAATGGATATGTAATGGATATGTAATGGATATGTGATGGATATGTGATGGATATGATGGATATGTGATGGATATGTGATGGATATGTGATGGATATGTGATACCTACGGCTGCATTGGTGATGCATGACATTATGATAAGTTGCAGAATGGGTTCATGTGGCTGGGTGGCAGGGTAGCCTAGTGGTTAGAGCATTGGACTGGTAAACGAAAGGTTCCAAGTTCAAATCCCGAGCTGACAAGGTACAAAATCTGCCCCTGAACAGGCAGTTAACCCACTGTTCCTAGGCCGTCATTGAAAATAAGAATTTGTTCTTAACTGACTTGCCTGGTTAAATAAAGGTAAAATAAATAAAAAGAAACACACAACGTTTTGAGACAGATCCTCTTCAATCTTTTTTTCCTTGCCGAATTGAGATTAATGAACATTAACACTGGTTCATCTTGAAACATCTTTAAACACTTCAGTTCAATGAATCAACATTGAATGAATCAACAGTGAATGAATCAACAGTGAATTAATCAACATTGAATGAATCAACATTGAATGAATCAACATTGAATGAATCAACATTGAATGAATCAACATTGAATGAATCAACATTGAATGAATCAACATTGAATGAATCAACATTGAATGAATCAACGTATCATTTCAAAATGTACAAATAAGCTAGCTCGTTTGTAAATGTTAGACATCTTAGTAAGTCATTTATTACTACTGAAGTATAATTTGGGGTGAACATAAACTAGTCCATACCAGAGGTGGCCAACCTTGATCCACTCCCTGATCTACTGGGTGAGCAGACTTCTATTCCAGCCCAGCACACCCAGCAGACCTCTAGGAGCAGGATTGTCCTGCTACAGTTGTAATAAGTGGGTGACATTTAACTGTGTTGTTGTGTACAACATGTGCTAACATACTGTAAGTACACATACAAACCATGGGATACAAGAATGTGCCAGCAGTCTCTTGGAACGTTCTCTGGGACCTCTTCATCTGCAGACAGGCTTTTGCAGCTTCATAGTCTGTGGCAAAAATGAGGGGTCGCGAACAACAGGTATCGGCCAATCAAAAAGGTTCTTTATTATAAACCAAACTATGAGGGGACACGAACAACAGGTATCGGCCAATCAAAAAGGTTCTTTATTATAAACCAAACTATGAGGGGACATGAACAACAGGTATCGGCCAATCAAAAAGGTTCTTTATTAGAAACCAAACTATGAGGGGTCGCGAACAACAGGTATCGGCCAATCAAAAAGGTTCTTTATTATAAACCAAACTATGAGGGGTCGCGAACAACAGGTATCGGCCAATCAAAAAGGTTCTTTATTATAAACCAAAAACTATTAACTTTAAAGAAAGAAAAAGGAATGAGGTGTGAAAGTATCATAATGTAAGGTGTATGTGAAGTGCAGGGATGCGGGAATCTGTGTGTGTGAATATGACTGAGTGAAAACTATGACACTATATACACAAATTGGTGGATTCTACTATTTCAGCCATACCCTTTGCTGACAGGTGTGTACAATTGAGCACTGAGCCATGTGATCTCCATAGACAAACATTGGTAGTAGAATTGCCTTACGGAAGAGCTCAGTGACTTTCAACGTGGCACCATCATAGGAGGCCACCTATGTCGGTTTGTCAAATTTCTGCCCTGGTCAACTGTATGTGTTGTTATTGTGAAGTGGAAACGTCTTGGAGCAACAACGGCTCAGCAGTGAAGTGGTAGGCCACACAAGCTCAAATAACGGGACCCGCCAAGTGCTGAAGCGCATAGCGCCTAAAAATTGTTTGTCCTCGGTTGCAACACTCACTACCGAGTTCCAAACTGCCTCCAGAAGCAAACTCAGCACAACAACTGTTCGTCGGGAGATTCATGAAATTCGTTTCCATGGCCGAACAGCCATGCACAAGCCAAAGATCACCATGCGCAATGCCAGTCATCGGATAGAGTGGTGTAAAGCTCGCCGCCATTGGACTCTGGAGCAGTGGAAACATGTTCTCTGGAGTGATGAATCACTCTTCCCCATCTAGCAACCCAACAGACAAAATTAGGTTTGTGGATGCCAGGAGAACGCTACCTGGCCCAATGCATAGTGCCAACTTTAAAGTTTGGTGGAGGAAGAATAAAGGTCTGGGGCTGTTTTTCATGGTTCAGGCTAGGCCCCTTAGTTCCAGTGGCAACAGTTTGGGGAAGGCCCTTTAGTGTTTCAGCATGATAATGCCCCAGTGCACAAAGCAAGGTCCATACAGAAATGGTTTGTTAAGATCAGTGTGGAAGAACTTGACTGGGCTTTCCAGAGCCCTGACTTCAAACCCATCAAACAGCTTTGGGATGAATTTGAACAGCGACTGCGACCCAGGCCTATTCGTCCTCATAGTTTCCTCTCCAGGCAATAAAAATTGAGAATCTTTTCATAATGTTCTCCCACAAACTGCCCTATCTAGCTAGTACACCTACTTCCTTTCCAGACAGCTGGAGCAGCACATCTTCCATTGCTCTTATCTAACAACGCATTGGGAGCGTTCATTTTTTAATTTACAATAACAAATTGGCCTACATCAAAATAACAAGCTAATATGAAGTTAGCTTAGCTGTTAATACTACATAGTTTTTTTTACATTTTCAAAATGTATTTTCTTACTTAAATAGGTCTACACCCACGAAGCGGCCAATCTTTTGGAGCGAAAAGTTGTCAAGTATAGGCACTGTTTCTGGTCGAGTGTAGGCACCGTTTCTGGTCGAGTGTAGGCACCGTTTCTGGTCGAGTGTAGGCACCGTTTCTGGTCGAAACTGTGAGGAAACAACCATTGGTCGTAGAAAAAGCACAGAAAGAGGAAAACTCACCTTAGTTATGATCAACTGAATGAAGACAATATTGGAATAAAGTAGGCTAATGCAATGTGATCACCCCTCCTATAATTTAAGCACCGTCTTGATTGGCACGCCGTTTTTGTGCTGCTTTCAGACGAGCGTGGTGGGGTGGAGTCGTTGAGATAAATCAATTAATGTCAGATCCTTGTTTTCATTGAGTCTCCATTTGGATATTTGGTAACAATTAGGCTGGGGGAGGTGAGGGTTAAATTAAGACGAGTGCTAATGATCATCTGTATTCTAGTTTGCTCATATATTACCTGATTAGAACATTTTGCTCTTCCCTCAGATAGTAGCCTGGAACTCCTAAAATCAACAGTATTATGCATTGACTCACGTAGTAGCCTTATATAGAGCCTAGGCTATTTTATTACCTTCCCAATCCTGACTCAGTCTCACATGAAAATGCCTAACTTTATTCTGTAATCAATAGGTTGCGTTATAAAAGCACATCTCGACTCTGCATGCCAAAATACCGATGTAACATTTCCCTTGGTTCTCTACACTGTGCTGTCATTCGTTGGAGGTTATCTAGCAAGCTTAGCAACTTTGGTCGTTTGACTTTTGTTTGACTGCCATTACAAAGTTTGTATGATTCAACAACGCTATTGGCCTACTGCTGAAATGATTGAGGAACTTTCTGAATGCTCTGTTTTGCAATTCACAACAATGTCATTGGCGATCAAAGTTATTGTATCATTACTAAATATCAGTTTCACTTGCTGTGAAATCTTCACATAGGATGAATATTCATTATTCCCGGTATTGAAACTTGGTAGATTTTCGGGAAAATATGAATCCAACAGTATAGATCTCACAGTATAGATCTCTCAGTATACATCTCTCAGTATAGATCTCTCAGTATAGATCTTTCAGCGGGGACCCGCTGAGTTTAGGGATTCCTCTGGTTCAGATTGACAAACCCTTCCCCGTGCACTCCCTAGATAGTCGACCATTAGGTTCAGGGGTGGTCAGGGAGGTCACGGCTCCACTGGACATGGTTACGCAGGGGGGTCATGAGGAGAGAATGTGTCTCTTCCTCATTGATTCCCCTGCGTTTCCGGTGGTGTTGGGATTCCCTGGTTGGCCTTTCACAACCCCACTATTTCGTGGCAACAGAGGGCTCTAAAGGGGTGGTCAGAGGAGTGCTCAGGTAGGTGTGTGGGAGTTTCCATCGGTGCAACGACGGTGGAGAGTCCAGACCAAGTCTCCACCGTGCACATTCCCCCGAACATGACGATTTGGCTCACTTCCCAGGAGTCATGTGTATCCCCTGTCACAGGAGGAGACGGTGGCTATGGCAACATATGTCTCTGAATCTCAGAGGCAGGGGTACATTCGGCCCTCCACGTCACCCGCCTCCTCGAGTTTCTCTTTTGTGAAGAAGAAGGAAGGAGGTCTGCGTCCGTGCATTGACTATAGAGGTCTAAATTCTATTACGGTGGGGTAAAGTTACCCACTACCTCTCATCGCTATGGTGATTGAGTCATTTCACGGAGCACGCTTCTTCACAAAACTGGATCTCAGGAGCGCGTATAACTTGGTGTGTATCGGGAGGGAGATGAGTGGAAGACAGCGTTTAGTACCACATCCGGCCATTATGAGTACCTCGTCATGCCGTATGGGTTGAAGAATGCCCAAGCAGCTTTCCAATCCTTTGTAGACGAGATTCTCATGGACCTGCAAGGGCAGGATGTGGTGGCTTATATCGATGACATTCTGATATATAACTCCGCACGCGCTGTGCATGTGTCTCTGGTGCACAGAGTACTTGGGCGACTGTTGGAGCATTACCTATACATCAATGCTGAGAAATGCGTGTCTCCTTCCTTGGGTATCGCATTTCCACATCAGGGTGGTGATGGAGAGTGACCGCATTGCAGCCGTGCGTAATTGGCCGACTTCCACCACGGTAAAGGAGGTGCAGCGGTTTTTAGGGTTTGCCAACTTTATCTGGGGTTTTGGGCAGGTGGCAGCTCCCATTACCTCACTGCTGAAGGGGTGACCAGTGCGTCTGCGGTGGTCGGCTGAGACGGACAGAGCATTTTGTCGCTTGAGGACTCTGTTTACCGAGACTCCCGTGTTGGTTCATCCGGATCCCTCTTTGGCATTCATAGTGGAGATGGACGCATCCAAGGCTGGGATTGGAGCCGTGCTCTCACAGCGCTCGGGCCCACCACTGAAGCTCCGACCCTGCGCTATCTTTTTCGAGGAAGCTCAGCCCGGCGGAGTGAAACTATGATGTGGGAGACTGGGAGTTGCTGGCTATCGTAAAACCTCTGAAGGTGTGGAGACATTGGCTTGAGGGGGCTCAGAGGAAGATCGGTCGGGAAGTCCCTTTCCTCATCTGGACTGACCACCGTAATCTGGAGTACATCTGGGCGGCGAGGAGACTGAACCCTCGCCAGGCAAGGTGGGCCATATTTTTCCCCCAATTCAGATTTACGATTTTGTATAGACCAGGGTCCCAGAACTCTAAGGCAGACACACTGTCCCGTCTTTATGATACAGAGGAGCGGTCCATCGATCCCACCCCCATCTTCCGGCCCCTTGTCTGGTGGTACCGGTGGTATGGGAGGTGGACACTGACATCGAGCGGGCATCTCGGTCAGAGCCTACTCCACCTCAGTGTCCAGCTAGACAGAAGTATGTCCCGCTTGGTGTTTGTGACGGGTTGATCCGGTGGGCTCACACGTTACCCTCCTCTGGTCATCCGGGTATCGATAGGACGGTGCGATGCCTTAGGGGGACGTGCTGGTGGGCCACTTTAGCTAAGGACGTGAGGGTTTATGTCTCTTCCTGTTTAGTGTGACCTCAGTGCAAGGCTCCACAACGGCCTTGGTCACACCTGTCGGTGGACTTCCTGACCGATCTTCCTCCGTCTCAGGTCAACACCACGATCCTTGTCGTTATGGATCGGTTTTCTAAGCCCTGTCATCTCCTCCCTTTGCCCGGTCTCCCTACGGCCTTACAGACTGTGGAGGCCCTGTTTACACACGTCTTCCGGCACTACGGGGTGCCTGAGGACATAGTTTATGATCGGTCTCCCCAGTTCAAGCCCTGGGTTTGGAGGGCGTTCATGGAGCGTCTGGGGGTCTCGGTCAGCCTGACCTCTGGTTTTCACCCCGGGCAGGTGGAGAGAGTTAACCAGGATGTGGGTAGGTTTCTGTGGTCTTATTGCCAGGACCGGCCATGGGAGTGGGCGGGGTACGTTCCATGGGCAGAGATGGACCAGAACTCACTCCGCCACTCCTCAACTAACCTTTCGCCCTTTCAGTGCGTGTTGGGGTATCAGCCGGTCCTGGTACCGTGGCATCCGAGCCAGACCCAGGCTCCTGCGGTGGAGGAATGGGTGAAGTGCTCGAAGGACAACTGGGAGGCCGTCCACGGGCACTTGACACGTGCCAAAGGGCGGCAGAAAGCGAGCGCTAATCGCCACCGCAGTGAGGCCCTGGTGTTCGCACTAGGGGACTGGGTCTGGCTCTCGACCCGAAACCTGCCCCTCCGCCTGCCCTGCCGGAAGCTGGGTCCGTGGTTTGTGGGGCCATTTAACCTGTCTAGAATCCTCCCCCAACATTCCGCTGAAAAGGCAGCACTGGAAATTCAAAAATATATTTTTTAAATATTTTACTTTCACACATTAACAAGTCCAATTCAGCAAATTAAAAATAAACATCTTGTTAATCTTACCCATCGTGTCCGATTTTTTCATGTTTTACAGTGAAAACACAACATATATTTATGTTAGATCACCACCAAATCCAAAAAAGCCATTTTTCACAGCCAAAGATAGAGTCACAAAAGCAGAAATAGAGATCAAATTAATCACTAACCTTTGATAATCTTCATCAGTTGACACTCATAGGACATCATGTTACACAATACATTTCTGTTTTGTTCGATAACATGCATATTTATATCCACAAATCTCGGTTTACATTGGCGCCATGTTCAGAAATGCCTCCAAAATATCCGGAGTAATACAGAGAGCTACGTCAGATAACAGAAATACTCATCATAAACTTTGATGAAAGATACATGTTTCACATATAATTAAAGATACACTTGTTCTTAATGCAACCGCTGTGTCAGATTTATAAAAAACTTTACGAAAAAAACATACCATGCAATAATCTGAGACGGTGCTCAGAAAATACACAACATTTCTCCGCCATGTTGGAGTCAACAAAAATATGAAATTACATCATAAATATTCCCTTACCTTTGATGATATTTCATTAGAATGCAGTGCCAGGAATCCTAGTTCCGCAATAAATCATTGTTTTGTTCCATAATGTCTATTACTAGTGTCCAATTAGCTACTTTTTCTAGCACGTTTAGTTCACATGTCCAAAAGCTGGCGCTGGTCCAGGCGAACTCGGACGAAAACTTCAAAATGTTATATTCCAAGTTGAATAAACTGGTCAAACTAAGTAGAGAATCAATCTTCAGGATGTTATTATCATATATATCCAATAACGTTCCAACCGGAGCATTCGTTTTTGTCTACAGAGTAATGGAACGCATGGCGATATCATGAGAAATGCGCCTGACCAGGAACTGGCATTCTGCCAGACCACTGACTCAACTAGCTGCCATCCTGGCCCACATCACACTAGAGGCTTCATTCCATGTTCTACTTACTGTTGACATCTAGTGGAAGGCGTAGGAAGTGAGAACAGATCCATATCTTACTTGGATGTGAATAGGCGATGAGTTGAAAATCAACCAGCCCCAGAATTTCCACTTCCTGTTTGGAATTTTGCCTGACATATGAGTTCTGTTATACTCACAGACATAATTCAAACAGTTTTAGAACTTCAGAGTGTTTTCTATCAAATACTAAAAGTAATATGCATATATTAGCATCTGGGACAGAGTAGGAGGCAGTTCACTCTGGGCACGCAATTAATCCAAAGTGAAAATGCTGCCCCCATCGCTAAAAAGTTAGTCCCGAGGAGAATAAACGAGGTGTGTTATAGGTTCCAGCTCCCCCTTATTACCGTATTAACCCCCCTGGAAATCGAGGGGGCTCCGGCGTACGCAGTGCGATCCATACTGGATTCCAGGCGTCGGGTAAGGTGCCTGCAGTACTTTGTGAATTGGGAGGGGTATTGGGAGGGGTACGGTCCAGAGGAGAGATGCTGGGTGGCGGTGGACGACGTCTTGGATCAATCTCTGCTGAGTGAGTTTCACCGCCTCCTTCTGGATCGTCCTGCGCCTCGTCCTCCGGGTCGTCCTCCAGTACCCCAGGAGGGGGGTACTGTCATGACTTCACCGGCCTACTAGCTGTCCTACTAGTCGGCCTACTAGTCTGTCTGTTATTGTTATCACCTGTGTCTGATTAGTTATTTTGGTGGATTTATTAACCTGCGCTGCCTGCTAGTCTTGCGGAGGTTGTGCTTGTTAGTTCTGTTAGGGGTGCGTCTTTGCGCCACAGGGTTTTTTCCTCACAGTTGTTGTACCGTATATTTAGGTTCTCTTCTGTGTGTTTCATGATTTTCCCCACATCTTGTTGGTGGGTTGGGACTTATAATAAACAACTGTGCAAACTGAAATTCCTTGCTCTCCTGACTCCTGCACCTACCTCTTCTTAGGAGGCAGCTAGCACCACTATGCTTGAAAATATGGAAAGTTGTACTCAGTAATATGTTTGGGGCAAATCCAATACAACACAACACTTTGTATTCAGGACAAAAAAGTGAATTGCTATACCACATTTTTTTGCAGCTGTTGATCCGTCCTCAGTACTCCTATCACAGCCATTAAACTCTGTAACTGTTTTAAAGTCACCATTGGCCTCATGGTGAAATCCCTGAGCGGTTTCCTTCCTCTCCAACAAATTAGTTAGGAAGGACGTCTGTATCTTTATGGTGACTGGGTGTATTGATACACCATCCAAAGTGTAATTAATAACTTCACCATGCTCAAAGGGATATTCAATGTCTGCTTCTTCTTCTCAAAGGTGCCCTTTGAGAGACATTGGAAAACATCCCTGGTCTTTGTGGTTGAATCTGTGTTTGAAAGTCACTGCGTGACTGAGGGACCTTACAGATACATTGTATTTGTGAGTTACAGGTAGCCCACGTAACTTATTATGTAACTTGTTTAGCAAATGTTTACTCTTGAACTTATTTAGGCTTGCCAAAAAAATTGGGGTTAAACCCTTATTGACTCAAGACATTTCAGCTTTGTTTTAAATGTTTAAAAAAAAACATAATTCCACTTTGAAATGATGAGATATTGTGTGTAGACCAGTGTCAAAAAACATTAAACTCATTTTAAATTCAGTTTGCAACACAACAAAATGTGGAAAAAGTCAAGGGAATGAATCGTTTCTGAAGGCTTTGTACAAGTATGTATGGTACCTTCAGAAAGTATTCAGACCCCTTGACATTTTCCACATTTTGTTACATTACAGCCTCATTCTAAAATTGATGAAATTGTTTTGTTCAATCTACACACAATACCCCAGAATGACAAAGCAAAAACAGTTAAAAAATTATTAAAAATGTTGCTAATAAAATAAATAAAATAAACAGACATCACATTTACATAAGTTTCAGACCCTTTACTAAGTACTTTGTTGAAGCATCTTTGGTAGCGATTACAGCCTTGGGTATGACGCTGCAAGCTTGGCAGACCTATGTTTGGGTATTTTCTCCCATTCTTCCCTGCAGATCCTCTAAAGCTCAGTCAGGTTACATGGGGGCGTTGGTGCACAGCTATTTTCAGGTCTCTCCAGAGATACTTGATCGGGTTCAAGTCTGGGCTCTTGCTGGGCCACTCAAGGACATTCATAGATTTGTCCCGAAGCTTAGGGTTGTTGCCTTGATGGAAGGTAAACCTTCGCCCCAGTCTGAGGTCCTGAGCGCTCTGGAGCAGGTTTTCATCAAGGATCTCACTGTAATTTGCTAGTCTCCCAGTACTTGCTGCTGAAAAACATACCCACAGCATGATGCTGCCACCACCGTGCTTCACTGTAGGAATGGTGCTAAGTTTCCTCCAGACGTGATGCTTGGAATTCAGACCAAAGAATTCAATCTTGTTTTCATCAGACCAGAAAATCTTGTTTTCATGGTCTGAGAGTCTTTAGGTGCCTTTTGGCAAACTCCAGGTGTGCTGTCATGTACATTTTAGAGAGGAATGGCTTCTGTCTGGCCACTCTACCATAAAGGCCTATTTTGTGGAGTGCTGCAGAGTGTATCCGATGTGAAATGGCTAGCTAGTTAGTGGTGGTGCGCGCTAATCACTCTCTCTCTCTGAGACCTTGAAGTAGTTGTTCCCCTTGCTCTGCACGGGCCGTGGAGCGATGGGTAACGATGCTCCCTTTGGAGCCAGTTGTTGATGTGTGCAGAGGGTCCCCGGTTTGAGCCCAGGTAAGTTCGAGGAGAGGGACGGAAGCTATACTGTTACATAAAGAATGCCAGTTTTATTGCTTCTTTAATCAGAACAGCCATTTTCAGCTGTGCTAACAGCTGGGTTTTCTAATGTTCAATTAATCTTTTAAAATGATAAACTTGGATTAGCTAGCACAACGTGCCTTTGGAACACAAGAGTGATGGTTGCCTGATAATGGGCCTCTGTACGCCTACGTAGATATTCCATAAAGATTCTGCCATTTCCAGCCACAATAGTAATTTACAACATTAACAATGTCTACACTGTATTTCTGATCAATTTTATGTTGTTATAATGGACGAAAAAAATGTATTTTCTTTCCGAAACATTTCTAAGTGACCCCAAACTTGCGAATGGTAGTGTATGTTATGAGCCACTCTTAGTTTTCCTCTATTGTGGAGATGCCCATGTTGACCCTCTTCGTTGTCTTAGTCCTCTTGATCCATCCACCTGTCTTCTTTGTTAATCAGACCCCTTCATCCCATAGTTATTTCCTGTAAACTAATAACATTTGATGTCAGGCCCCTTTTAATAGGATATAAAGACTCGGTAGGACTTTGACCACACGCCCTCTAGATGGACTACATGCCCTCTATCAAATCAAAACTGGAATTTGTACTCAAAACAAAAGTTGTAAAATTATTCTAGACATTTATAGAATAAATCATACATAGTTGTATGTTTCTGTGATAAACAGTGAATTAGTTATTGATTTATACTGCTTTAAATAGCATTTTATAGATTTGATATATTTATATAAAAACTGGAAATGTTCCTCAAAACAAAGGTTTTTAGAATAAATCATATCTAGTTCGATGATTTTGTGCCAAACGGTGAATTAGTTATTGATTTTTACATGTTAAATAGATTTTGGAGAAGGTTGAATGTCTGTTGAATGTCTGTTGAATGTCTGTTGAATGTCTGTTGAATGTCTGTTGAATGTCTGTTGAATGTCTGTTGAATGTCTGTTGAATGTCTGTTGAATGTCTGTTGAATGTCTGTTGAATGTCTGTTGAATGTCTGTTGAATGTCTGTTGAATGTCTGTTGAATGTCTGTTGAATGTAAAACCAACTTTACCTCGGTGTTTAAATGGATGTGTTTCTGGTTCATAGACAAAGTGAAAGCCACAGCTGAAATCTGAGGGAAATCTGACCTCTAGTGGTGACAAGAAGTATAAGGCTGCCAGACATCCCCATCTTCTCAACGCCACACAGCTACAGTCAAACTCCCTAAAACAGAATCAACTTTCAGTTGATTTTTTTTCTGTCCTTAAATCAAATCATGAGAACCGTAGGAAAATATTGATTTCTTAAACCATTGCCCTGTATGGATAAGTAATTATACTATAATTATAAGTGTATTTTAATCTACAACTAAACAGGGATTTCAACGTGAAAGGGTTAACAGCAGAGGGTGGTAATAAGTTATTCAGTCGTGCGGTTCAAGTAAGTTTACAGCCACATTTGAGTTATTTTCTGACCTCAGATCTGTTGCCAGTTATTAGAGTAACGTTAGTTGGCTAGTTAATGTTATTTAGCCAGCCAACGGTTGTCACGCCTTGGTCATTGTATTTTGTGTTTTTGTTATATGTTTGGGTAGGCCAGGGTGTGACATGGGTTTATATGTTGTGTTTCGTATTGGGGTTTGTATTATTTGGGATCGCGGCTGATTAGGTGTGTGGTATAGACTTGGCTGCCTGAGGCGATTCTCAATTAGAGTCAGGTGCTTATTGTTATCTCTGATTGGGAACCGTATTTAGGCAGCCTGAGTTTCGCTTTGTAATTCGTGGGTGTTTGTTCCTGTCTCTGTGTTGTAGTCACCAGATAGGCTGTAATTAGTTTCACGTTCTGTTGTTTTTGTATTTAGTTTCAGTTATTTCATGTACCGCGATCCCTTCATTAAAGTCATGAGTAACCTACACGCTGCATTTAGGTCCGACTCTCTTCATTCAACAGACTAACGCAGTTACAACGGTGGTCTTCACATTGTTTTACAATGTCAATGCATCAACTTGTGAAACTCCAGTGCTGTTTCTTTCAGGCCTGTGGCTGGTGATATATTACTAACGTGTACAAACTTAACTTGTTTAGCTCATTTGTAATGTTTTGGCTGAATAAAGAAAATGATGTGTTTGTTTGTAATGACTCTACTTAGACATTACTGGTGCTGTGAAATACACTTTAGCAAACGACTAGTAGCAAACTCAGCACATCAGCAAACTCAGCACATCAGCAAACTCAGCACATCAGCAAACTCAGCACATCATCAAACTCAGCACATCAGCACTAGTCTGTAACGTATTAGGCTGTAACTGGGGGAGCTCTTCAACGCCCTGCAGTTTGACATGTATCTCCCCTATCAAAATGTTTTTCTCTCGATTTAGTTTATTGACTGATTTCTTTATACTTGGTTACACACCAAAGTAGCTAAAAAAAAGGTGGCTGGATTCCCTGTCCCCATATACTACATGTCTCAGCGTAGACCTGACATGTCTCAGTGTAGACCCAACATGTCTCAGCGTAGACCCGACATGTCTCAGTGTAGACCCGACATGTCTCAGCGTAGACCCGACATGTCTCAGCGTAGACCCGACATGTCTCAGTGTAGACCCGACATGTCTCAGTGTAGACCCGACATGTCTCAGTGTAGACCCGACATGTCTCAGCTCAGTGTAGACCCGACATGTCT
This sequence comes from Oncorhynchus gorbuscha, assembly GCF_021184085.1. Taxonomy (NCBI): domain Eukaryota; kingdom Metazoa; phylum Chordata; class Actinopteri; order Salmoniformes; family Salmonidae; genus Oncorhynchus; species Oncorhynchus gorbuscha. Next base: position 8,859,672 of record NC_060179.1, read on the forward strand.
CAGTGTAGACCTGACATGTCTCAGTGTAGACCCGACATGTCTCAGTGTAGACCTGACATGTCTCAGTGTAGACCCGACATGTCTCAGTGTAGACCTGACATGTCTCAGTGTAGACCTGACATGTCTCAGCTCAGTGTAGACCCGACATGTCTCAGTGTAGACCTGACATGTCTCAGTGTAGACCCGACATGTCTCAGTGTAAACCCGACGCATAACGTTACTAGTCTGAAGGGAAACAAAGTTAACGTGGTTTATTTCATATTTTGGGGGAGAAATGACAACTTCCGCAATGAGAGAAACTCTTCATCACTCCAGCAACAGCTCGACTTTGGTAAATATATTGAAGCCAGTCACTAAACATAATCGGGGGGTGGAAATGGAAAGATGCAGGGTGTTGAAGAAAGCTTTAAAGTCGTTCGTAAGGTCATAGGTCAGAGCTATGATTGGGTTAACTAGTCGTACGTAAGGTCATGGGTCAGAGCTATGATTGGGTTAACTAGTCGTACGTAAGCTCATGGGTCAGAGCTATGATTGGGTTAACTAGTCGTACGTAAGGTCATGGGTCAGAGCTATGATTGGGTTAACTAGTCGTACGTAAGGTCATGGGTCAGAGCTATGATTGGGTTAACTAGTCGTACGTAAGGTCGTGGGTCAGAGCTATGATTGGGTTAACTAGTCGTACGTAAGGTCATGGGTCAGAGCTATGATTGGGTTAACTAGTCGTACGTAAGGTCGTGGGTCAGAGCTATGATTGGGTTAACTAGTCGTACGTAAGGTCATGGGTCAGAGCTATGATTGGGTTAACTAGTCGTACGTAAGGTCATGGGTCAGAGCTATGATTGGGTTAACTAGTCGTACGTAAGGTCATGGGTCAGAGCTATGATTGGGTTAACTAGTCGTACGTAAGGTCATGGGTCAGAGCTATGATTGGGTTAACTAGTCGTACGTAAGGTTGTGGGTCAGAGCTATGATTGGGTTAACTAGTCGTACGTAAGGTCATGGGTCAGAGCTATGATTGGGTTAACTAGTCGTACGTAAGGTCGTGGGTCAGAGCTATGATTGGGTTAACTAGTCGTACGTAAGGTCATGGGTCAGAGCTATGATTGGGTTAACTAGTCGTACGTAAGGTCGTGGGTCAGAGCTATGATTGGGTTAACTAGTCGTACGTAAGGTCATGGGTCAGAGCTATGATTGAGTTAACTACTCGTACGTAAGGTCATGGGTCAGAGCTATGATTGGGTTAACTAGTCGTACGTAAGGTCGTGGGTCAGAGCTATGATTGGGTTAACTAGTCGTACGTAAGGTCATGGGTCAGAGCTATGATTGGGTTAACTACTCGTACGTAAGGTCGTGGGTCAGAGCTATGATTGGGTTAACTACTCGTACGTAAGGTCGTGGGTCAGAGCTATGATTGGGTTAAACTAGTCGTGGGTCAGAGCTATGATTGGGTTAAAGGTAAGGTCGTGGGTCAGAGCTATGATTGGGTTAACTAGTCGTACGTAAGGTCATGGGTCAGAGCTATGATTGGGTTAACTAGTCGTACGTAAGGTCATGGGTCAGAGCTATGATTGGGTTAACTAGTCGTACGTAAGGTCGTGGGTCAGAGCTATGATTGGGTTAACTAGTCGTACGTAAGGTCATGGGTCAGAGCTATGATTGGGTTAACTAGTCGTACGTAAGGTCATGGGTCAGAGCTATGATTGGGTTAACTAGTCGTACGTAAGGTCATGGGTCAGAGCTATGATTGGGTTAACTAGTCGTACGTAAGGTCATGGGTCAGAGCTATGATTGGGTTAACTAGTCAGGCAAGCTAAACCAACTTCTGAGAGGTAAAGAAATAAGTCAAATAAAAGCTTCACTTGAATTGAGTTACAGCGTAGTTTGACTCTTGTCAGACCGTTTGTAGCCACTAGTCACCCTTTCATTTCATTTTCAGTTTACTGAGGAAAAGCTCTGCCAAGGCTGAGAAGACGGAGTTGGATGCTCACCTGGACAACCTTCAGTGCAGGGCGGAATGCACCACCCAAAACACAGAGAGATTAATGAAGCAGGACAGAGGTTTTATTACAACCAAACCAAAGTAAGACTGTGCTCACTGACGTCAATATACCCTGCCTGGTGCCTGTAAGTCGTAACTAGGGGGACATGCAAGTCCATTTAGTTCCAGTCAATTCATTAACTTGCTGGATATTCAATGGCGTGTGAAATATCAATTTACAGACCCGTAAAAAGTCACAGTTGGAACATCCCTGAAAGAGCATTAAAAAAAAGAATGTCCACCATGTTGATGCTGTCTTGGTCCAGGAGAATGATGTGATCTAGCAGGACGTCTGTCTAATACTGTAGTAATATAATGTATAAATGTATAATGTCCAATATGTTGATGCTGTCTTGGTCCAGGAGAATGATGTGATCTAGCAGGACATCTATCTAATACTGTAGTAATACAATGTATAAATGTATAATGTCCAATATGTTGATGCTGTCTTGGTCCAGGAGAATGATGTGATCTAGCAGGACATCTGTCTAATACTGTAGTAATATAATGTATAAATGTATAATGTCCAATATGTTGATGCTGTCTTGGTCCAGAAGAATGATGTGATCTAGCAGGACATCTATCTAATACTGTAGTAATATAATGTATAATGTATAAATGTATAATGTGTAATGTATAAATGTATCATATCTTGGCTTCAGTCAGCAGTAAATTAGGTCTCTCTGGATGTTGACAGAAGCAGAAGAGAGTAAACAGTGATTTTGTTTACTGTAACGTTATCAGTTGAATACCGAGACGTAGGTTAAATGTTACAAGGTCATGGAAGTACAAATCTGGGCCAACAGCTGATCCACACACACACACACACACCACAACAGCTGATCTACACACACACACACACACACACACACACACACACACACACACACACACACACACCACAACAGCTGATCTACACACACACACACACACACACCACAACAGCTGATCTACACACACACACACACACACACACACACACACACACACACACACACACACACACACACACACACACACACACACACACACACACACACACACACACACACACACACACACACACACACAACAGCTGATCTACACACACACACACACACACACAACAGCTGATCTACACACACACACCACAACAGCTGATCTACACACACACACACACACACACACACACACACACACACACACACACACACACACACACACACACACACACACACACACACACACACACACACAACAGCTGATCACACACACACACCACAACAGCTGATCTACACACACACACACACACACACACACACACACACACACACACACACACACACACACACACACACACACACACACACACACACACACACACACCACAACAGCTGATCCACAACACACACACACACACACACACACACACACACACACACACACACACACACACACACACACACACACACACACACACACACACACACACCACAACAGCTGATCTACACACACACACCACAACAGCGGATCTACACGCACACATACACACACACACCACAACAGCTGATCTACACACACACACACACACACACACACACACACACACACACACACACACACACACACACACACACACACACACACACACCACAACAGCTGATCTACACACACACACACACACACACACACACACACACACACACACACACCACAACAGCTGATCTACACACACACACACACACACCACAACAGCTGATCTACACACACACATACACACACACACACACCACAACAGCTGATACACACACACACACACACACACACACACACACCACAACAGCTGATCTACACACACGCACACACACACACCACAACAGCTGATCTACACACACACACACACACACACCACAACAGCTGATCTACACACACACATACACACACACACACCACAACAGCTGATCTACACACACACACACACACACACACACACACACACACACACACACACACACACACACACACACACACACACACACACACACACACACACACACACACACACACACACCACAACAGCGGATCTACACACACACATACACACACACACACCACAACAGCTGATCTACACACACACACACACACACACACACACACACACACACACACACACACACACACACACACACACACACACACACACACACACACACACACACCACAACAGCTGATCTACAGACACACACACCACAACAGCTGATACACACACACACACACACACACACACACACACACACACACACACACACACACACACACACACACACACACACACACACACACCACAACAGCTGATCTACACACACACACACACACACACACCACAACAGCTCATCTACACACACACACACACACACACACCACAACAGCTCATCTACACACACACACACACACACACACACCACAACAGCTGATCACACACACACACACACACACACACACACACCACAACACACACACACACACACACACACACACACACACACACACACACACACACACACACACACACACACACACACACACACACACACACACACACACACACACACACACACACCACAACAGCTGATCTACACACACACACACACACACACACACACACACACACACACACACACACACACACACACACACACACACACACACACACACACACACACACACACACACACACACACCACAACAATTTGATTTATTTAACCAGGTAGGCCAGTTGAGAACAACTTCTCATTTACAACTGAGACCTGGCTAAGATAAAGCAAAGCAGTGCGACACATACAACAACACAGAGTTACACATGGAGTAAACAACAACACAGAGTTACACATGGAATAAACAACAACACAGAGTTACACATGGAGTAAACAACAACACAGAGTTACACATGGAATAAACAACAACACAGAGTTACACATGGAATAAACAACAACACAGAGTTACACATGGAGTAAACAACAACACAGAGTTACACATGGAGTAAACAACAACACAGAGTTACACATGGAGTAAACAACAACACAGAGTTACACATGGAATAAACAACAACACAGAGTTACACATGGAGTAAACAACAACACAGAGTTACACATGGAATAAACAACAACACAGAGTTACACATGGAGTAAACAACAACACAGAGTTACACATGGAATAAACAACAACACAGAGTTACACATGGAATAAACAACAACACAGAGTTACACATGGAGTAAACAACAACACAGAGTTACACATGGAGTAAACAACAACACAGAGTTACACATGGAGTAAACAACAACACAGAGTTACACATGGAGTAAACAACAACACAGAGTTACACATGGAGTAAACAACAACACAGAGTTACACATGGAGTAAACAACAACACAGAGTTACACATGGAGTAAACAACAACACAGAGTTACACATGGAGTAAACAACAACACAGAGTTACACATGGAGTAAACAACAACACAGAGTTACACATGGAGTAAACAACAACACAGAGTTACACATGGAGTAAACAACAACACAGAGTTACACATGGAGTAAACAACAACACAGAGTTACACATGGAATAAACAACAACACAGAGTTACACATGGAGTAAACAACAACACAGAGTTACACATGGAATAAACAACAACACAGAGTTACACATGGAGTAAACAACAACACAGAGTTACACATGGAATAAACAACAACACAGAGTTACACATGGAATAAACAACAACACAGAGTTACACATGGAGTAAACAACAACACAGAGTTACACATGGAGTAAACAACAACACAGAGTTACACATGGAGTAAACAACAACACAGAGTTACACATGGAGTAAACAACAACACAGAGTTACACATGGAGTAAACAACAACACAGAGTTACACATGGAGTAAACAACAACACAGAGTTACACATGGAATAAACAACAACACAGAGTTACACATGGAGTAAACAACAACACAGAGTTACACATGGAATAAACAACAACACAGAGTTACACATGGAGTAAACAACAACACAGAGTTACACATGGAATAAACAACAACACAGAGTTACACATGGAATAAACAACAACACAGAGTTACACATGGAGTAAACAACAACACAGAGTTACAGAGTTACACATGGAGTAAACAACAACACAGAGTTACACATGGAGTAAACAACAACACAGAGTTACACATGGAGTAAACAACAACACAGAAACAACAACACAGAGTTACACATGGAGTAAACAACAACACAGAGTTACACATGGAGTAAACAACAACACAGAGTTACACATGGAGTAAACAACAACACAGAGTTACACATGGAGTAAACAACAACACAGAGTTACACATGGAATAAACAACAACACAGAGTTACACATGGAGTAAACAACAACACAGAGTTACACATGGAATAAACAACAACACAGAGTTACACATGGAATAAACAACAACACAGAGTTACACATGGAGTAAACAACAACACAGAGTTACACATGGAGTAAACAACAACACAGAGTTACACATGGAATAAACAACAACACAGAGTTACACATGGAATAAACAACAACACAGAGTTACACATGGAATAAACAACAACACAGAGTTACACATGGCATAAACAATAAGAAAAAGTCTATATACAGTGTGTGCAAATGGTGTCAGGAGGTAAGGCCAAAAATAGGCCATAGTAGCAAAGTAATTACACATTAGCAGATTAACACTGGAGTGATAGATGAGCAGATGATGATGTGCAAGTAGAAATACTGGTGTGCAAAAGAGTAGAAAACTAAATAAAAACAATATGGGGATGAGGTAGGTAGATTGGGCTTTTTACAGCTGATCTACACAAGTACACTCACACCACAACGCACCTGCTTCTGCTTGTTACTATAGTTACATAGTTGTTGATTTAGTGAAGTTAAAGCAGTGGACTCAATCAACGGTCTTTGGTGTTTCAGAATTGGTCAGTGTATGTATTGTAGACCTAGTCAGTTTATTGTCTATGCTAGCTCAGTTAGCCTACCATAAAGCTCTTTGACCACCCACATATGTTGTTGAAGGTTGACTATGCTAGATAGCAGACTGGATATGCCTGTGTGTGTTGTCTTGCTGTTAGGTCACACAGCACAAGGTTGCTCCTCGGTCCTGCTTCGTCATGACTGTCCTTTCTCTCTCATGTAAGTTTTTCTCTATCTTTTCAGATGTCAGAATAGAGGAATTTCTACGTGAGAAACTGGAGAAGAAAGGCCCTGTGCGGATCAACAACCACGAGTTTCTTGGCCTGTCCATGAAGGAGTCGGGGAGTGGGTTTGGCCCCTGGATCAGCCATTGGTAAATTAGTTGAACCCGTAGAGATGCTTTTGATTCACACACACATACTGTGCAGATATATCCCCCCAAAAATATCCTGTTCTGCATTTTTAATTCCAGAATGTTGTTTCATCGCCTGTCGAGGGTCAAGGGTGCATTCATAGTGCACATTTCAGTACGTTTTCTTCTGTTTGGTGTCTCTTGTGTGGTTCAGTTGATAGAGCATGGTTGTGAGTTCGATTCTCACAGCGGACCAGTTTGAAAAAGAAGTACTAACATTTTATGCGCTCACTCTGGACAAGAGAGTCTGCTAAATGACTCCAATGTAGTGACTACACCCCAAGCCTGTGAAGGGGAGGGAACATCTTCCTGGAATGAAACCCTCTCCGAGGATGTCATCGAGCACAGTGGCCATGTGAGGACAATGTAACACATGATTTAATGGTGATGGATAGGATAACCCCTCTAATGAACTTTACATCCTCGCTTAGAAATGGCGATTGTTGACAACTGTATGTTGCCATGGCATTATATAGGCTTCGCTTTATTTATTTTTGAAATGCGTTGGAATTTTTTTTTTAAAGGGAAAGTGTTTATGAATTTTGATGTATCCTGTTAATTAATTTTTATTGGACATATTTGAAAAACATAGAATTGCCTCATTCAACTGCTCTGTTCTCAACTTCAAAAAAGGGAGTTAAAATCTCCATTTGTGTTGTACCTGTCCTCCCCGACATCTCTGGTTGAACCTTTTTCCGCTTCCTGGTTGACCCGCGTCTACTTCCTGTCCCTACAGGAAACGTTCCTATTAAATGTGGCGAGACGGAGAGAGAGTTCACCCAGTGCTCTGCCATTAACTGTCATTCAGGAACTTTCTAGAAGGAGACTTCAAAACCATCCTGGTGAGAATCAATGAGAAGATCTGATCTTCCTCCTGAAATGACCACATCGCACCGTTTGGTCTCCTCATCAGGTCCAGGAACATGCTTTGTTAGATGGCTAATGTGGATCAGGGAAAGTATGTTTTAACAGAGATGATTGTAATGAAGATATCATTGGCATACAGAATTGAGTGAGGCTTGTCCCTTCCCTGCAGCTTCTCTGGTCTTGTAAACCTAACATCGTTGGCCTGGCTGACCCAAAGTGTTGTCGTGACGTTGTATTGAGAGGTTAATGTGCCGACTGCTATTAATTGAAAGGATCAGGTAATTATTAACCTGGGGCACCATGGGAAAGCTTGGCTTTATTGAGTTTCTATTTCCCAAATTTACCACAAGAATGTTGATTTTTCTTTTTTACAACAGTCGCTAATTATTTAATTTCCTCTACAGCCTCATTCTGAACGTCGCATAATCCTGGAATCTGCACAAACCCGAGTCTCACTAAATAAGTCCGTACCACACCAATTGAGTTGATTTATTCATTTACTAACAAGCTAGATGATAATATAAGATACACAAATTCACAGTCTAGGCTATTGACTAGAACTTAGTACGATGACAATAGGTCCATAGCGGACCAACACAATATGACACGTGTTGTACAAGATGAAGATGTAGAAAGAGAGAGTGCACTAGAGAAAAGCACACTTGGATACATGTGTAACCTATGCTTAGTTTAGCCCTAGCACCTTGCCCCGAACTGCCGCTCTTATTGGTCAGAATATAATGATGTAATTACGTGTCGAAGGTCTCCGATGGGGTCTCTCCTTGTGGGAAGTACCTCCTTTTCCTCTGACATTTCTGTTGTTACCAGGTGTAACTCTCTTGATTGTCCACACGATGTCAGTGTCCTTTCTCTTCGTGGTCGAGGAGCAGCAGGCCATGCACAGCCATATCAACTGTCATCAACTGCTTTCATTCCAGGGTCTCTGTCTGACCCTTCAACTCCTCTCTCTCTCTGTCTTCAACTTTTTATATATATATATGTATTTGGCACATAAACAACAGGTGTAGACTTCACCATAAAATGTTTACTTACACGCCCTTTACCAACAATGCAGAGTTAACAAATGAACTCACTCTCTCTCCTGTCTCTCTCTGCCTTCTCTCTCTCCTGTCTCTCTCTGCCTTCTCTCTCTTTGCCTTCTCTCTCTGCTTTCTTTCTTTCTTTCTCTCTCTCTCTCTCTCTCACTTTGCCTTCTCTCTCTCTTTGCCTTCTCTCTCTGCTTTCTTTCTTTCTTTCTCTCTCTCTCTCTCTCTCTCTCTGCCTTTTCTCTCTCTCTCTGCCTTCTCTCTCTCTTTGCCTTCTCTCTCTCTCTGCCTTTTCTCTCTGCCTTCTCTCTCCTCTTTCTCTCTGCCTTCTCTCTCTCTGTCTCTCTGCATGTAACTCTCTCTCTCTCTTTGCCTTCTCTCTCTCTCTTTGCCTTCTCTCTCTCTCTTTGCCTTCTCTCTCTCTGCCTTCTCTCTCTCTCTGCCTTCTCTCTCCTCTTTCTCTCTGCCTTCTCTCTCTCTGCCTTCTCTCTCTCTCTGCCTTCTCTCTCCTCTTTCTCTCTGCCTTCTCTCTCTCTGCCTTCTCTCTCTCTCTGCCTTCTCTCTCCTCTTTCTCTCTGCCTTCTCTCTCTCTCTGCCTTCTCTCTCTCTCTGCCTTCTCTCTCCTCTCTCTCTCTGCCTTTTCTCTCTGCCTTCTCTCTCCTCTTTCTCTCTGCCTTCTCTCTCTCTGTCTCTCTGCATGTAACTCTCTCTCTCTCTTTGCCTTCTCTCTCTCTCTTTGCCTTCTCTCTCTCTGCCTTCTCTCTCTCTCTGCCTTCTCTCTCCTCTTTCTCTCTGCCTTCTCTCTCTCTGTCTCTCTGCATGTAACTCTCTCTCTCTCTTTGCCTTCTCTCTCTCTCTTTGCCTTCTCTCTCTCTCTTTGCCTTCTCTCTCTCTCTTTGCCTTCTCTCTCCTCTTTCTCTCTGCCTTCTCTCTCTCTGCCTTCTCTCTCTCTCTCTCTCTCTCTCTGCCTTCTCTCTCTCTGCCTTCTCTCTCCTCTTTCTCTCTGCCTTCTCTCTCCTCTTTCTCTCTGCCTTCTCTCTCCTCTTTCTCTCTGCCTTCTCTCTCTCTGCCTTCTCTCTCTCTCTGCCTCTCCTCTTTCTCTCTGCCTTCTCTCTCTCTCTGCCTTCTCTCTCTCTCTGCCTTCTCTCTCCTCTTTCTCTCTGCCTTCTCTCTCTCTGTCTCTCTGCATGTAACTCTCTCTCTCTCTTTGCCTTCTCTCTCTCTCTGCCTTCTCTCTCTCTGCCTTCTCTCTCTCTCTCTCTTCTCTGCCTGCCTCTCTCTCTCTCTGCCTTCTCTCTCTCTCTGCCTCTCTCTCTCTCTCTTCTCTCTCTCTCTGCCTTCTCTCTCTCCTCTTTCTCTCTGCCTTCTCTCTCTCTGCCTCTCTCTCTCTCTGCCTTCTCTCCCCTCTTTCTCTCTGCCTTCTCTCTCTCTGCCTTCTCTCTCTCTCTGCCTTCTCTCTCCTCTTTCTCTCTGCCTTCTCTCTCTCTCTGCCTTCTCTCTCTCTCTGCCTTCTCTCTCCTCTCTCTCTCTGCCTTTTCTCTCTGCCTTCTCTCTCCTCTTTCTCTCTGCCTTCTCTCTCTCTGTCTCTCTGCATGTAACTCTCTCTCTCTCTTTGCCTTCTCTCTCTCTCTTTGCCTTCTCTCTCTCTGCCTTCTCTCTCTCTCTGCCTTCTCTCTCCTCTTTCTCTCTGCCTTCTCTCTCTCTGTCTCTCTGCATGTAACTCTCTCTCTCTCTTTGCCTTCTCTCTCTCTCTTTGCCTTCTCTCTCTCTCTTTGCCTTCTCTCTCTCTGCCTTCTCTCTCCTCTTTCTCTCTGCCTTCTCTCTCTCTGCCTTCTCTCTCTCTCTCTCTCTGCCTCTGCCTCTCTCTCTCTCTCTGCCTTCTCTCTCCTCTCTCCTCTCTCTGCCTTCTCTCTCCTCTTTCTCTCTGCCTTCTCTCTCTCTCCTCTTCTCTCTCTGCCTCTCTCTCTCTTTCTCTGCCTCTCTCTCTCTCTGCCTTCTCTCTCTCTGCCTTCTCTCTCCTCTTTCTCTCTGCCTTCTCTCTCTCTGTCTCTCTGCATGTAACTCTCTCTCTCTCTTTGCCTTCTCTCTCTCTCTGCCTTCTCTCTCTCTGCCTTCTCTCTCCTCTTTCTCTCTGCCTTCTCTCTCTCTGCCTTCTCTCTCTCTCTGCCTTCTCTCTCCTCTTTCTCTCTGCCTTCTCTCTCCTCTTTCTCTCTGCCTTCTCTCTCCTCTTTCTCTCTGCCTTCTCTCTCTCTGCCTTCTCTCTCTCTCTGCCTTCTCTCTCCTCTTTCTCTCTGCCTTCTCTCTCTCTGCCTTCTCTCTCTCTCTGCCTTCTCTCTCCTCTTTCTCTCTGCCTTCTCTCTCCTCTTTCTCTCTGCCTTCTCTCTCTCTGCCTTCTCTCTCTCTCTGCCTTCTCTCTCCTCTTTCTCTCTGCCTTCTCTCTCTCTCTGCCTTCTCTCTCTCTCTGCCTTCTCTCTCCTCTTTCTCTCTGCCTTCTCTCTCTCTGTCTCTCTGCATGTAACTCTCTCTCTCTCTCTGCCTTCTCTCTCTCTGCCTTCTCTCTCCTCTTTCTCTCTGCCTTCTCTCTCTCTGCCTTCTCTCTCTCTCTGCCTTCTCTCTCCTCTTTCTCTCTGCCTTCTCTCTCCTCTTTCTCTCTGCCTTCTCTCTCCTCTTTCTCTCTGCCTTCTCTCTCTCTGCCTTCTCTCTCCTCTTTCTCTCTGCCTTCTCTCTCCTCTCTCTCTCTGCCTTCTCTCTCTCTCTGCCTTCTCTCTCCTCTTTCTCTCTGCCTTCTCTCTCTCTCTGCCTTCTCTCTCTCTGCCTTCTCTCTCCTCTTTCTCTCTGCCTTCTCTCTCTCTGTCTCTCTGCATGTAACTCTCTCTCTCTCTCTCTCTCTCTCTCTCTCTCTCTCTCTCTCTGCTTTCTCTCTTTATATATAAATTAATGGTGGGACAAACAGCAATAATAATAGTAGTAGTGGACATGGGATTACCATTAACAACAACTACAACAACAATATTAATGAGAACAACAACACATTAAAGCAATGGTAGTAGACCAGTGTCAACATGACTGAGAAGACACATGACCTGGTAGTAGACCAGTGTCAACATGACTGAGAAGACACATGACCTGGTAGTAGACCAATGTCAACATGACTGAGAAGACACATGACCTGGTAGTAGACCAATGTCAACATGACTGAGAAGACACATGACATGGTTTGAAAGACAGAAAAAAACAAGATGGGAAATATTATTGACATTACTTTGCACTTTTCACTGGCTGTCCCTCAGGTTGTGGCAGGAGGACACATATTTGGCTGCCAAAACTGCACATTTTGGCTTTTCACCCAATAAATATTTGATTTTTATAGTTTCAAATTCTTTGTATTGAATTATAATTTTGGGAAAGAAATATTCTCTTAGGTCTGAGTATTTGTCACAGTGTAATAGGAAATGCAACTCTGTCTCTACCTCTCCCCTGGTGCAGAGTGAGCACAGCCTGTCCTCTCTGGGCAGCCAGGTTTGTCTGTGACGACCTCTCTCTATAGCCAGACTGTGCTCACGGAGTATGTACCTAGGCAATGTTTTCCTCAGTTTTCTATCAGTCACAGTGGTCAGATAGTCTGCCACCATGTACTGTCTGTTTAGAGACAAATAGCATTGAAGTTTACTTTGATTTTTGTGGTGTCTTTCCAATAGGTGATATATGTTTCTTTTTGCTTTGTGATGATTCGGTTGGGCCAGATTTTCTGAGTGCTGTCCTGAGGCTCTATGGGGTTGGTTTGGGTTGGTGAACTGAGCCTCAGAACCAGCTGGCTGAGGGGACTCTTCTCTTTTTTTCATCTCTTAACATTGTAGAGCTGTGTGATGGAATGTTTTGGGGTCACTCGTTTTTAAGTTGTTGTAAAATTTGATGGCTTTTTTTTCTATTTGAATGAGGAGGGGGTATTGGCCCAATTCTGCTCTACATGCATTATTTGGAGTTTTTCTTTGCACTTGCAATACAGTCTTGCAAAACTCTGCATGCAGTATTTCGATTGGATGTTTGTCCCATTTGATTTATTCATTATTAGAGATTGGACCCCATACTTCACTGCCACATAGAGCAATTGGTTCTATAACTGATTGAAAAGGTTTGAGCCAGATTCTAATTGGAATTTCGATTTTGATGTTCCTTTTAATTGCATAGAATGCTCTTCTTGCTTTGTCTCTCAGCTCATTCACAGCCATGTGAAAGCTACCTGTGTTGCTGATATTTAGTCCTAGATATGTGTAGTTTCTGGTGTGTTCTAATATAACTGTGTCCCAAATAGAGTTTATATTTGTCATCCTTATTTCCGGACCTTTTTTTGGAATATCATTATTTGTTTTTTTTAGGTTAACGGTCAGAGCCCAGGTCTGACAGAACCTGTGGTTAACGGTCAGAGCCCAGGTCTGACAGAACCTGTGGTTAACGGTCAGAGCCCAGGTCTGACAGAACCTGTAGTTAACGGTCAGAGCCCAGGTCTGACAGAACCTGTAGTTAACGGTCAGAGCCCAGGTCTGACAGAACCTGTGGTTAACGGTCAGAGCCCAGGTCTGACAGAACCTGTGGTTAACGGTCAGAGCCCAGGTCTGACAGAACCTGTGGTTAACGGTCAGAGCCCAGGTCTGACAGAACCTGTGGTTAACGGTCAGAGCCCAGGTCTGACAGAACCTGTGGTTAACGGTCAGAGCCCAGGTCTGACAGAACCTGTGGTTAACGGTCAGAGCCCAGGTCTGACAGAACCTGTGGTTAACGATCAGAGCCCAGGTCTGACAGAACCTGTGGTTAACGGTCAGAGCCCAGGTCTGACAGAACCTGTGGTTAACGGTCAGAGCCCAGGTCTGACAGAACCTGTGGTTAACGGTCAGAGCCCAGGTCTGACAGAACCTGTGGTTAACGGTCAGAGCCCAGGTCTGACAGAACCTGTGGTTAACGGTCAGAGCCCAGGTCTGACAGAACCTGTGGTTAACGGTCAGAGCCCAGGTCTGACAGAACCTGTGGTTAACGGTCAGAGCCCAGGTCTGACAGAACCTGTGGTTAACGGTCAGAGCCCAGGTCTGACAGAACCTGTGGTTAACGGTCAGAGCCCAGGTCTGACAGAACCTGTGGTTAACGGTCAGAGCCCTGGTCTGACAGAACCTGTGGTTAACGGTCAGAGCCCAGGTCTGACAGAACCTGTGGTTAACGGTCAGAGCCCAGGTCTGACAGAACCTGTGGTTAACGGTCAGAGCCCAGGTCTGACAGAACCTGTGGTTAACGGTCAGAGCCCAGGTCTGACAGAACCTGTGGTTAACGGTCAGAGCCCAGGTCTGACAGAACCTGTGGTTAACGGTCAGAGCCCAGGTCTGACAGAACCTGTGGTTAACGGTCAGAGCCCAGGTCTGACAGAACCTGTGGTTAACGGTCAGAGCCCAGGTCTGACAGAACCTGTGGTTAACGGTCAGAGCCCAGGTCTGACAGAACCTGTGGTTAACGGTCAGAGCCCAGGTCTGACAGAACCTGTGGTTAACGGTCAGAGCCCAGGTCTGATAGAACCTGTGGTTAACGGTCAGAGCCCAGGTCTGACAGAACCTGTGAAGATGATCTAGGTGCTGCTGTAACCCCTCTTTAATGGGAGACAGCAGCACCAGGTCATCTGCATAGAGCAAACACTTAATTTCAGTGTTGTGTAGGGTGATACCAGGTGCTGCCGATTCTTCTAATGTTTTTGCCAATTCATTAATGTAATGTTAAATAGTGTTGGACTTATTGGGCAGCTCTGTTTCACTCCCCGTCCCTGAGAGAAGAAGTATGTTTGCTTGTTGCCAATTTTAACCGCACATTTATTTTTAGTGTACATTGATTTAATAAAATCATATGTTTTCCCTCCAATACCACTTTCTATTAGTTTATAAAAAAGACCTTCGTGACAAATTTAATCAAATGCTTTCTTGAAATCTACAAAAAACAAGTAGATTTTGCCTTTGTTTTGGTTTACTTGTTTATCAATTCGAGTGTGGAGGGTGTGGTCCGTTGTACGATAATTTTGTAGAAATCCAATGTGGCTTCTGCTCAGGACGTTGTGTTCGTCAAGGGAATGATGTAGTATGCTATTTATAATACTGCAGAGAATTTTCCCCAAGTTGCTGTTGATGCAAATTCCTCCAAATTTGGCTCAATTTTTATAGATTGGTGTGATCAATCCCTGGTTCCAAATATCGGGGAAAATACCTGCAGTGAGGATACTGTTGAAGAGTTTGAGTATAGCCAATTTGAATTTGTGGTCTGTATCTCTCTCTCTCTCTCTGCCTTCTCTCTCTCTCCTCTCTCTCTCTCTCTCTCTCTCTCTCTCTCTCTCTCTCTCTCTGCCTTCTCTCTCTCTCTCTGCCTTCTCTCTCCATGCCCTCTCTTTCTCTCTTCTCTCACTCTCTCTCTTGAACATTGGTGTAAAGAAGGAACCAATAGGTCCATCACCATTGTCAATGTTATTGGGGCGTTTGCTCTGCATGTCACTAGAGTCAAAGCAGACATACAACACAAAAGGCTTGGACGCACCACCTCATTCAAGGGTTTTTCTTCATGTTTTATATTCTTCAAAGTAGCCACACTTTGCTTTGATATTCTCTCAACCAGCTTCACCTGGAATGCATTTTCAAGTCTTGAAAGTGTTTCCACATAGGGCTCCTTTTCCTTCACTCAGCGGTCCAAACTCACCTCAAACTATTTCAATTTGGGTTGAGGTCAGGTGATTGTAGAGGCCAGGTCATCTGATGCAGCACTCCATCACTCTCATTCTTGGTCAAATCGCCCTCATTCTTGGGTCTTTGTCCTGTTGAAGAACAAATGATGTCCCACTGATAAGCCAGATGGGATATCGCTGCAGAATGCTGTGGTAGCCAATTTAATAACTATAGGCAAGTCAGTTAAGAACAAATTCTTATAGGAACAGTGGGTTAACTGCCTAGTCAGGGGCAGAACAACAGATTTGTACCTTGGGGATTTGAACTTGCAACCTTCCGGTTACTAGTCCAACGCTCTAACCACTAGGCTACCCTGCCTCCCCATCCTCTGCTGCAAAGAAAGGTAACTCTGAGTCTTCCTTTCCTGTTTATGGTGAGAGACAGTTTCATCATAGCGCTTGATGGTTTTTGCGACTGCACTTGAAGGAACTTTTAAAGTTATTTTTAAATGAAGAAATGAACACATAAACCAATGAACAAAGCAACACACAGAGCAATTCCAAGAACGTCAACAAGAACGTGTCCACTCTTAGAAAACGGTTCCAAAAAGGTTCTTCAGCTGTCCTCGTAGAAGAACCCTGTTTGGTTCCTTGTTTTCTAAGAGCAGCCCAACGTGTGTAGAGAGAGTCCCAGGTCTTCCCTCCACGCTGGCTAGGTTTCTGTCTCTGTTGTAACCACCGTGACCTACAGCCACAGCATTACCACAGTGGTATTCTGGTTACTCTGAACTTCATAGTCGTTCTGCACTTCACACAGACATCCAGACTGGCATCCAGCACTGCCTGCCTGTCACTCTGAGGGTACTGCACTGGTACAAAGACAAACACACACAATTTAATTGCCAGAGCTGTCGCTGTTGAAGTAGCCTACTGTGTGTGTACACAGTCAAACACACACACACACACACACACACACACACACACGCACACACACGCACACACACACACACCCCAGCATTCATTCTTGAAGTGTAAAGACTCATTATTACCTTGAAGTGTTTAAGTTTAAGTTTCAACAATATTCTGAATTACCTTCTGAGATGCATGGCCACAGACACAACTAGCTTTTCATCACTACATCTGGAAGATCTTCAGAATGTTCTGGGGCCATTTTAGGGCCAGTGCTCTGTCATGATTTGGCCTCAGTCAACACACCTATTTTGTCTTCAGTGTTTGTCTTCAGTGTTTGTCTTCAGTGTTTTCTTTCAGAAAGTATTAGATGTTGATTGGTGCTTCACTTTAGGGTTTATTTGTATTGGAGCATAGTGATTGTCACAGAGCCATTTCAAACAGTAAAAGCACAATACTTAAAAAATATATATATACATAACCAGAGGTGTTCATAGGGCAGGACATTCAACGAAAATATAAAATGTAAAGTGTTGGGGTCCCATGTTTCATGAGCTGAAGAAAAAAAAACATTTCAAATTGTGCACAAAAATGTGTTAACATCCCTGTTATTGAAAATGTCTCCTTTGCCAAGATAATCCATCCACCTGATAGGTGTGGCATATCAAGAAGCTGATTAAACAGCATGATCATTACACAGGTGCACCTTGTGCTGGGGGGACAATAAAAGGCCACACAACACAATACCACAGATGTCTCAAGGGAGCGTACAATTAGCATGCTGACTGCAGGAATGTCCACCAACGCTGTTGCCATAGAATTGAATGTTAATTTCTCTACCATTAGCCGCCTCCGTTGTTTTAGAGAATTTGTCAGTACTTCCAACCAGCCTCACAACCGTAGACCACGTGTAACCACGACAACCCAGGACAACCGTAGACCACGTGTACGGCGTCGTGTGGGCGAGTGGTTTGCTGATGCCAACGCTGTGAACAGAGCGCCCCATGGTGGCGGTGAGGTTATGGTATGAACCGTCATGAGCTACAGACGAGGAACACAATTGCCTTTTTATCTATGCTAATTTGAATGCACATACAGTAACGAGATCCCGAGACCCATTATCGTGCCATTCATCCGCCACCATCACCTCATGTTTCAGCATGATAATGCACGGCCCCATGTCGCAAAGATCTGTACACAATTCCTGGAAGCAGAAAATGTCTGTTCTTCACTGGCCTGCATATTCACTAGACCTGTCAACCACTGAGCATGTTTGGGATGCTCTGGATTGACGTGTACGACCGTGATCCAGTTCCCGCCAAAATCCAGCAACTTCACATCAGCCATTGAAGTGGACTGGGACAACATTTCACAGGCCACAATCAACAGCCTGATCACCTCCATGTGAAGGAGATGTGTCACACCAGATACTGGCTGGTTTTCTGATCCAAGCCCCTACCTTTTATTTTAAGGTATCTTGTGACCAACACATGCATATCTGTATTCTCAGTCATGTGAAATCCATAGATTAGGGCCTAATGAATTTATTGCAATTGACAGATTTCCTCATATGAACTGTAACACAGTCAAATCTTTGAAATTGTTGCATGTTGCATTTTATATTTTAGGTCATTATAGAACATGGTAATCCTCTATAGGGCTGACCATAAATATATAACATGGTATATCTCTATATAAGTCACATAGTACATTTGAATGATGTAGTTATGCAAACGCTAAAATTAAATCATTCAAATACATATTGGTGTAATACTAGAGAATAACATATTTGCGGTCCCTGTGATCAGAGTTGCAGCTGTGCCTCACAAATATGACTTGAGGTGAAAACCGCCAACCTGTCCTTTCTGAGTCAGATACAAAACTGGGCAGTTGATGCACATCTCAGCAAAACAGGAAATGTCATGTTTCCTCCACTGCCTTTAGCAACAGTTTGCATCACAAAACTTCTGCTCACACACACACACACACACACACACACACACACACACACACACACACACACCGCACACACACACACACACACACCGCACACACACACACACCGCACACACACACAAAGCACACACACACCGCACACACACACAGCACACACACACAGCACACACACACAGCACACACACACAGCACACACACACACACCGCACACACACACACACCGCACACCGTGCACACACACACACACACACCGCACACACACACACACACACACACACACACACACACACACACACACACACACACACACACACACACACACACACACACACACACACACACACACACACACACACACATGGTGAGTATAGCCATATTCTCACATTCAGGCCCCCAGAGGCAGCGATCGTGTGAACCAACCACACGTAGCACATACAGATTATCACAATGCAAAAAAAGGTTGATTTGCTGCTGAACATTGTAACACGCAGTTCTTTATCTGGTTTAGCAGGACAGGTTAGTTTTAAATGTTTCCAATGTGAGATGTCACCACATGTAATATGACATTGTTTATGAATTACCTAAACTCAATTGCTTTGTAAGGAAACATTTTTTCTGTCTTGAAATTGTATTGATACTGTATGTGCAAAACATCACACTTTTACATAATTGTAATTTGTGACAATGGCTGTGTCCGAAATCTGTCTTGCCTACTACTTAATAAAACTACATTATGTGTACTAATCGTACTACACACATACTGTTTAGTACAAACGAATGCAGTAAGCAACATACTAGGCTCATCCATCCTGAGAATGATTCATCTAATGTGCAATTGAATCATTCAACTGAATCATATTATTGAATTGAATCATATTAGAAGCCATTCATTCATTCTAAGGCTTCAATTTGGGCTACACCTGCATTGCCTAATACAACCAGCCCTACTACAACCAGCCCTACCACAACCAGCCCTACCACAACCAGCCCTACTACAACCAGCCCTACCACAACCAGCCCTACTACAACCAGCCCTACCACAACCAGCCCTAATGCTTCTACACCTGCATTGCCTAATACAACCAGCCCTAATACAACCAGCCGTACTACAACCAGCCCTATTACAACCAGCCCTACCACAACCAGCCCTAATACAACCAGCCCTACTACAACCAGCCCTAATACAACCAGCCCTACCACAACCAGCCCTACTACAACCAGCCCTACTACAACCAGCCCTAATGCTTCTACACCTGCATTGCCTAATACAACCAGCCCTACTACAACCAGCCCTACTACAACCAGCCCTACTACAGCCAGCCCTACTACAACCAGCCCTACTACAACCAGCCCTGCTACAACCAGCCCTACTACAACCAGCCCTACTACAACCAGCCCTACCACAACCAGCCCTACCACAACCAGCCCTACCACAACCAGCCCTACTACAACCAGCCCTGTTTGGGGTTTTAGGCTGGGTTTCTGTACAGCACTTTGATATATCAGCTGATGTAAGAAGGGCTGTATAAATCGATTTGATTTGATTTTGGTACAACATGTCCCCTTGGGCTCCCGAGTGGCGCAGCGGTCTAAGGCACTGCATCTCAGTGCAAGAGTGTCACTATACTACCTGGTTCAAATCCAGGCTGCATCACATCTGGCTGTGATTGGGAGTCTCATAGGACGGTGCACAATTGGCAAGGGTAGGCCGTCATTGTAAATAAGAATTTGTTCTTAACTGACTTCCTGAGTTAAATAAAAGAATGATCTCATTATCAGCTGTGGTCAAACACATGTGAGTCTGGAAAGAGGATTATCTTTCTCAAAAGTAACATAACATTCTGGCATTTAAAGCATACTATTTTTTGTTGTAATTGCACTTACTATAAAACGTTCTATTTTCGCATACCTAAAATGCCTTCTACTTAGATCTCTAGTATGGGTATTTGGACACGACCAGTGTCTTCTTTTTGGGACTTTTCTTCGACAACACAGGGAAGGTGACTCCAGCATTTATTTCTAACTGCTGTGGGAAGCAGTCTAGGCCTAAAGGTGAGCAGGAAGATAACAGACATTCCAACCAGACAGAGAACAGGTACGATAAACAGCAGGATGTACCAGTACACAGACTCCCCCTCACTACCGCCACATATTACGGAGTCTAAAAGCACTACTCTGTGTGTTCTTTTGGTCAGATCCTGACATGAAATATCTGAGAGGTCCATGATAGTGACCGTTTTCTCGAACGTCCTGTACCAGTCCAACTGGCAGCAGTTGAAAGTGTTTCCGTTGAGAAAAACGGCGTGGAGTTTCGTGGCTAACACGTTAGCCTGAGCTGAGGGGAAGGCGGTCAGTTTGTTGTCCCTCAGGTCCAGCAGCTTCAGCTCCAGGCGTTGCAGTGAAGCAGGGAGCTGAGTAAGAGAGTTTCTGGAAATGTTCAAAGACTTCAATTGGTGGAAAGGAGAGAAGTCAAAGTGTCTCAGGCCTGTGTTTCCCAATCCTAGATGTTGTAAAGTTCTGCTGAGGCCTGTGATCGATCTGGGCCCGATGATGAGTTTTGGGTTGTTAGACAGCTCCAGGTGTGTTAGGGGCGTCCCTACGAACGCTGATGATGGCAGCCTCCCCAGGTTGCACCCCGATAGGTAGAGATATCTCAGAGAAATTATGTTTTTACAAACGACACAGTCTGATTGGTTACCCCCACCCATGCCCCCACCCCTTGCTTCAAGGGGGCACACGCCAACTCTGTTGTAGCTAATATCCACAGAGCGGATGCTGGTGAGAGAGGACAACAGCTGAGCAGGTAGAGTCTGCAGGTCATTCTGGCTCAGGTTCAGAACGCTTAGGTTGCCTAGCTTCCTCAAACTAACTTGGTCGGCATGGAGCTCTGTCAACCTATTGTTGCTCACGTCCAACTCGTACAACATCCCCGGCAGCTTTTCTAGAGTTAGATTCAAGACCTCAAGACAGTTTGTCCACATCCTGAGTCTGGTCAGGCTTGGCATTTTGCTGATGAATCCTTGGGGGAAGTAGTGCACCTGATTTCCACTCAGATCCAGCAGGTCTAGAGAGGAGATGTCCCCGTGCAGGCTCTCGTCCCACAACTTGGCCGTGACGTTGCTCATGTTTCCCCTCAGGTTGTAGAACTGGACGCTGGTCTTCCAGTTGGGGTAGGCAGCTGTGTCCGCCAGGTGTTCGTAGAAGCTCACCCTGTTCTGGGACAGATGGAGGTTCCTCAGGCGGCTGTGGGTGGGCAGAAAGGGAAAGAAGAGGAGGTTGTTGTCTGTGAGATCCAGGGTCTCCAGCTGGAAAACTTCCTGGAGGTCCTGGTTGGCTATGAACCACTCAATGGCATTGTGACTGGCGTTGAGGACCACCAGCTGGGTCATGTGGAAGTGCACCAGGCAGGGCAGGTAGTTGAAGGCCAGGTTGAGTCTCTGGAGCTTGTGCAGGTGATCGAAGGACCCGTCGATCTCAAACAGCATGTTCCTCTGCAGGTCCAGCTCTCTGAGCTGGTGGAGGTCGCTGAAGGAGCTTTCGTCCAGCCTCAGCAGGAGGTTCCTGGAAAGGTTGAGGTACTCCAGGGACGTCATGTTCTGGAGGAGGACGGAGACCATGTCCTCTGTAAGCTGATTTTTTGACAGATCCAGAACTCTGAGTCTAGACAAGGTGAGCAGCGCCAGGCTAGTTTGCTGGTATCCAACGTGAAGGTTATTGGCAGCTAGATTGAGGCTCTCTAGATGAGGTGAGTTGTGAAAGAGCTTGGACCCCACTGTCTCCAAGAGGTTGTCTGCACAGCTTAGGGTACGAAGGGAGACGTAGCGGGAGAGGGAGTCATCTTGTAGCATCTGAATGTGGTTGTGGTTCAGGTGGAGGTCCTCTA
>NC_060179.1:8882543-8900043 GCF_021184085.1 Oncorhynchus gorbuscha
CAGTCTAGTCATTCCAGTCAGTCAGACCAGTCAGACCAGTCTAGTCAGACCAGTCAGTCTAGTCATTCCAGTCAGTCTAGTCGTTCCAGTCAGTCTAGTCAGACCAGTCAGTCAGTCTAGTCAGACCAGTCAGTCAGTCTAGTCAGACCAGTCAGTCTAGTCAGACCAGTCAGTCAGTCTAGTCAGACCAGTCAGTCAGTCAGTCAGTCTAGTCACTCCAGTCAGTCTAGTCAGACCAGTCAGACCAGTCAGTCTTGTCAGACCAGTCAGTCAGACCAGTCAGACCAGTCAGTCTAGTCAGACCAATCAGTCTAGTCAGACCAGTCAGGTAATCTAGTAAGTCTAGTCAGACCAGTCAGTCTAGTCAGACCAGTCAGTCAGTCAGTCTAGTCACTCCAGTCAGTCTAGTCAGACCAGTCAGACCAGTCAGTCTAGTCAGACCAGTCAGTCTAGTCATTCCAGTCAGACCAGTCAGTCAGTCTAGTCATTCCAGTCAGTCTAGTCAGTCTAGTCAGACCAGTCAGTCAGTCTAGTCATTCCAGTCAGACCAGTCAGCCAGTCTAGTCATTCCAGTCAGACCAGTCAGTCAGTCTAGTCATTCCAGTCAGTCAGACCAGTCAGTCTAGTCAGACCAGTCAGTTTAGTCATTCCAGTCAGTCTAGTCGTTCCAGTCAGTCTAGTCAGACCAGTCAGTCAGTCTAGTCAGACCAGTCAGTCAGTCTAGTCAGACCAGTCAGTCTAGTCAGACCAGTCAGTCAGTCTAGTCAGACCAGTCAGTCTAGTCATACCAGTCAGTCAATCTAGTAAGTCTAGTCAGACTAGTCAGTCTAGTCAGACCAGTCAGACCAGTCACTCTAGTCAGACCAGTCAGTCAGACCAGTCAGACCAGTCATTCTAGTCAGACCAGTCAGTCTAGTCAGACCAATCAGGTAATCTAGTCAGTCTAGTCAGACCAGTCAGTCAGTCTAGTCAGACCAGTCAGTCAGTCTAGTCAGACCAGTCAGTCAGTCTAGTCAGACCAGTCAGTCTAGTCATTCCAGTCAGACCAGACAGTCAGTCTAGTCATTCCAGTCATTTTAGTCATTCCAGTCAGACCAGTCAGTCAGTCTAGTCATTCCAGTCAGACCAGTCAGCCAGTCTAGTCATTCCAGTCAGACCAGTCAGTCAGTCTAGTCATTCCAGTCAGTCAGACCAGTCAGTCTAGTCAGACCAGTCAGTCTAGTCATTCCAGTCAGTCTAGTCGTTCCAGTCAGTCTAGTCAGACCAGTCAGTCAGTCTAGTCAGACCAGTCAGTCAGTCTAGTCAGACCAGTCAGTCTAGTCAGACCAGTCAGTCAGTCTAGTCAGACCAGTCAGTCTAGTCAGACCAGTCAGTCAGTCAGTCTAGTCACTCCAGTCAGTCTAGTCAGACCAGTCAGACCAGTCAGTCTAGTCAGACCAGTCAGTCAGACCAGTCAGACCAGTCAGTCTAGTCAGACCAGTCAGTCTAGTCATACCAGTCAGGTAATCTAGTCAGTCTAGTCAGACCAGCCAGTCTAGTCATTCCAGTCAGACCAGTCAGTCAGTCTAGTCATTCCAGTCAGACCAGTCAGCCAGTCTAGTCATTCCAGTCAGACCAGTCAGTCAGTCTAGTCATTCCAGTCAGACCAGTCAGCCAGTCTAGTCATTCCAGTCAGACCAGTCAGTCAGTCTAGTCATTCCAGTCAGTCAGACCAGTCAGTCTAGTCAGACCAGTCAGTCTAGTCATTCCAGTCAGTCTAGTCGTTCCAGTCAGTCTAGTCAGACCAGTCAGTCAGTCAGTCTAGTCAGACCAGTCAGTCAGTCTAGTCAGACCAGTCAGTCTAGTCAGACCAGTCAGTCAGTCTAGTCAGACCAGTCAGTCTAGTCATACCAGTCAGTCAATCGAGTAAGTCTAGTCAGACCAGTCAGTCTAGTCAGACCAGTCAGTCAGTCTAGTCACTCCAGTCAGTCTAGTCATTCCAGTCAGTCTAGTCAGACCAGTCAGTCTAGTCAGACCAGTCAGTCAGACCAGTCAGACCAGTCAGTCTAGTCAGACCAGTCAGGTAATCTAGTCAGTCTAGTCAGACCAGTCAGTCAGTCTAGTCAGACCAGTCAGTCAGTCTAGTCAGACCAGTCAGTCTAGTCATTCCAGTCAGACCAGTCAGTCAGTCTAGTCATTCCAGTCAGTCTAGTCATTCCAGTCAGACCAGTCAGCCAGTCTAGTCATTCCAGTCAGACCAGTCAGTCAGTCTAGTCATTCCAGTCAGTCAGACCAGTCAGTCTAGTCAGACCAGTCAGTCTAGTCATTCCAGTCAGTCTAGTCGTTCCAGTCAGTCTAGTCAGACCAGTCAGTCAGTCTAGTCAGACCAGTCAGTCAGTCTAGTCAGACCAGTCAGTCTAGTCAGACCAGTCAGTCAGTCTAGTCAGACCAGTCAGTCAATCTAGTAAGTCTAGTCAGACTAGTCAGTCTAGTCAGACCAGTCAGTCAGTCTAGTCACTCCAGTCAGTCTAGTCATTCCAGTCAGTCTAGTCAGACCAGTCAGTCAGTCAGTCAGTCATTCCAGTCAGTCTAGTGAGACCAGTCAGTCAGTCTAGTCAGACCAGTCAGTCAGTCAGTCAGACCAGTCAGTCTAGTCAGACCAGTCAGACCAGTCAGTCTTGTCAGACCAGTCAGTCAGGTCAGACCAGTCAGTCTAGTCAGACCAGTCAGTCTAGTCATTCCAGTCAGACCAGTCAGTCAGTCTAGTCATTCCAGTCAGTCTAGTCATTCCAGTCAAACCAGTCAGTCAGTCTAGTCATTCCAGCCAGACCAGTCAGTCAGTCAGTCTAGTCAGACCAGTCAGTCAGTCTAGTCAGACCAGTCAGTCAGTCTAGTCAGACCAGTCAGTAAGTCTAGTCAGACCAGTCAGTCTAGTCAGACCAGTCAGTCTAGTCAGACCAGTCAGTCAGTCTAGTCAGACCAGTCAGTCAGACCAGTCAGTCAGTCTAGTCATTCCAGTCAGACCAGTCAGTCTAGTCATTCCAGTCAGTCAGTCTAGTCAGACCAGTCAGTCTAGTCAGACCAGTCAGTCAGACCAGTCAGACCAGTCATTCTAGTCAGACCAGTCAGTCTAGTCAGACCAGTCAGTCAGTCTAGTCAGACCAGTCAGTCTAGTCAGACCAGTCAGTCAGTCAGTCTAGTCACTCCAGTCAGTCTAGTCAGACCAGTCAGACCAGTCAGTCTAGTCAGACCAGTCAGTCAGACCAGTCAGACCAGTCAGTCTAGTCAGACCAGTCAGTCTAGTCATACCAGTCAGGTAATCTAGTCAGTCTAGTCAGACCAGCCAGTCTAGTCATTCCAGTCAGACCAGTCAGTCAGTCTAGTCATTCCAGTCAGACCAGTCAGCCAGTCTAGTCATTCCAGTCAGACCAGTCAGTCAGTCTAGTCATTCCAGTCAGACCAGTCAGCCAGTCTAGTCATTCCAGTCAGACCAGTCAGTCAGTCTAGTCATTCCAGTCAGTCAGACCAGTCAGTCTAGTCAGACCAGTCAGTCTAGTCATTCCAGTCAGTCTAGTCGTTCCAGTCAGTCTAGTCAGACCAGTCAGTCAGTCAGTCTAGTCAGACCAGTCAGTCAGTCTAGTCAGACCAGTCAGTCTAGTCAGACCAGTCAGTCAGTCTAGTCAGACCAGTCAGTCTAGTCATACCAGTCAGTCAATCGAGTAAGTCTAGTCAGACTAGTCAGTCTAGTCAGACCAGTCAGTCAGTCTAGTCACTCCAGTCAGTCTAGTCATTCCAGTCAGTCTAGTCAGACCAGTCAGTCTAGTCAGACCAGTCAGTCAGACCAGTCAGACCAGTCAGTCTAGTCAGACCAGTCAGGTAATCTAGTCAGTCTAGTCAGACCAGTCAGTCAGTCTAGTCAGACCAGTCAGTCAGTCTAGTCAGACCAGTCAGTCTAGTCATTCCAGTCAGACCAGTCAGTCAGTCTAGTCATTCCAGTCAGTCTAGTCATTCCAGTCAGACCAGTCAGCCAGTCTAGTCATTCCAGTCAGACCAGTCAGTCAGTCTAGTCATTCCAGTCAGTCAGACCAGTCAGTCTAGTCAGACCAGTCAGTCTAGTCATTCCAGTCAGTCTAGTCGTTCCAGTCAGTCTAGTCAGACCAGTCAGTCAGTCTAGTCAGACCAGTCAGTCAGTCTAGTCAGACCAGTCAGTCTAGTCAGACCAGTCAGTCAGTCTAGTCATACCAGTCAGTCAATCTAGTAAGTCTAGTCAGACTAGTCAGTCTAGTCAGACCAGTCAGTCAGTCTAGTCACTCCAGTCAGTCTAGTCATTCCAGTCAGACCAGTCAGTCAGTCTAGTCATTCCAGTCAGTCAGACCAGTCAGTCTAGTCAGACCAGTCAGTCTAGTCATTCCAGTCAGTCTAGTCGTTCCAGTCAGTCTAGTCAGACCAGTCAGTCAGTCTAGTCAGACCAGTCAGTCAGTCTAGTCAGACCAGTCAGTCTAGTCAGACCAGTCAGTCAGTCTAGTCAGACCAGTCAGTCAGTCAGTCAGTCTAGTCACTCCAGTCAGTCTAGTCAGACCAGTCAGACCAGTCAGTCTTGTCAGACCAGTCAGTCAGACCAGTCAGACCAGTCAGTCTAGTCAGACCAATCAGTCTAGTCAGACCAGTCAGGTAATCTAGTAAGTCTAGTCAGACCAGTCAGTCTAGTCAGACCAGTCAGTCAGTCAGTCTAGTCACTCCAGTCAGTCTAGTCAGACCAGTCAGACCAGTCAGTCTAGTCAGACCAGTCAGTCTAGTCATTCCAGTCAGACCAGTCAGTCAGTCTAGTCATTCCAGTCAGTCTAGTCAGTCTAGTCAGACCAGTCAGTCAGTCTAGTCATTCCAGTCAGACCAGTCAGCCAGTCTAGTCATTCCAGTCAGACCAGTCAGTCAGTCTAGTCATTCCAGTCAGTCAGACCAGTCAGTCTAGTCAGACCAGTCAGTTTAGTCATTCCAGTCAGTCTAGTCGTTCCAGTCAGTCTAGTCAGACCAGTCAGTCAGTCTAGTCAGACCAGTCAGTCAGTCTAGTCAGACCAGTCAGTCTAGTCAGACCAGTCAGTCAGTCTAGTCAGACCAGTCAGTCTAGTCATACCAGTCAGTCAATCTAGTAAGTCTAGTCAGACTAGTCAGTCTAGTCAGACCAGTCAGACCAGTCAGTCTAGTCAGACCAGTCAGTCAGACCAGTCAGACCAGTCATTCTAGTCAGACCAGTCAGTCTAGTCAGACCAATCAGGTAATCTAGTCAGTCTAGTCAGACCAGTCAGTCAGTCTAGTCAGACCAGTCAGTCAGTCTAGTCAGACCAGTCAGTCAGTCTAGTCAGACCAGTCAGTCTAGTCATTCCAGTCAGACCAGTCAGTCAGTCTAGTCATTCCAGTCATTTTAGTCATTCCAGTCAGACCAGTCAGTCAGTCTAGTCATTCCAGTCAGACCAGTCAGCCAGTCTAGTCATTCCAGTCAGACCAGTCAGTCAGTCTAGTCATTCCAGTCAGTCAGACCAGTCAGTCTAGTCAGACCAGTCAGTCTAGTCATTCCAGTCAGTCTAGTCGTTCCAGTCAGTCTAGTCAGACCAGTCAGTCAGTCTAGTCAGACCAGTCAGTCAGTCTAGTCAGACCAGTCAGTCTAGTCAGACCAGTCAGTCAGTCTAGTCAGACCAGTCAGTCTAGTCAGACCAGTCAGTCAGTCAGTCTAGTCACTCCAGTCAGTCTAGTCAGACCAGTCAGACCAGTCAGTCTAGTCAGACCAGTCAGTCAGACCAGTCAGACCAGTCAGTCTAGTCAGACCAGTCAGTCTAGTCATACCAGTCAGGTAATCTAGTCAGTCTAGTCAGACCAGCCAGTCTAGTCATTCCAGTCAGACCAGTCAGTCAGTCTAGTCATTCCAGTCAGACCAGTCAGCCAGTCTAGTCATTCCAGTCAGACCAGTCAGTCAGTCTAGTCATTCCAGTCAGACCAGTCAGCCAGTCTAGTCATTCCAGTCAGACCAGTCAGTCAGTCTAGTCATTCCAGTCAGTCAGACCAGTCAGTCTAGTCAGACCAGTCAGTCTAGTCATTCCAGTCAGTCTAGTCGTTCCAGTCAGTCTAGTCAGACCAGTCAGTCAGTCAGTCTAGTCAGACCAGTCAGTCAGTCTAGTCAGACCAGTCAGTCTAGTCAGACCAGTCAGTCAGTCTAGTCAGACCAGTCAGTCTAGTCATACCAGTCAGTCAATCGAGTAAGTCTAGTCAGACTAGTCAGTCTAGTCAGACCAGTCAGTCAGTCTAGTCACTCCAGTCAGTCTAGTCATTCCAGTCAGTCTAGTCAGACCAGTCAGTCTAGTCAGACCAGTCAGTCAGACCAGTCAGACCAGTCAGTCTAGTCAGACCAGTCAGGTAATCTAGTCAGTCTAGTCAGACCAGTCAGTCAGTCTAGTCAGACCAGTCAGTCAG
Organism: Oncorhynchus gorbuscha; assembly: GCF_021184085.1. Lineage (NCBI taxonomy): Eukaryota > Metazoa > Chordata > Actinopteri > Salmoniformes > Salmonidae > Oncorhynchus > Oncorhynchus gorbuscha. Next base: position 8,888,985 of record NC_060179.1, read on the forward strand.
TCTAGTCAGACCAGTCAGTCTAGTCATTCCAGTCAGACCAGTCAGTCAGTCTAGTCATTCCAGTCAGTCTAGTCATTCCAGTCAGACCAGTCAGCCAGTCTAGTCATTCCAGTCAGACCAGTCAGTCAGTCTAGTCATTCCAGTCAGTCAGACCAGTCAGTCTAGTCAGACCAGTCAGTCTAGTCATTCCAGTCAGTCTAGTCGTTCCAGTCAGTCTAGTCAGACCAGTCAGTCAGTCTAGTCAGACCAGTCAGTCAGTCTAGTCAGACCAGTCAGTCTAGTCAGACCAGTCAGTCAGTCTAGTCATACCAGTCAGTCAATCTAGTAAGTCTAGTCAGACTAGTCAGTCTAGTCAGACCAGTCAGTCAGTCTAGTCACTCCAGTCAGTCTAGTCATTCCAGTCAGTCTAGTCAGACCAGTCAGTCAGTCAGTCTAGTCATTCCAGTCAGTCTAGTGAGACCAGTCAGTCAGTCTAGTCAGACCAGTCAGTCAGTCAGTCTAGTCACTCCAGTCAGTCTAGTCAGACCAGTCAGACCAGTCAGTCTTGTCAGACCAGTCAGTCAGATCAGTCAGACCAGTCAGTCTAGTCAGACCAGTCAGTCTAGTCATTCCAGTCAGACCAGTCAGTCAGTCTAGTCATTCCAGTCAGTCTAGTCATTCCAGTCAAACCAGTCAGTCAGTCTAGTCATTCCAGCCAGACCAGTCAGTCAGTCAGTCTAGTCAGACCAGTCAGTCTAGTCAGACCAGTCAGTTAATCTAGTAAGTCTAGTCAGACCAGTCAGTCTAGTCAGACCAGTCAGTCTAGTCAGACCAGTCAGTCAGTCTAGTCAGACCAGTCAGTCAGACCAGTCAGTCAGTCAGTCTAGTCATTCCAGTCAGACCAGTCAGTCTAGTCATTCCAGTCAGTCAGTCTAGTCAGACCAGTCATTCTAGTCAGACCAGTCAGTCAGTCTAGTCAGACCAGTCAGTCAGTCTAGTCAGACCAGTCACTCCAGTCAGTCTAGTCATTCCAGTCAGTCTAGTCAGACCAGTCAGTCTAGTCAGATCAGTCAGTCAGACCAGTCAGTCTAGTCAGTCTAGTCATTCCAGTCAGTGTAGTCAGACCAGTCAGTCAGACCAGTCAGTCTAGTCAGTCTAGTCATTCCAGTCAGACCAGTCAGTCTAGTCATTCCAGTCAGACCAGTCAGTCTAGTCATTCCAGTCAGTCAGTCTAGTCAGTCTAGTCATTCCAGTCAGACCAGTCAGTCTAGTCATTCCAGTCAGTCAGTCTAGTCAGACCAGTCATTCTAGTCAGACCAGTCAGTCATTCTAGTCAGACCAGTCAGTCAGTCTAGTCAGACCAGTCACTCCAGTCAGTCTAGTCATTCCAGTCAGTCTAGTCAGACCAGTCAGTCTAGTCAAACCAGTCAGTCAGACCAGTCAGACCAGTCAGTCCAGTCAGACCAGTCAGTCTAGTCATTCCAGTCAGTCTAGTCATTCCAGTCAGTCTAGTCATTCCAGTCAGACCAGTCAGTCAGTCTAGTCATTCCAGTCACTCCAGTCAGTCTAGTCATTCCAGTCAGTCTAGTCAGACCAGTCAGTCTAGTCAGACCAGTCAGTCTAGTCAGACCAGTCAGTCAGACCAGTCAGACCAGTCAGTCCAGTCAGACCAGTCAGTCTAGTCATTCCAGTCAGTCTAGTCATTCCAGTCAGTCTAGTCATTCCAGTCAGACCAGTCAGTCAGTCTAGTCATTCCAGTCAGACCAGTCAGACCAGTCAGACCAGTCATTCGAGTCATTTCAGTCAGACCAGTCAGTAATATAATAATAATAATATATGCCATTTAACAGACGCTTTTATCCAAAGCGACTTACAGTCATGTGTGCATACATTCTACGTATGGGTGGTCCCGGGGATCGAACCCACTACCCTGGCGTTACAAGCGCCATGCTCTACCAACTGAGCTACAGAAGGACCACAGTAAGTCAGACCAGTCAGTCTAGTCAGACCAGTCAGTCTAGTTAGTTATTCTCATATTATTAGTCAGAGTGATTGATTTACATTTACATTTACATTTAAGTCATTTAGCAGACGCTCTTATCGATTTCTCACAATAACATTTATTTGTGCATTAGAAAAGCAATTTACAGCACGGCTTGCTTTGAGATGGTAGGGAATAAATAAAACCCCTCTTTCCTCACAGGAGGGACCTAACTTAGAGACTTAACGAGATTTCTAAAGATATTTGGTTCTACAATATCTTTCAGTCATGTTACATTCACGAAGGAGACATCTTTTAAATCTAGTTGTCAGGGCGTCGGAGGGTTCACTACAGTATAAACACAGCTGGATGTAAACAAGGCTATTCCCTGGGTGGCTTGTGTTCTAATTGCACCTGCCAGGGGGTATGTAATGAGAGAGATGGAGGTGGAGGTGGAGGAGGAGGAGGAGAGGGAATGAGAGGAAGAGGATATGGAAGAACGTGGGAGGAGGGGGGAGGAGAAGGGAAGATATGAGGATGTGGAAGAAAGGGAGGAGGTGGGAGAAGATGAGGACAAGGGGGGACGAGAGGGAGGGAGGGTATTATTATTCTGATGTTGATTAGATCTGAAATGTTATCTCTCCACAGAGAGAGAGAGAGAGAGAGAGAGAGAGAGAGAGAGAGAGAGAGAGAGAGAGAGAGAGAGAGAGAGAGAGAGAGAATACAGTAGCAGAATACCTGACCCCTGTGACTGACCCAACATTAAGGAAAGCTTTGACTACGTACAGATTCAGTGAGCTTAGCCTTGCTATTGAGAAAGGCCGACATAGGCAGACCTGGCTCTCAAGAGAAGACAGGCTATGTGCACACTGCCCACAAAAGTACGTGGAAACTGAGCTGCACTTCCTAACCTCCTGCCAAATGTATGACCATATTAGAGACACATATTTGCCTCAGATTACACAGACCCACAAAGAATTTGAAAACAAATCCAATTTTGGCAAACTCCCATATCTACTGGGTGAAATACCACTGAGTGCCACCACTGTCTGTGTAGACTTTTTATGTAGGCTATGGTCTGTGTATAGTCTGTAGACCGTCTGTGTTGACTATTTGTGTAGGCTATGGTCTGTGTATAGTCTGTAGACCGTCTGTGTTGACTATTTGTGTAGTCTCTAGACTGTGGGTACTTTGTAGACTGTAGACAGTTTGTGTAGAATATAGACTGTAGTCTATAGACTGTCTGTGTAGACCGTTTGTGTAGTCTATAGACTGTCTGTGTAGACTGTCTGTGTAGACTGTTTGTGTAGACTATAGACTGTGTACAAACTGGGAGTAGCTCTCTGGAAGACAATGGGGAGCACTAATGAATCTTCCCTTCCCAACATGAATCTTCCGCCTCCCAATCACTCTTAATGGCCTCCCTTATTTATGGAGGTATTCTTTTTAGCTCACCATCATTTCATCTCTCCTCTTCTCCGCCTTCTGAAAATTAACTGCGTTGTTAGAACTGCGATTGAGTTGCAGGGGAGGGGAGGGTGGAGAAAGAGAGAGGGAGGGAGAGGGTAGCTATATATTTCAGTATGTCCCTAATGGGGAAACGATAACCCTAATGGGGTAACAATAACCCTAATGGGGTAATCCTCAGTCAAATCAAATCAAATCAAATCCAATTGTATTTGTCACATACACATGGTTAGCAGATGTTAATGCGAGTGTAGCGAAATGCTTGTGCTTCTAGTTCCGACAATGCAGTGATAACCAACAAGTAATCTAACTAACAATTCCAAAACTACTGTCTTATACACAGTGTAAGGGGATAAGGAACATGTACATAAGGATATATGAATGAGTGATGGTACAGAGCAGCATACAGTAGATGGTATCGAGTACAGTATATACATATGAGATGAGTGTGTAGACAAAGTAAACAAAGTGGCATAGTTAAAGTGGCTAGTGATACATGTGTTACATAAGGATGCAGTCGATGATGTAGAGTACAGTATATACATATGCATATGAGATGAATAATGTAGGGTAAGTAACATTATATAAGGTAGCATTGTTTAAAGTGGCTAGTGATATATTTACATCATTTCCCATCAATTCCCATTATTAAAATGGCTGGAGTTGGGTCAGTGTCAATGACAGTGTGTTGGCAGCAGCCACTCAGTGTTAGTGGTGGCTGTTTAACAGTCTGATGGCCTTGAGATAGAAGCTGTTTTTCAGTCTCTCGGTCCCAGCTTTGATGCACCTGTACTGACCTCGCCTTCTGGATGATAGCGGGGTGAACAGGCAGTGGTTCGGGTGGTTGATGTCCATGTCAGTGTTTCCCTAATGGAGTGTGTCCCTAATGGGAGAGAAGGGAGAAGGAGAGAAGGAGAGAAGGGAGAAGGAGAGAAGGAGAGAAGGAGAGAATGGAGAAGGAGAGAAGGAGAGAAGGAGAGAAGGGAGAAGGAGAGAAGGAGAGAAGGAGAGAAGGAGAGAAGGAGAGAAGGGAGAAGGAGAGAAGGAGAGAAGGAGAGAATGGAGAAGGAGAGAAGGAGAGAAGGAGAGAAGGGAGAAAGAGAGAAGGAGAGAGGGAGAGAAGGGAGAAGGAAAGAAGGAGAGAATGGAGAAGGAGAGAAGGAGAGAAGGAGAGAAGGAGAGAATGGAGAAGGAGAGAAGGAGAGAAGGAGAGATGGAGAGAAGGAGAGAAGGAGAGAGGGAGAGAAGGGAGAAGGAGAGAAGGAGAGAATGGAGAGGAGAGAAGGAGAGAAGGAGAGAAGGGAGAAGGAGAGAAGGAGAGAAAGGAGAAGGAGAGAAGGAGAGAAGGAGAGAAGGAGAGAAGGAGAGAGGGAGAGAAGGGAGAAGGAGAGAAGGAGAGAATGGAGAGGAGAGAAGGAGAGAAGGAGAGAAGGGAGAAGGAGAGAAGGAGAGAAAGGAGAAGGAGAGAAGGAGAGAAGGAAGAAGGAGAGAAGGGAGAAGGAGAGAAGGGAGAAGGAGAGAAGGAGAGAAGGGAGAAGGAGAGAAGGGAGAAGGAGAGAAGGAGAGAAGGGAGAAGGAGAGAAGGGAGAAAGAGAGAAGGAGAGAAGGGAGAAGGGAGAAGGAGAGAAGGAGAGAAGGGAGAAGGAGAGAAGGAGAGAAGGGAGAAGGAGAGAAGGAGAGGAGGGAGAAGGAGAGAAGGGAGAAGGAGAGAAGGAGAGAAGGAGAGAAGGAGAGAAGGGAGAAGGAGAGAAGGACAGAAGGAGAGAAGGGAGAAGGAGAGAAAGGAGAAGGAGAGAAGGAGAGAAGGAGAGAAGGGAGAAGCAGAGAAGGGAGAAGGAGAGAAGGGAGAAGGAGAGATGGAGAGAAGGAGAGAAGCGAGAAGGAGAGAAGGGAGAAGGAGAGAAGGAGAGAAGGAGAGAAGGAGAGAAGGAGAGAAGGAGAGAAGGGGAGAAAGGAGAAGGAGAGAAGGAGAGAAGGGGAGAAAGGAGAAGGAGAGAAGGGAGAAGGAGAGAAGGGAGAAGGAGAGAAGGAGAGAAGGAGAGAAGGAGAGAAGGGAGAAGGAGAGAAGGAGAGAAGGGAGAAGGAGAGAAGGAGAGAAGGGAGAAGGAGAGAAGGAGAGAAGGGAGAAGGGAGAAGGAGAGAAGGAGAGAAGGGAGAAGGAGAGAAGGGAGAAGGAGAGAAGGAGAGAAGGAGAGAAGGAGAGAAGGGAGAAGGAGAGAAGGGAGAAGGAGAGAAGGAGAGAAGGGAGAAGGAGAGAAGGAGAGAAAGGAGAAGGAGAGAAGGAGAGAAGGGAGAAGGAGAGAAGGGAGAAGGAGAGAAGGAGAGAAGGGAGAAGGAGAGAAGGAGAGAAGGGAGAAGGAGAGAAGGAGAGAAGGAGAGAAGGAGAGAAGGGAGAAGGAGAGAAGGAGAGAAGGAGAGAAGGAGAGAAGGGAGAAGGAGAGAAGGAGAGAAGGGAGAAGGAGAGAAGGAGAGAAGGAGAGAAGGAGAGAAGGAGAGAGGGAGAGAAGGAGAGAAGGAGAGAAGGGAGAAGGAGAGAAGGAGAGAAGGAGAGAAGGAGAGAAGGGAGAAGGAGAGAGGGAGAGAAGGGAGAAGGAAAGAAGGAGAGAATGGAGAAGGAAAGAAGGAGAGAAGGGAGAAGGAGAGAGGGAGAGAAGGGAGAAGGAGAGAAGGAGAGAAGGAGAGAAGGAGAGAAGGGAGAAGGAGAGAGGGAGAGAAGGGAGAAGGAAAGAAGGAGAGAATGGAGAAGGAGAGAAGGAGAGAAGGAGATAAGGAGAGAATGGAGAAGGAGAGAATGAGAGAAGGAGATAAGGAGAGAAGGGAGAAGGAGAGAAGGAGAGAAGGAGAGAATGGAGAAGGAGAGAAGGAGAGAAGGGAGAAGGAGAGAAGGAGAGAAAAGAGAAGGAGAGAAGGAGAGAAGGAAGAAGGAGAGAAGGGAGAAGGAGAGAAGGGAGAAGGAGAGAAGGAGAGAAGGGAGAAGGAGAGAAGGGAGAAGGAGAGAATGAGAGAAGGAGATAAGGAGAGAAGGGAGAAGGAGAGAAGGAGAGAAGGAGAGAATGGAGAAGGAGAGAAGGAGAGAAGGAGAGAATGGAGAAGGAGAGAAGGGAGAAGGAGAGAAGGAGAGAAAAGAGAAGGAGAGAAAAGAGAAGGAGAGAAGGAGAGAAGGGAGAAGGAGAGAAGGGAGAAGGAGAGAAGGAGAGAAGGGAGAAGGAGAGAAGGGAGAAGGAGAGAAGGAGAGAAGGGAGAAGGAGAGAAGGGAGAAAGAGAGAAGGAGAGAAGGGAGAAGGAGAGAAGGGAGAAAGAGAGAAGGAGAGAAGGGAGAAGGGAGAAGGAGAGAAGGGAGAAGGAGAGAAGGAGAGGAGGGAGAAGGAGAGAAGGGAGAAGGAGAGAAGGAGAGAAGGAGAGAAGGAGAGAAGGGAGAAGGTGAGAAGGACAGAAGGAGAGAAGGGAGAAGGAGAGAAGGAGAGAAAGGAGAAGGAGAGAAGGAGAGAAGGAGAGAAGGGAGAAGCAGAGAAGGGAGAAGGAGAGAAGGGAGAAGGAGAGATGGAGAGAAGGAGAGAAGCGAGAAGGAGAGAAGGGAGAAGGAGAGAAGGAGAGAAGGAGAGAAGGAGAGAAGGGGAGAAAGGAGAAGGAGAGAAGGAGAGAAGGAGAGAAGGGGAGAAAGGAGAAGGAGAGAAGGGAGAAGGAGAGAAGGGAGAAGGAGAGAAGGAGAGAAGGAGAGAAGGAGAGAAGGGAGAAGGAGAGAAGGAGAGAAGGAGAGAAGGAGAGAAGGGAGAAGGAGAGAAGGAGAGAAGGGAGAAGGAGAGAAGGAGAGAAGGGAGAAGGGAGAAGGAGAGAAGGAGAGAAGGGAGAAGGAGAGAAGGGAGAAGGAGAGAAGGAGAGAAGGAGAGAAGGAGAGAAGGGAGAAGGAGAGAAGGGAGAAGGAGAGAAGGAGAGAAGGGAGAAGGAGAGAAGGAGAGAAGGAGAGAAAGGAGAAGGAGAGAAGGAGAGAAGGGAGAAGGAGAGAAGGAGAGAAGGGAGAAGGAGAGAAGGGAGAAGGAGAGAAGGAGAGAAGGGAGAAGGAGAGAAGGAGAGAAGGAGAGAAGGGAGAAGGAGAGAAGGAGAGAAGGGAGAAGGAGAGAAGGAGAGAAGGAGAGAAGGAGAAAAGGAGAGAAGGAGAGAAGGTGAGAAGGGAGAAGGAGAAAAGGAGAGAAGGAGAAAGACAGTTTGCAGAGAACAGATGCGTCATTGGCTAACTACAACTAGCTAGTCAAACTGGAACTGTATACAGCATTGAAAGCTGCTTTGAATAATTTGAATTTCAATTGAAACAAAGAACAGGGAGGGAGAAGAGAAGGTAGAGATAACAAAACAGAAACGTAGAGTTGCTTTCAGAAAGGGAAAATAAAGTGAGATAGAGAGAAATGAGGGAGTAGAGACGTAAACATATGAAAGAGATAAATGTACAGTGCCAGTCAAAGGTTTGGACACACCTACTTGTTCAAGGGATTTTTAAAACTATTTTATACATTGCAGAATGATAGTGAAGACATCAAAACTATGAAATAATACATATGGGATCATGTAGTAACCAAAAAAGTATATTTTAAGATTCTTCAAAGTAGCCACCCTTTGCCTTGATGACAGCTTTGCACACTCTTGACATTCTCTCAACCAACTTCATGAGGAACGCTTTTCCAATAGTCTTGAAGGAGTTCCCAACATATGCTGAGCACTTGTTGGCTGCTTTTATTTCACTCTGCGGACCAACCATCTCAATTGGGTTGAGGTCGCGTGATTGTGGAAGCCAGGTCATCTGATGCAGTACTCCATCACTCTCCTTCTTGTTCAAATAGCCCTTACAAATAGCCGTTTTCAACTGTGCACTGTTGAGTGGATAGTTGATTCTCCATTTTTACAAATCTTTTTCATAAAGTGTTGTTTGAAAGAATCTGCAGTCTCCCTTCCCTTTGATTAGATATTCCACTACAGTTTGGTGACCTCTGTGGGATGCTAACTCTGCTTGTTGATTGCTCCCAGGAGGCCGAGGCTAGACTGCGTGCAGAGGCATTAGGCGTGGCTCAGGGTACCACACACTCAAACTAAAACGAAGCAGAGGGGGAACCACCTCGGACCTGCTGGGAGTGTCAGTGAGTGGATATGTCATTCCGGACAGATAAGATAAATTCAGGGTGAGACTGATTCTCTTTCAAACATAGAAAATCCTGTTCTAAGAACAGGTTGTGCACCTTATGTCTTTGTTGTAGCAACGACAACCCTAGTTAGAAACGATGCTGTAGCAATGACACCCCTAGTTAGAAACAGTGTTGTAGCAACGACACCCCTAGTTAGAAATGTTGATGTAGCAACGACACCCCTAGTTAGAAACGTTGATGTAGCAACGACTCCCCTAGTTAGAAACATTGTTGTAGCAACGACACCCCTAGTTAGAAACGTTGATGTAGCAACGACTCCCCTAGTTAGAAACATTGTTGTAGCAACGACACCCCTAGTTAGAAACAGTGTTGTAGCAACGACAGCCCTAGTTAGAAACGTTGTTGTAGCAACGACAGCCCTAGTTAGAAATGTTGTTGTAGCAACGAAAGCCCTAGTTAGAAACGTTGTTGTAGCAACGACAGCCCTAGTTAGAAACATTGTTGTAGCAACGACAGCCCTAGTTAGAAATGTTGTTGTAGCAACGACAGCCCTAGTTAGAAACGTTGTTGTAGCAATGACAACCCTAGTTGGAAACGTTGTTGTAGCAACGACAGCCCTAGTTAGAAATGTTGTTGTAGCAACGACACCCCTAGTTAGAAACGTTGTTGTAGCAACGAAAGCCCTAGTTAGAAACGTTGTTGTAGCAACGACAGCCCTAGTTAGAAATGTTGTCAACTGTGCCCGTAATTGATTTAGACTTGTATGAAATTGTTATTTTGGGGTATAAGTTTGATTGAGGAGGTTTACACACTGCTAAATTTACAGTTATTTTAGGCTAATGAATGCATTGAGATACTGATCTGTCATTAACATCCCACATGACAGTGTAAGATGGGGATAAACGGGGGCTGTAATTTTTTATTTTTTATTTAATTTTACCTTTATTTAACCAGGCAAGTCAGTTAAGAACAAATTCATATTTTCAATGACGGCCTGGGAACAGTGGGTTAACTGCCTGTTCAGGGCCAGAACAACAGATTTGTACATTGTCAGCTCGGGGGTTTGAACTTGCAACGTTCCAGTTACTAGTCCAACGCTCTAACCACTAGGCTACCCTGCCGCCCCAAATGATAAATTGTTAAAACTGATCATAAGTAGTAAAAACTGTCTATATGTGTTCCCGTTTGCAAATTTACATTCCAACTGTATTGGTGTGTGCTAAGTTGAGGGTCTTGAATTTGAGTGGAGCTCAACGTGGAGCACTGCATTTGGGTTGAATAACATTGTTACTAGGGGTTTTATTTGACCATGTTATCATAATTCTAATGTTAAAGAGCATCGATGCACATGGCTTTCTGGCTGATACAGTACAATTGACTTGAGCATGTTTAAGTATGTTTATATATAACTATGTAAGTGGACCAGCAGTAGTGACTAACGTGTTATGAATTAGAATGATTCATTGTGCAAAATGTATTTGTAGCCGGAGGCTAAGCGGAATGTTTGCAGAAGAGTGTGGCAAATGATAGGTGACCATGGATGTCCATTCATACTCCAGGGTTTACACACTATCTACTGACTGCCAAGTATACAGAACGAGGCTGTATGTATTTTCATTCATACTCCAGGGTAACATCTGAAAGAGCTCAGTGGATGTTGGAATCCATTTGGATGGGTTATTTAGTTATTTTTTACATTTTGTTTTTACAATAATGCTGATTATAACTCGTGTTAATAACTTTTCATGTTCAAAACTGTGCACTTTCCTCAAACAATAGCATGGTATTATTTCACTGTAATAGATACTGTAAATTGGACAGTGCAGTTAGATTGACAAGAATTTAAGCTTTCTGTCAATATCAGATATGTCCATGTCCTGGGAAATGTTCTTGTTACTTACAACCTCATGCTAATCGCATTAGCCTATGTTAGCTCAACCGTCCCGCAAGGGACCCAACAATCCTGAAGAAGTTTTAAGAATTGTGCAGCAAAGCCGCAAAGACTATTCTAGCCATGCCATTACTGACTCCTGAAGGAGACGCCTCAGAACTTTATTTACCTGATTTACTTCCTATGTCTGATTACATGTCTGATGAAGACTATGATAATACATAACACTGAGGTAAAAACATTGAGTTGATGGTGCAGCGTGTCCATAGGCCATGCTCACGGCAGGAGTTATGTAAACAGCGCTCCCAAGGTAGAGTTAAGGGCCTACCATCATGGTGACCCTGTGGCAATATGGACAGTCTCAACTAAGCTATTGGTGATAAAGTATGTACTGATGTGTGAATTCATAAGTTTCTTTCCCCCTTCTGAGAGTGAATTGCACTCTATGAAGGAATGAAACTCAATGACAACAGAGGTCATTTACAATTGTAATGTACTAAGTGTAAGAAAGTATTTTCTTTTCCTGTATGTATATATTTTCTATTAGGTTGAGACTTAGTCTCAAAAGGGAGGAAATGTTGTGGAAAATTACATAATTAGTCATGCTAT
>NC_060179.1:8907543-8910043 GCF_021184085.1 Oncorhynchus gorbuscha
GGCCGGCCGTCACAAGACGCGAGATTTCATCTGGAGAGAGAGGGGAGAAAGAGGTCAGAGCACAGGGTAGGGCAGTGTGAGCAGAACCAGCAGTGTCGTTTGACTTAGCAAACGAGGATCGGATGTCGTCGACCTTCTTTTCAAAATGGTTGACGAAGTCATCTGCAGAGAGGGAGGAGGGGGGAGGGGCGGAGGATTCAGGAGGGAGGAGAAGGTGGCAAAGAGCTTCCTAGGGTTAGAGGCAGCAGCTTGGAATTTAGCGTGGTAGAAAGTGGCTTTAGCAGCAGAGACAGAGGAGGAAAATGTAGAGAGGAGGGAGTGAAAGGATGCCAGGTCCGCAGGGAGGCGAGTTTTCCTCCATTTCCGCTCGGCTGCCCGGAGCCCTGTTCTGTGAGCTCGCAATGAGTCATCGAGCCACGGAGCGGGAGGGGAGGACCGAGCCGGCCTGGAGGATAGGGGACATAGAGAGTCAAGGGATGCAGAGAGGGAGGAGAGGAGGGTTGAGGAGGCAGAATCAGGAGATAGGTGGGAGAAGGTTTGAGCGGAGGGAAGAGATGATAGGATGGAAGAGGAGAGAGTAGCGGGGGAGAGAGAGCGAAGGTTGGGACGGCGCGATACCATCCGAGTAGGGGCAGTGTGGGAGGTGTTGGATGAGAGCGAGAGGGAAAAGGATACAAGGCAGTGGTCGGAGACTTGGAGGGGAGTTGCAATGAGGTTAGTGGAAGAACAGCATCTAGTAAAGATGAGGTCGAGCGTATTGCCTGCCTTGTGAGTAGGGGGAAGGTGAGAGGGTGAGGTCAAAAGAGGAGAGGAGTGGAAAGAAGGAGGCAGAGAGGAAAGAGTCAAAGGTAGACGTGGGGAGGTTAAAGTCGCCCAGAACTGTGAGAGGTGAGCCGTCCTCAGGAAAGGAGCTTATCAAGGCATCAAGCTCATTGATGAACTCTCCGAGGAAACCTGGAGGGCGATAAATGATAAGGATGTTAAGCTTGAAAGGGCTAGTAACTGTGACAGCATGGAATTCAAAGGAGGCGATAGACAGATGGGTAAGGGGAGAAAGAGAGAATGACCACTTGGGAGAGATGAGGATCCCGGTGCCACCACCCCGCTGACCAGACGCTCTCGGGGTGTGCGAGAACACGTGGGCGGACGAAGAGAGAGCAGTAGGAGTAACAGTGTTGTCTGTGGTGATCCATGTTTCCGTCAGGGCCAAGAAGTCGAGGGACTGGAGGGAGGCATAGGCTGAGATGAACTCTGCCTTGTTGACCGCAGATTGGCAGTTCCAGAGGCTACCGGAGACCTGGAACTCCACGTGGGTCGTGCGCGCTGGGACCACCAGAGTAGGGTGGACGCGCGGCCACGCGGTGAGGAGCGTTTGTATGGTCTGTGCAGAGAGGAGAGAACAGGGATAAACCGACACATAGTTGACAGGCTACAGAAGAGGCTACGCTAATGCAAAGGAGATTGAATGACAAGTGGACTACACGTCTCGAATGTTCAGAAAGTTAAGCTACGTAGCAAGAATCTTATTGACTAAAATGATTAAAATGATACAGTACTGCTGAAGTAGGCTAGCTGGCAGTGGCTGCGTTGTTGACACTACACTAATCAAGTCGTTCCGTTGAGTGTAATAGTTTCTGCAGTGTTGCTATTCGGGGGCTAGCAGGCTAGCTAGCAGTGTTGTTTACGTTACGTTGCGTTAAAAGAACGACAATAGATGGCTAGCGAACCTAGAAAATCGCTCTAGACTACACAATTATCTTTGATACAAAGACGGCTATGTAGCTAGCTAAGTAGCTAGCTACGATCAAACAAATCAAACCGTTGTACTGTAATGAAAATGAAGTGAAAATGTGATACAACCTGTGAATGCGACCGGGTAGTTGAGTTCTATACAGAAGACGTTGGCTAGCGTTGGCTAGCTGTTGGCTAGCTAGCAGAGTCACCTACGTTAAGGACGAGGGTCAGGACAGGCAAGGGTCAAAAACCAGGAGGACGAGAAAAAAGAAACTGGGGAAAAGCAGGAGCTGACACAAAAACTCTGGTTGGCTTCACATACAAGATGAATTGGCAACAGACAAACAGAGAACACAGGTATAAATACACATGGGATATTGGGGAAGATGGGTGACACCTGGAGGTGGGCGGAGACAATCACAAAGACAGGTGAAACAGATCAGGGTGTGACACTGAGCAGTTTAGATAGATAGGGTAATGCCTTCAACACAATGGTGAAGAGGAGAGGAGAGAAGGGGAAAGGAGAGAGGAGGATAGAAAACAAGAGGAGAGGAGAGGAGAGGAGAGTAAAGGAGGGGAGAGGAGAGGAGAGGTGAGGAGAGGAGAGGTGAGTAAAGGAGGGGAGAGGAGAGGAGAGGAGAGGTGAGTAAAGGAGGGGAGAGGAGAGGAAAAGGAGACTGGCAGTGAAGTGATTTCCCAGACTTTGGAGGCAGTTGCATGTATTCCCAATCTGAACTGCTTGAGGGCATTGCTTTGGTTAATTGTA
>NC_060179.1:8917543-8937543 GCF_021184085.1 Oncorhynchus gorbuscha
GGGGTTAACACACCTCTCTGTCAGAGCAACACAACTAGGGGGGTTAACACACCTCTCTGTCAGAGCAACACAACTAGGGGGTTAACACACCTCTCTGGGCAACACAACTAGGGGGGTTAACACACCTCTCTGTCAGGGCAACATAACTAGGGGGATAACACACCTCCCTGTCAGGGCAACATAACTAGGGGGGGATAACACACCTCCCTGTCAGAGCAACACAACTAGGGGGAGGGGGTTGACACACCTCTCTGTCAGAGCAACACAACTAGGGGGGGATTAACACACCTCTCTGTCAGAGCAACACAACTAGGGGGTTAACACACCTCTCTGTCAGAGCAACACAACTAGGGGGGTTAACACACCTCTCTGTCAGGGCAACACAACTAGGGGTGTGTTAACACACCTCCCTGTCAGGGCAACATAACTAGGGGGGATAACACACCTCCCTGTCCGAGCAACATAACTAGGGGGGGGATAACACACCTCCCTGTCAGAGCAACATAACTAGGGGGGGATAACACACCTCCCTGTCAGAGCAACATAACTAGGGGGGATAACACACCTCCCTGTCAGAGCAACACAACTACGGGGGGGGGGGGTTTAACACACCTCCCTGTCAGAGCAACACAACTAGGGGTGTGTTAATAACAAACAAGTACAGAACAGAGGAGATTGTTTTAATGCATTGCATCGGAGCGATTCATATTGAAGATGCAGGTTGTGGTTGTGAAAACAGGCAATTTAACAGCCATATTCCATGATAGATGAGACCTCAGTGATGCCCAGCTAGCTTTCCTGGGGGCCTGAGTAAAGGTAGGAGCTGAAGCAGGAAAACTATTATGGCTGCTGCCGTCTGAAAGGTCCCTCTAGAGATAGAGGTAAAGGCCTCAGCAGCCTGGGGCCTCAACTCCCTGGGGATAAATCATACAGGCTGCTATATGATGAGCTATGATAGAACACACAGGCTGCTATATAATGACCTATGATAGAACACACAGGATGTTTTATAATGAGCTATGATAGAACACACAGGATGTTTTATAATGAGCTATGATAGAACACAAAGGCTGCTATATAATGAGCTATGATAGAACACACAGGATGTTTTATAATGAGCTATGATAGAACACACAGGATGTTTTATAATGAGCTATGATAGAACACACAGGATGTTTTATAATGAGCTATGATAGAACACACAGGATGTTTTATAATGAGCTGTGATAGAACACACAGGATGTTTTATAATGAGCTGTGATAGAACACACAGGATGTTTTATAATGAGCTGTGATAGAACACACAGGCTGCTATATAATGAGCTATGATAGAACACACAGGATGTTTTATAATGAGTTATGATAGAACACACAGATGCTGAGTTATGATATATAATGAGCTATGATAGAACACACAGGATGTTTTATAATGAGCTGTGATAGAACACAAAGGCTGCTATATAATGAGCTATGATAGAACACACAGGATGTTTTATAATGAGCTATGATAGAACACAAAGGCTGCTATATAATGAGCTATGATAGAACACACAGGATGTTTTATAATGAGCTATGATAGAACACACAGGATGTTTTATAATGAGCTATGATAGAACACAAAGGCTGCTATATAATGAGCTACACTATATAAACAAAGTATGTGGCCACTCCTTCAAGTTGGTGGATTTGGCTATTTCAGTATAAGTATAGAATCAATAAAATCAAGCACACAGCCATGCATTCTCCATAGACAAACATTGGCAGTAGAATGGCCTTACTGAAGAGCTCAGTGACCTTCATCGTGGCACCGTCATATGATGCCACCTTTCCAACAAGTCAGTTAGTCAAATTTCTGCCCTGCTAGAGTTGTGCCTGGTCAACTGTAAGTGGAGGGCTGCTAGTTTTCCCCCAGTGATGTGTTGGTCAGACCGCACCCCCCTCTTGAGATCCTTGCGGTTGCGGACGGTGCATTACAGCCCGACAGGATGCTCTCAATGGTGCATCTGTAAAGTTTGTGAGGGTTTTAGGGGCCAAGCCAAATTTATTCAGCCTCCTGAGGTTGAAGAGGCGTTGTTGTGCTTTCTTCACCAGACTGTCTGCGTGGGTGGACCATTTCAGCTCATCACTAATGTGTACGCCGAGCAACTTGAAGATCTCCTCCCTCTCCACTGCAGTCCTGTTGATGTGGATAGAGGGGCGTGCTCCCTCTGCTGTTTCCTGAAGTCAACAATCAGCTACTTTGTTTTGTTGAGTGAGAGGTTATTTTCCTGGCACCACTCTCCCAGGGCCCTCACCTCCACCCTGTAGACTGTCTCGTCATTGTTGGTATAATCAGGCCTACTACTGTTGTGTCATCTGCTAACTCGATGATTGAGTTGGAGGCGTGCGTGGCCAAGCAGTCATGCATGGGTGAACAGGGAGTACAGGAGGGGGCTGAGTAGGCACCCTCCATATTCTTCAGATATACTACATATTCCATCCACATCCTGTCCATAATGTCTATCATGTCTATTAATTCCATCACATATATATATATATACAGTACCATATATATATACAGTACCATATATATATACAGTACCATATATATATATACAGTACCATATATATATATACAGTACCATATATATATACAGTACCATATATATATATATACAGTACCATATATATATACAGTACCATATATATATACAGTACCATATATATATACAGTACCATATATATATACAGTACCATATATATACAGTACCATATATATATACAGTACCAGTCAAATGTTTGGACACACTTACTCATTCAAGGGTTTTTCTTTATATTGACTATTTTCTAACTAACTATAACATAAACACATATGGAATCATCTAGTAACCAAAAAAAGAGTTAAAAAAATAAATATATTTCATATTTTACATTCTTTAAATAGCCACCCTTTTCCTTAATGATTACTTTGCACACTCTTGGCATTCTTTCAACCAGCTTCACATGGAATGCTTTTCCAACAGTCTTGAAAGAGTTCCCACATATGCTGAGTACTTGCGGTCCAACTCATCCTGGCTTGAAGAAGCCAGGTAATCTGAGGCAGCACTCCATCACTCTCCTTCTTTGTCAAATATCCCTTACACAGCCTGTAGGTGTGTTGGTTCATTGTCCTGTTGAAAATCAAACCAGACGGGTGGTGTATCGCTGCAGAATGCTGTGGTAGCCATGCTGGTTAAGTGTGTCTTGAATTCAAAATAAATGACAGACAGTGTCACCAGCAAAGCACACTCACACCATCACACCTCCTCCTCCATGCTTCACGGTGGGAACTCCACAAGCAGCGATCATCCGTTCACCTACACTGTGTCTCACACGGCGTTTGGAACCAAACATCTCCCATTTGGACTCCAGACCAAAGGACACATTTTTTTCCACCAGTCTAACCATTGCTCGTGCTTCTTGGCCCAAGCAAGTCACTTCTTCTTATTGGTGTCCTTTAGTAGTGATTTCTTTGCAGCAATTTGACCATGAAGGCCTGATTCACATAGTCTCCTCTGAACAGTTGATGTTGAGATGTGTCTGTTATTTGAACTCTGTGAAGCATTTATTTGGGTTTCAATTTCTGAGGCTGGTAACTCTGAACCTATCCTCTACAGCAGCGGGAACTGGGTTTTCCATTCCTGTGGCCGTCCTCATCAGAGACAGTTTCATCATAGCGCATGATGTTTTTTTCCATATTGACTGACCTTCATGTCTTAGATATTACTGCATTGCTGAAGCTAGGAACACAAGCATTTCACTAAACACGCAATAACATGTGCTAAATATGTGTATGCGACCAATAACATGATTTGATATAAACACATAAAGAATACGAGCTTAGTCCCATGCAGGTATCTCTAACACAGACTGGCCCCTTCCTACTATCTCTAACACAGACTGGCCCGTTCCTACTATCTCTAACACAGACTGGCCCGTTCCTACTATCTCTAACACAGACTGGCCCGTTCCTACTATCTCTAACACAGACTGGCCAGTTCCTACTATCTCTAACACAGACTGGCCCGTTCCTACTATCTCTAACACAGACTGGCCCGTTCCTACTATCTCTAACACAGACCGGCCAGTTCCTACTATCTCTAACACAGACTGGCCCGTTCCTACTATCTCTAACACAGACTGGCCCGTTCCTACTATCTCTAACACAGACTGGCCCGTTCCTACTATCTCTAACACAGACTGGCCCGTTCCTACTATCTCTAACACAGACTGGCCCGTTCCTACTATCTCTAACACAGACTGGCCCGTTCCTACTATCTCTAACACAGACTGGCTCGTTCCTACTATCTCTAACACAGACTGGCCCGTTCCTACTATCTCTAACACAGACTGGCCCGTTCCTACTATCTCTAACACAGACTGGCCCGTTCCTACTATCTCTAACACAGACTGGCCCGTTCCTACTATCTCTAACACAGACTGGCCCGTTCCTACTATCTCTAACACAGACTGGCCCGTTCCTACTATCTCTAACACAGACTGGCCCGTTCCTACTATCTCTAACACAGACTGGCCCGTTCCTACTATCTCTAACACAGACTGGCACATTACTACTATCTCTAACACAGACTGGCACATTCCTACTAGCTCTAACACAGACTGGCCCGTCCCTACTATTTCTAACACAGACTGGCCCATTCCTGCTAGCTCTAACAATGACTGGCCCATTCCTACTAGCTCTAACACAGACTGGCCCATTCCTACTAGCTCTAACACAGACTGGCACATTCCTACTAGCTCTAACACAGACTGGCCCGTTCCTACTAGCTCTAACACAGACTGGCCCGTCCCTACTATCTCTAACACAGACTGGCCCATTCCTACTAGCTCTAACAATGACTGACCCGTCCCTAGTATCTCTAACACAGACTGGCCCGTCCCTACTATCTCTAACACAGACTGGCCCATTCCTACTTGCTCTAACACAGACTGGCCCATTCCTACTTGCTCTAACACAGACTGGCCCATTCCTACTAGCTCTAACATAGACTGGCCCATTCCTACTAGCTCTAACACAGACCGGCCCATTCCTACTAGCTCTAACAATGACTGGCCCATTCCTACTAGCTCTAACACAGACTGGCCCATTCCTACTAGCTCTAACACAGACTGGCCCAATCCTACTAGCTCTAACATAGAATGGCCCATTCCCACTAGCTCTAACACAGACTGGCCCATTCCCACTATCTCTAACACAGATTGGCCCATTCCTACTAGCTCTAACAATGACTGGCCCATTCCTACTAGCTCTAACACAGACTGACCATTCCTACTATCTCTAACACAGACTGGCCCGTTCCTACTATCTCTAACACAGACTGGCCCGTTCCTACTATCTCTAACACAGACTGGCCAGTTCCTACTATCTCTAACACAGACTGGCCCGTTCCTACTATCTCTAACACAGACTGGCCCGTTCCTACTATCTCTAACACAGACTGGCCCGTTCCTACTATCTCTAACACAGACTGGCCCGTTCCTACTATCTCTAACACAGACTGGCCCGTTCCTACTATCTCTAACACAGACTGGCCCGTTCCTACTATCTCTAACACAGACTGGCTCGTTCCTACTATCTCTAACACAGACTGGCCCGTTCCTACTATCTCTAACACAGACTGGCCCGTTCCTACTATCTCTAACACAGACTGGCCCGTTCCTACTATCTCTAACACAGACTGGCCCGTTCCTACTATCTCTAACACAGACTGGCCCGTTCCTACTATCTCTAACACAGACTGGCCCGTTCCTACTATCTCTAACACAGACTGGCCCGTTCCTACTATCTCTAACACAGACTGGCACATTACTACTATCTCTAACACAGACTGGCACATTCCTACTAGCTCTAACACAGACTGGCCCGTCCCTACTATTTCTAACACAGACTGGCCCATTCCTGCTAGCTCTAACAATGACTGGCCCATTCCTACTAGCTCTAACACAGACTGGCCCATTCCTACTAGCTCTAACACAGACTGGCACATTCCTACTAGCTCTAACACAGACTGGCCCGTTCCTACTAGCTCTAACACAGACTGGCCCGTCCCTACTATCTCTAACACAGACTGGCCCATTCCTACTAGCTCTAACAATGACTGACCCGTCCCTAGTATCTCTAACACAGACTGGCCCGTCCCTACTATCTCTAACACAGACTGGCCCATTCCTACTTGCTCTAACACAGACTGGCCCATTCCTACTAGCTCTAACATAGACTGGCCCATTCCTACTAGCTCTAACACAGACCGGCCCATTCCTACTAGCTCTAACAATGACTGGCCCATTCCTACTAGCTCTAACACAGACTGGCCCATTCCTACTAGCTCTAACACAGACTGGCCCAATCCTACTAGCTCTAACATAGAATGGCCCATTCCCACTAGCTCTAACACAGACTGGCCCATTCCCACTATCTCTAACACGGATTGGCCCATTCCTACTAGCTCTAACAATGACTGGCCCATTCCTACTAGCTCTAACACAGACTGACCATTCCTACTATCTCTAACACAGACTGGCCCATTCCTACTATCTCTAACACAGACTGGCCCATTCCTACTAGCTCTAACACAGACTGACCATTCCTACTAGCTCTAACACAGACTGGCCCGTTCCTACTATCTCTAACAATGACTGGCCCATTCCTACTAGCTCTAACACAGACTGGCCCATTCAAATCAGATCAAATCAAATCAAATTTTATTTGTCACATACACATGGTTAATGCGAGTGTAGCGAAATGCTTGTGCTTCTAGTTCCGACAATGCAGTAATATCCAACGAGTAATCTAACCTAACAATTCCAAAACTACTACCTTATACACACAATATGTACATAAAGATATATGAATGAGTGATGGTACAGAACGGCATAGGCAAGATGCAGTAGATGGTATCGAGTGCAGTATATACATATGAGATGAGTAATGTAGGGTATGTAAACAAAGTGGCATAGTTTAAAGTGGCTAGTGATACATGTATTACATAAAGATGCAGTAGATGATATAGAGTACAGTATATACATATACATATGATATTAATAATGTAGGGTATGTAAACATTATATTAAGTAGCATTGTTTAAAGTGGCTAGTGATATATTTTACATCAATTCCCATTATTAAAGTGGCTGGAGTTGAGTCAGTGTGTTGGCAGCAGCCACTCAATGTTAGTTGTGTTGTGCAGACCTCACTACCCTCTGGAGAGCCTTACGGTTGTGGGCGGAGCAGTTGCCGTACAAGGCGGTGATACAGCCCGACAGGATGCTCTCGATTGTGCATCTGTAGAAGTTTGTGAGTGCTTTTGGTGACAAGCCAAATTTCTTCAGCCTCCTGAGGTTGAAGAGGCGCTGCTGCACCTTCTTCACGATGCTGTCTGTGTGGGTGGACCAATTCAGTTTGTCTGTGATGTGTACGCCGAGGAACTTAAAACTTACTACCCTCTCCACTACTGTTCCATCGATGTGGATAGCGGGGTGTTCCCTCTGCTGTTTCCTGAAGGCCACAATCATCTCCTTAGTTTCAATTAGATGAAACAGAGATGTGGACAGAGATGTGGATGGAGACAGAGAGAGAGAGAGGGAGAGAGAGGGAGAGAGAGAGAGAGAGAGAGAGGGAGAGAGAGAGAGAGAGAGAGAGAGAGAGAGAGAGAGAGAGAGAGAGAGAGAGATATCGAGAGAGTAAGAGAGAGAGAGAGACAGAAAGAGACAGAAAGAGAAAGAGACAGAGAGAGAGACAGAGAGAGAGACAGAGAGATCTACATGTTCATTGGTGCTTGGTTCTTTCTCAGATCTGATCTGACCAATTGCTTTAAGTGAAAAGAGCTGAGCCTCTCATCCTTGTTTCTGAAATCTCAGGCGACCCGTGCTCGTTTGTCACCCCTTGGTCCAATTAGGAGGAGTTCAGCAACAAATGGCCCTTCCGCGGATTGATGACCTCACTATGGATACGGTGGCCATTAGAGAGAAGGGCGTGCAGCGAAGCACCTCTAGCTAGCCGAGGCCTAATGTCGCTAATGTTGACAAGGCTGTACAGTACAGTGGAGGGTTGTTACATGAGCAATTACCAGACCAGGTGAAGTGAATAGATGACTGGATGCATGGGGGATAGTTAGGGTTGGGAGGAAGGTGGGGTGTTGGAGGTGGGTGAGGATTAAGGATATGAGAACTGTTATGACTGTGTATGGGTTGGTGTGGGGTGAGGATGGGGGAGGAAAGGATATGAGAACTGTAATGACTGTGTATGGGTTGGTGTGGGGGAGGATGGGGAGGATGGGGGAGGTAAGGGGAGAAAGGATATGGGAACTGTAATGACTGTGTATGGGGTGGTGTGGGGGAGGATGGGGGAGGAAAGGATATGAGAACTGTAATGACTGTGTATGGGGTGGTGTGGGGGGGGGGGGGGGGGAGGAAAGGATATGAGAACTGTAATGACTGTGTATGGGTTGGTGTGGGGGAGGATGGGGAGGATGGGGGAGGAAAGGGGAGAAAGGATATGGGAACTGTAATGACTGTGTATGGGGAGGTGTGGGGGGAGGATGGGGGAGGAAAGGGGAGAAAGGATATGGGAACTGTAATGACTGTGTATGGGGTGGTGTGGGGGAGGATGGGGGAGGAAAGGATATGGGAACTGTAATGACTGTGTATGGGGTGGTGTGGGGGAGGATGGGGGAGGATGGGGGAGGAAAGGATATGAGAACTGTAATGACTGTGTATGGGGTGGTGTGGGGGGAGGATGGGGGAGGAAAGGATATGGGAACTGTAATGACTGTGTATGGGGTGGTGTGGGGGGAGGATGGGGAGGATGGGGGAGGTAAGGGGAGAAAGGATATGGGAACTGTAATGACTGTGTATGGGTTGGTGTGGGGGGAGGATGGGGGAGGAAAGGGGAGAAAGGATATGGGAACTGTAGGCCTAATGACTGAAGCTGAACAACAAAGGGGCAGTCAAAGTGTGAGGGAGACCTCTGCCCTCTCGCTGTAGGTGGTGATGGCATGGGAACTCCAAGGAGAGTACAACACTACAAAGTGCACACAAGACACAACACAACCCAACACAGCAAGACCAAACATGACAAAGCACAAAATGTAATAACATAGAACAAAACCCACCAAAACATGACAAAGCACAATACAACACAGCATGACACAAACATGACAAAGCACACTACGTAATAACATAGAACAAAACCCCCCCCCAAAACATGACAAAGCACATTACAACACAGCATGACAAAACATGACAAAGCACATTACAACACAGCATGACAAAACATGACAAAGCACACTACGTGATAACATAGAATAAAAACCAAAAATAACATGACAAAGCACAATACACACTACTATTACGACAACGCATGACATCACAGCATAGATATGGCACAAAACAAGAGCCCTGCTGAAGAAAACAGCATAGACCAGCATATGCTGGTGACCAGCCTTTGTTGTGTTTTCGCTGGTGACCAGTTTTGGTGTTGTTTTCGCTGATGACCAACTATTGTTGTTTTGCTTCGCAGTGTTTTCACTGGTGACCAGCCTTCGCAGTGTTTTTTTCTGGTGACCAGCCTTGGTTTTGTTTTCGCTGGTGACCAGCTTTGGTTGGTTTGCTGGTGACCAGCCTTCGTTGTGTTTTCTCTGGTGACCAGCCTTCATTGTGTTTTCTCTGGTGACCAGCCTTCGTTGTGTTTTCTCTGGTGACCAGCCTTCGTTGTGTTTTCTCTGGTGACCAGCCTTCGTTGTGTTTTCTCTGGTGACCAGCCTTCTCAGTATTTTTGCTGGTAACCAGCCTTCGTTGTATTTTCTCTGGTGACCAGCCTTCTCAGTATTTTTGCTGGTAACCAGCCTTCGTTGTGTTTTCTCTGGTGACCAGCCTTCGTTGTGTTTTCTCTGGTGACCAGCCTTCGTTGTGTTTTCTCTGGTGACCAGTCTTCGTTGTATTTTCTCTGGTGAACAGCCTTCTCAGTATTTTTGCTGGTGACCAGCCTTCGTTGTGTTTTCTCTGGTGACCAGCCTTCTCAGTATTTTTGCTGGTGACCAGCCTTCGTTGTGTTTCTCTGGTGACCAGCCTTCTCAATATTTTTGCTGGTGACCAGCCTTCGTTGTGTTTTCTCTGGTGACCAGCCTTCGTTGTGTTTTCTCTGGTGACCAGCCTTCGTTGTGTTTTCTCTGGTGACCAGCCTTCGTTGTATTTTCTCTGGTGACCAGCCTTCTCAGTATTTTTGCTTGTAACCAGCCTTCGTTGTGTTTTCTCTGGTGACCAGCCTTCGTTGTGTTTTCTCTGGTGACCAGCCTTCGTTGTGTTTTCTCTGGTGACCAGACTTCGTTGTGTTTTCTCTGGTGACCAGCCTTCTCAGTATTTTTGCTGGTGACCAGCCTTCGTTGTGTTTTCTCTGGTGACCAGCCTTCTCAGTATTTTTGCTGGTGACCAGCCTTCGTTGTGTTTCTCTGGTGACCAGCCTTCTCAGTATTTTTGCTGGTGACCAGCCTTCGTTGTGTTTTCTCTGGTGACCAGCCTTCGTTGTGTTTTCTCTGGTGAGCTGGTCACCTGCAAAACCAGTATCAAGTCACATTATGCTGGCTTGCAAAGTGATCCAGGCTGACTGGGTGTATCCTAAAATGTGAACGGATGCAATATGTCCAACTAACAGATTGGATTAGTTTGAAAAAATAGGTATGCTAGTTATCTTTGTGTAGCATAAAATTCTAAAATAAATACAATTGCGTAAATGTCAATCAGTTAAGTCTACATTTTTTTAAAGCCCTGGATTGCCTACAGACACTATAAAAAAGGTCACTGTGAGAGAAAACTTTTCAGTTTTAAAGCAAATTTCCTGTATTTTTCGTTATGTTAATGGCCTATGATTGAGACCAGGAAAACAGATGTGTTTCCTTTATTTGATTTATTTATTTATTTATTTTATTTCACCTTTATTTAACCAGGTAGGCCAGTTGAGAACACCTTTATTTAACCAGGTAGGCTAGTTGAGAACATCTTTATTTAACCAGGTAGGCAAGTTGAGAACACCTTTATTTAACCAGGTAGGCTAGTTGAGAACAAGTTCTTATTTACAATTGAGACCTGGCCAAGATAAAGCAAAGCAGTTTGACACATACAACAACACAGAGTTACACATGGAGTAAAACAAACATACAGTCAATAATACAGTAGAAACAAGTCTATATACGATGTGAGCAAATTAGGTGAGAAGGGAGGTAAAGGCAAAAAAAAGGCCATGGTGGCAAAGTAAATACAATATAGCAGGTAAAACACTGGACTGGTAGATTTGCAGAGGAAGAATGTGCAAGGTAGAGATGTAAATAATGGGGTGCAAAGGAGCAAAATAAATAAATCAATAAATACAGTAGGGGAAGAGTTAGTTGTTTGGGCTAAATTATAGATGGGCTATGTACAGGTGCAGTAATCTGTGAGCTGCTCTGACAGCTGGTGCTTAACTAGTGAGGGAGATAAGTGTTTACAGTTTCAGAGATTTTTGTAGTTCGTTCCAGTCATTGGCAGCAGAGAACTGGAAGGGGAGGCGGCCAAAGGAAGAATTGGTTTTGGGGATGACCAGAGAGATATACCTGCTGGAGCGCGTGCTACAGGTGCTGTTATCGTGACCAGCGAGCAGAGATAAGGGAGGACTTTACCTAGCAGGGTCTTGTAGATGACCTGGAGCTAGTGGGTTTGGCGACGAGTATGAAGCGTGGGCCAGCCAACGAGAGCTTACAGGTCGTAGTGGTGGGTAATATATGGGGCTTTGGTGACAAAACGGATGGCACTGTGATAGACTGCATCCAATTTATTGAGTAGGGTATTGGAGGCTATTTTGTAAATGACATCGCCGAAGTCGAGGATCGGTAGGATGGTCAGTTTTACGAGAGTATGTTTGGCAGCATGAGTGAAGGATGCTATCAGAGAAGTAAGTTTATAACTGGAGAAATTGTGAGACAAGAGAAAGTTGGCTGGTTTCAGGAAAAGTTCTCAATAGGATTTTTTTTTAAATCCCAAGTGTCAACGGTCAGTTATCTGGTTCATTACAATTGCTTTGTAGAAAAATATAAATTCACACTTCAAACTTGTATGTATACTTTAAAATATACATACACATACATATGTAGGATCCCTATTTGAGCAAGTTCGCTTCAGCAGGAAAACGACCTGGGGAATAGCTACAGGGGAGGGGGGACTGAATGAGCCAATCGTATACTGGGGATTATTTGGTGACCATGATGGTTTGAGGGCCAGATTGGGAATTTAGCCAGGACACCAGGGTTAACACCCCTACTCTTACAATAAGTGACATGCGATCTTTAATGACCTCAGAGAGTCAGGACACCCATGTAACATCCCATCTGAAAGACAGCAGCCCCAAACACTGCCCTGGGGAATTGTTTTTTAAGACCAGAGGAAATAGTGCCTCCTACTGGCCCTCCAACACCACTTACAGCAGCATCTGATCTCCCATCTAGGGTCTGACCAGGACCAACCCTGCTTAGCTTCAAAAGCAAGCCAGCAGTGGTATGCAGGACAGTATGCTTGCTAACTAATGCATAGCAAGAGACTAGGCTAACTGGCAAACTTTCAAACCATTAATTACGAAGAAAATAGAAATATGACAACGTCTTACTACAAGGATTAAATAGTGCAACCTATCAGCATAGACGTTTGAGCTTCTTTTCATGAACTAAAGTCACCCGGAGCTGATCATGTGATAATTTGTAGCCTCGAAAAGTCTGTGATGCTGTGATGTGATGTCCTGTTGGGTTCACCTCCATGTTTAAATGTTCCACCTGCATGGCCTCGTTACTTATCATGGGGAGACTTAGACTTTACAAAAGGCTGGTAAAAACATTACAAAAGGCTGGTCACCAGCAAAAACACAATGAAGGCAGGTCACCATCGAAAACACAATGAATGCTGATCACCACAAGCGAAAACATAACATAAGCTGGTCACCAGCGAAAACATAACATAAGCTGGTCACCAGCAAAACACAATGAAGGCTGGTCACCAGTGAAAACACAATGAAGGCTGGTCCCCAGCAAAACACAATGAAGGCTGGTCCCCAGCAAAACACAACGAAGGCTGGTCCCCAGCAAAACACAACGAAGGCTGGTCCCCAGCAAAACACAATGAAGGCTGGTCCCCAGCAAAACACAACGAAGGCTGGTCCCCAGCAAAACACAACGAAGGCTGGTCCCCAGCAAAACACAATGAAGGCTGGTCCCCAGCAAAACACAACGAAGGCTGGTCCCCAGCAAAACACAACGAAGGCTGGTCCCCAGCAAAACACAACGAAGTCTGGACACCAGGAAAACACAACGAAGGCTGGTCCCCAGCAAAACACAATGAAGGCTGGTCCCCAGCAAAACACAACGAAGGCTGGTCCCCAGCAAAACACAACGAAGGCTGGTCCCCAGCAAAACACAACGAAGTCTGGACACCAGGAAAACACAACGAAGGCTGGTCCCCAGCAAAACACAACGAAGGCTGGTCCCCAGCAAAACACAACGAAGGCTGGTCCCCAGCAAAACACAACGAAGGCTGGTCCCCAGCAAAATACAACGAATGCTGGTCCCCAGCAAAACACAACGAAGGCTGGTCACCAGCAAAACACAATGAAGGCTGGTCCCCAGCAAAACACAATGAAGGCTGGTCCCAAGCAAAACACAACGAAGGCTGATCCCCAGCAAAACACAACGAAGGCTGGTCACCAGCAAAACACAACGAAGGCTGGTCCCCAGCAAAACACAACGAAGGCTGGACACCTACGAAAACCAAGTCTGCCAGTAAGACCATGCTGGTCAGACCAGCTTGCCCAGAATCCGACCAGCACTGACCAGCATAGACGAGCATGGACCAGCATGGGCCAGTTTGACATTTCTTTCCAGCAGGAAGTACACATCTGAAAAACAAATTAAGACCAGAGGAAAAGTTAATCAGAAAAGTGTTAAACGAGACAAACCTAAATCCAAATGATTTATAATATAAACAGCTGAGAAACAAGCTGTCATCAGAAAAAGCGAACATTCAGTTTCCTAAGCCAGACCATTGAGAGGCAGCAGATATCAAGTACAAGCCATTCTGTGCTGAGCTAGCTAAGCCTTTAAATACAATTGATTTATTTCTTTATTTATTGGAGCCAATCCTCAGAGAAACGATAAAAAATGCACCTAAAATAAAACAATGTCCTCTTGAGATGGTAATTTCCTTCCAACCAAAAACATATTTATCTTCAGAGGCATATGCCTTGGTGTGGCTGAGTGGTTTGTTGGAAACTGGGCAAATGTGGGTATTATTGTTCACAAAAATAACTATTAATTAAGTTTTCACAGAGAGGAGAAGAAACGATTTTACCACCATGTGGAAGTCACGTAGACAGGTCCACAAAGAGAGAGAGAGAGACTTAGTGTGTGTGTGTGTGTGTGTGTGTCTTTATTCACATCGCAGTCAGTCAAAAGTGTGACCTGTTTCCTGGCCTCTGACCCTAAGTCAGTAAAGACCCCCACGTCCCCCTTCCCTGGTCTGAATAGAGGAGAGAAAGAGAGTCATTGGAGAGGAGAGTTGGGGCATGTTAGAGTTAGGGCTGAGCTACTCTGGAGCTTGCAGACATTCCATTATCAGAGTCTGTGTGGCTGTGTGTGTGTGTGTGTGTGTGTGTGTGTGTGTGTGTGTGTGTGTGTGTGTGTGTGTGTGTGTGTGTGTGTGTGTGTGTGTGTGTGTGTGTGTGCAGGTAACTGCCAGAATAAAGGAAACACTTGAGTAAATGAGGGATACAACGTATATTGTTCTCCCTCCTCCATCCTCCCTTCTCCCTACTCCCTACTCCCTTCTCCCTTCTCCCTACTCCCTACTCCCTTCTCCCTACTCCCTACTCCCTACTCCCTTCTCCCTACTCCCTTCTCCCTTCTCCCTACTCCCTACTCCCTACTCCCTACTCCCTTCTCCCTACTCCCTACTCCCTTCTCCCTACTCCCTTCTCCTACTCCCTACTCCCTACTCCCTACTCCCTCCTCCCTCCTCCCTCCTCCCTACTCCCTTCTCCATACTCCCTACTCCCTCCTCCCTACTCCCTTCTCCCTCCTCCCTCCTCCCTCCTCCCTACTCCCTTCTCCATACTCCCTACTCCCTACTACCTACTCCCTACTCCCTTCTCCCTACTCCCTTCTCCTTACTCCCTACTCCCTACTCCCTACTCCCTCCTCCTCCCTCCCTACTCCCTACTCCCTTCTCCCTACTCCCTTCTCCCTACTCTCTTCTCCCTACTCCCTACTCCCTCCTCCCTCCTCCCTCCTCCCCTCCTACTCCCTACTCTCCCTACTCTCTGTTCTCCCTACTCCCTACTCTCTGTCCCTACTCTCTGTTCCCTTCTCCCTACTCTCTGTTGTCCCTCTCTCTCCTTCTCCCTTCTCCCTACTCCCTACTCCTTCTCCTTCTCCCTATTCTCTGTTCTCCCTCCTCCCTATTCTCCTACTCCCTACTCCCCTCCCTACTCCCTACTCCCTACTCCCCCTCCCTCCTCCCTCCTCCCTCCTCCCTACTCCCTACTCCCTACTCCCTCCCCTCCTCCCTCCTCCCTACTCTCCTCCTCCCTACTCCCTCCTCCGTACTCCCTACTCCCTCCTCCCTCCTCCCTACTCCCTACTCCCTACTCCCTACTCCCTCCTCCCTCCTCCCTACTCCCTCCTCCCTCCTCCGTCCTCCCTACTCCCTACTCCCTCCTCCCTCCTCCCTCCTCCCTACTCCCTACTCCCTACTCCCCCTACTCCCTCCTCCCTCCTCCCTACTCCCTCCTCCCTCCTCCCTACTCCCTTCTCCATACTCCCTACTCCCTACTCCCTTCTCCCTTCTCCCTACTCCCTTCTCCCTACTCCCTACTCCCTCCTCCCTACTCCCTTCTCCCTACTCTCTGTTCTCCCTTCTCCCTTCTCCCTACTCCCTTCTCCCATCTCCCTTTCCTTCTCCCTACTCCCTACTCCCTTCTCCCTACTCCCTACTCCCTACTCCCTACTCCCTTCTCCTTACTCCCTTCTCCCTTCTCTTCTCCCTACTCCCTACTCCCTTCTCCCTACTCCCTACTCCCTACTCCCTACTCCCTTCTCCTTACTCCCTTCTCCCTTCTCCCTTCTCCCTTCTCCCTACTCCCTTCTCCCTACTCCCTACTCTCTGTTCTCCCTTCTCCCTTCTCCCTACTCCCTTCTCCCTACTCCCTACTCCCTTCTCCTTGCTCCCTTCTCCCTTCTCCCTTCTCCCTTCTCCCTTCTCCCTTCTCCCTTCTCCCTTCTCCCTACTCCCTTCTCCCTACTCCCTACTCTCTGTTCTCCCTACTCCCTACTCCCTACTCCCTTCTTCCTACTCTCTGTTCTCCCTACTCCCTACTCCCTTCTCCCTTCTCCCTACTCCCTACTCCCTTCTTCCTACTCTCTTTTCTCCCTACTCCCTTCTCCCTTCTCCCTTCTCCCTACTCCCTTCTCCCTTCTCCCTTCTCCCTTCTCCCTTCTCCCTTCTCCCTACTCCCTAATCTCTGTTCTCCCTTCTCCCTACTCCCTACTCCCTACTCTCTGTTCTCCCTTCTCCCTACTCCCTTCTCCCTACTCCCTTCTCCCTTCTCCCTACTCCCTTCTCCCTTCTCCCTTCTCCCTTCTCCCTACTCCCTACTCTCTGTTCTCCCTCCTCCCTCCTCCCTCCTCCCTACTCCCTACTCCCTACTCCCTCCTCCCTCCCCCTCCCTCCTCCCTCCTCCCTCCTCCCTCCCCTCCCTCCTCCCTCCTCCCTACTCCCTTCTCCCTACTCCCTACTCCCTACTCCCTTCTCCCTTCTCCCTACTCCCTTCTCCCTACTCCCTACTCCCTCCTCCCTACTCCCTTCTCCCTACTCTCTGTTCTCCCTTCTCCCTTCTCCCTACTCCCTTCTCCCATCTCCCTTCCCTTCTCCCTACTCCCTACTCCCTACTCCCTTCTCCCTACTCCCTACTCCCTACTCCCTTCTCCTTACTCCCTTCTCCCTTCTCCCTTCTCCCTACTCCCTTCTCCCTTCTCCCTTCTCCCTACTCCCTTCTCCCTACTCCCTACTCTCTGTTCTCCCTTCTCCCTTCTCCCTACTCCCTTCTCCCTACTCCCTACTCCCTTCTCCTTACTCCCTTCTCCCTTCTCCCTTCTCCCTTCTCCCTTCTCCCTACTCCCTTCTCCCTACTCCCTACTCTCTGTTCTCCCTACTCCCTACTCCCTACTCCCTTCTTCCTACTCTCTTTTCTCCCTACCCCTTCTCCCTTCTCCCTTCTCCCTACTCCCTTCTCCCTTCTCCCTTCTCCCTACTCCCTTCTCCCTACTCCCTACTCTCTGTTCTCCCTACTCCCTACTCCCTACTCCCTACTCCCTACTCCCTACTCCCTTCTTCCTACTCTCTTTTCTCCCTACCCCTTCTCCCTTCTCCCTTCTCCCTACTCCCTTCTCCCTTCTCCCTTCTCCCTTCTCCCTACTCCCTAATCTCTGTTCTCCCTTCTCCCTACTCCCTACTCCCTACTCTCTGTTCTCCCTTCTCCCTACTCCCTTCTCCCTACTCCCTTCTCCCTTCTCCCTACTCCCTTCTCCCTTCTCCCTACTCCCTACTCTCTGTTCTCCCTTCTCCCTACTCCTTTCTGCCTTCTCCCTACTCCCTTCTCCCTACTCCCGACTCCCTTCTCCCTACTCACCCTCCTCCCTACTCCCTACTCCCTTCTCCCTACTCTCTGTTCTCCCTCCCCCCTCCTCTCTGTTCTCCTTGCTCCCTCCCTGCATGGCATGAAGACAGAGCCAGCAATTGAACTACACCACTTTCATCTGCAGGATCGGCTCCTTTTCTTTCATTTGGCCGTCTGTCCAAATCTATGTGTGTGTGTGTGTGTGTGTGAGTGAGTGTGTGTGTGTGTGTGTGAGTGTGTGTGTGTGTGTGTGTGTGTGTGTGTGTGTGTGTGTGTGTGTGTGTGTGTGTGTGTGTGTGTGTGTGTGTGTGTGTGTGTGTGTGTGTGTGTGTGTGTGTGTGTGTGTGTGTGAGTGAGTGTGTGTGTGTGTGTGTGAGTGTGTATGTGTGAGTGAGTGTGAGTGCAAAAGAGAGAAAGAACAGAGGGGAGGGAGGGAGAGAGAGAGAACAGAGGGGAGGGGAGAGAGAGAACAGAGGGGAGGGAGAGAGAGAGAACAGAGGGGAGGGAGGGAGGGAGGGAGGGAGGGAGGGAGGGAGGGAGGGAGGGAGGGAGGGAGGGAGGGAGGGAGGGAGGGAGGGAGAGAACAGAGGTGAGGGAGGGAGAGAGAAAGAAAGGGAGGGGATATAGACGGAGGAGAAAAACAGAAGAATAGGATAGTATAAGAGACAAAAGTGATTTGCAGTGTAACTAGTATAACTAGCAATATAACTAGTACTATAATTAGTAGTATAACTAGTGGTATTGTCACGGCCATCGAAAGAAGCGGACCAAAGAAGTCAACTACCCCCACCGAAGGAGGGAAAAAGGGCTACCTAAGTATCTCTCCAAAGCTACCTAAGTATGATTCCCAATCAGAGACAACGATAGACAGCTGTCCCTGATTGAGAACCATACCCGGCCAAAACGTAGAAAACAACTTAGAAAACAAAACATAGAATGCCCACCCAAATCACACCCTGACCAAACCAAAATAGAGACATAAAAAGGCTCTCTCAGGTCAGGGCGTTACAGTACCCCCCCCCCCCAAAGGTGCGGACTCCGGCCGCAAAACCAGAACCTATAGGGGAGGGTCTGGGTGGCAGCTCTGGTGTGGGACGTAGACGTAGCTCCACCTCTGGCTCACCCCACTTTGGTAGTGCCTCGGACTGAGGACCCTCTCTGCAGGCCCCGGTCTGGGGACCCTCGTTGTGGGCACTGGACTGGGGACCCTCTCTGCAGGCCCCGGTCTGGGGACCCTCGTTGTGGGCACTGGACTGGGGACCCTCATTGCGGACCCCAGACTGGGGACCCTCGCTGCGGGCCTCGGACGGT
This sequence comes from Oncorhynchus gorbuscha, assembly GCF_021184085.1. Classification (NCBI taxonomy): domain Eukaryota; kingdom Metazoa; phylum Chordata; class Actinopteri; order Salmoniformes; family Salmonidae; genus Oncorhynchus; species Oncorhynchus gorbuscha. The sequence goes on from NC_060179.1 coordinate 8,936,573, forward strand.
TTGCGCTGGCTTTCTGGCGCAGCGCGGCCCGCTGAAAGTGAACATGAGCGGCGTCCCATATTCGCCTGAATCAGTCGTCCCCCACAGGAGTCTCAATCTGACTGATGCCAAGGCGCCTGAATCAGTCGTCCCCCACAGGAGTCTCGATCTGACTGATGCCAAGGCGCCTGAATCAGTCGTCCCCCACAGGAGTCTCGATCTGACTGATGCCAAGGCGCCTGAATCAGTCGTCCCCCACAGGAGTCTCGATCTGACTGATGCCAAGGCGCCTGAATCAGTCGTCCCCCACAGGAGTCTCGATCTGACTGATGCCAAGGCGCCTGAATCAGTCGTCCCCCACAGGAGTCTCGATCTGACTGATGCCAAGGCGCCTGAATCAGTCGTCCCCCACAGGAGTCTCGATCTGACTGATGCCAAGGCGCCTGAATCAGTCGTCCCCCACAGGAGTCTCAATCTGACTGATGCCAAGGCGCCTGAATCAGTCGTCCCCCACAGGAGTCTCAATCTGACTGATGCCAAGGCGCCTGAATCAGTCGTCCCCCACAGGAGTCTCAATCTGACTGATCCCCGTCCCCCACAGGAGTCTCAATCTGACTGATGCCAAGGTGCCTGAATCAGTCGTCCCCCACAGGAGTCTCGATCTGACTGATGCCAAGGCGCCTGAATCAGTCGTCCCCACAGGAGTCTCGATCTGACTGATGCCAAGGCACCTGAATCAGTCGTCCCCCACAGGAGTCTCGATCTGACTGATGCCTGAAAGGCGCCTGAATCAGGCGCCTGTCAGTCCCCCACAGGAGTCTCGATCTGACTGATGCCAAGGCGCCTGAATCAGTCGTCCCCACAGGAGTCTCGATCTGACTGATGCCAAGGCGCCTGAATCAGTCGTCCCCCACAGGAGTCTCGATCTGACTGATGCCAAGGCGCCTGAATCAGTCGTCCCCCACAGGAGTCTCAATCTGACTGATGCCAAG
>NC_060179.1:8942543-9017543 GCF_021184085.1 Oncorhynchus gorbuscha
TGTGTATTTTAATGAAAGTTTAATGAAAGTTTGAGTTTTATCAAAAACTATAGGTGGCGCTCTGAAATTCCACTGAGTGATGTTCCTTCATAGGAACTGTATTCTGCGTCAACCTTAAGTTTGTGTACACACCTCCTTAACAGTATAAATACTGCCTCATTAAAAGACACATATTTGTCCAACACAGAGTAGCACCGAGGGCCTCCATTTTCTCTAGTTTCTGTTTTACTGTTTTACTGTTTTACTGTTTAACTTAAATAAAACAAACGTTGTGCTAAACGTTATGCTAAACGTTATGCTAAACGTTATGCTAAACGTTGTGCTAAACGTTATGCTAAACGTTATGCTAAACGTTATGCTAAACGTTGTGCTAAACGTTGTGCTAAACGTCGTGCTAAACGTCGTGCTAAACGTCGTGCTAAACAAATCAAATCAAATCAAATTTATTTATATAGCCCTTCGTACATCAGCTGATATCTCAAAGTGCTGTACAGAAACCCAGCCTAAAACCCCAAACAGCAAACAATGCAGGTGTAAAAGCACGGTGGCTAGGAAAAACTCCCTAGAAAGGCCAAAACCTAGGAAGAAACCTAGAGAGGAACCGGGCTAAACGTCATGCTAAACGTTATGCTAAACGTTGTGCTAAACGTCGTGCTAAACGTCATGCTAAATGTCGTGCTAAACGTCGTGCTAAATGTCGTGCTAAACGTCATGCTAAATGTTGTGCTTACATTGTATTAACAGCAAAGGAATTCCTATACTTCAAACAGTTCAAAGCCATGCCAGTGCAGTGGGACACAGACTGTGTTCTGGTGACTGTTGAATGCAGCGTCCAAAGAATACTAAAATATACTCTCTAAACACACACAATGAATAATACATCTATAATCTTTAACCCACAAAGCTAAATATTACGGAGGCCCTGTGAGATGGCCAAGCCACCTACAAGGTAGGCCAAGATCATCAGAATGATAATCAGAATCTGTGAAAATAATTTAATTCCAATGTATTGTATAGTCTTAATGTTTTTTTTTCTCACTGTACCATGTGTTGTGATTAAAAAGGTTTAATATGATGGCTACATGCCCATCCTTCTGATACTGTTAAGACCAGGCACCACTGACTGAAATGGCATTTTATTTTTATTTGGAAGTTTGTTGGTATTTTAATCCATTTATATTATATTAGTATTTTCCAAAAGTAAACATTAAAAAGTTTTAATAAAATGTGAAGAAAATGAGGGATGAGAATGTTAACCACTTCAAAATGAACATACATCAATGTTTTCCAAGCACACTACATGGTCCTTCTGTAGCTCAGTTGGTAGAGCATGGCGCTTGTAACGCCAGGGTAGTGGGTTTGATTCCCGGGACTACCCATACGTAGAATGTATGCACACATGACTGTAATTCGCTTTGGATAAAAGCATCTGCTAAATGGCATATATTATTATAATATATAATAATATAATATATAATATATATATATAATATATATAATATATTATTATTATATATTACATTATACAACCCATCATTTAAAAGCCCATTTCATTCAGAGTGTTACAAACTGGGCAATATTTAGTGATTTAGTTTGAAGAGATGGTGATTGAGTCTAAACAGGCATTTGGTAGTCAAAATTCAGTGTGTTTGTCTTTAACTCCTCCTGAGAGGCACAGTGGTCTAAGGCACTGCTTCTTAGTGCTAGAGGCATCACTACAGACCCTGGTTCTATCCTGGGCTGTATCACAACCGGCCGTGATCGCAAGTCCCATAGGGCGGTGCAAAATTGGCTAAGTGTTGTCTGGTAAGAGGAGGGTTTGGCAGGGGTAAGCCATCCTTGTAAAAAAAAAATGTGTTTTTAACTGACACACCTAGGAAAATAAAGTTTAAATAGACTCCTCCCATCTCCCTTTTCTCAGCCTCAGAAGCATCTGCATTCACCGAATGTTGTGTGATTATCCTTAGACATATTCTCCAGATTTACGCAGAGACTTTAACCATTACCACATTTAGTTGTTTGGAAGGAGTGCAATGGAGATTTGAGTTATTGCTTTTTGGGTAGGTTACTTTCTAAATGTAATCTGTTACAGTTACAAGTTACCTGTCCAAAATTGTAACCAGTTTGGATTACCCAAACTCAGTTACGTAATCTGATTACATTCCGTTACTTGTAGATTACTTTCCCCTTAAGAGGCATTAGAAGAAGACCAAAATGTCTGTTATCAATTGAACGACATCTATTGCAGGATAAATCAATGTAAAAGTTTACATAGCTGGCCATTTATGGATGTTACACATTAAGTTATAGGTTGGTTATGTAGGCTTCTTCTAACCCATTGCTTTCTACTACATATAATAATATGATTATATCTTTACATTAAAAACCAAAGTCTATCAAAATTCCAGTCATTCCAATAAATGCTATACCCCTTGATGTTCAAGAACAGGACTTGGAAATATGGAAGTATAGATTAGCCAAATTGTTTTACCTGAGCATGACCTAAAAACAAAGGACTTTTTAGCCAGCCCTACTCTGTTGTTCATGAATTTAATGCCATGGATGACTGACTGGGCTCATTGATTCGAGTTGAAAAATAAAGTCTGCGATCATGGAATGGCATGCTTTGCCAAGAGTGAAGAGCATTCCAGGTGAAGCTGGTTGAGAGAATGCCAAGAGTGTGCAAAGCTGTCATCAAGGCAAACAGTGGCTACTTTGAAGAATCTAAATCTAAAATATATTTTGATTTGTTTAACACTTTTTTGGTTACTACTATGATTCCATATGTGTTATTTCATAGTGTTGATGTCTTCACTATTATTCTACAATGTAGAAAAAAAGTTAAAATAAAGAAAAACCCTTGAATGAGTAGTTGAGTTGAGTCCAAACTTTTGGCTGGTACTGTATATATAATTTATATATCCAAAAATGGATGTAGCAACTACAAATTTCCCCTTTAAGTCTATCAAACATGTGTGAATTTGAGCATGTGTGCATTAGGACTTTTTTATCAGCATTAATTAAATTGAGCAACAAAAGCCCCACTTGTATTCCACTATGCAGCTGTCGTTCCATAGGCTGGGATCTGCACTATGCAGCTGTTATTCCATAGGCTAGGATCTGCACTATGCAGCTGTTATTCTATAGGCTGGGATCTGCACTATACATCTGTTGTTCCATAAACTGGGATCTGCACTATACAGCTGTTGTTCCATAGACTGGGATCTGCACTATGTATCTGTTATTCCATAGACTGGGATCTGCACTATGTATCTGTTATTCTATAGGCTGAGATCTGCACTGTGTATCTGTTATTCTATAGGATGGGATCTGCACTATGTATCTGTTATTCTATAGGCTGGGATCTGCACTATGTATCTGTTATTCTATAGGCTGAGATCTGCACTATGCAGCTGTTATTCTATAGGCTGGGATCTGCACTATGTATCTGTTATTCTATAGGCTGAGATCTGCACTATGCAGCTGTTATTCTATAGGCTGGGATCTGCACTATGTATCTGTTATTCCATAGGCTGGGATCTGCACTATACAGCTGTTATTCCTTAGGCTGGGATCTGCACTATACAGCTGTTATTCCATAGGCTGGGATCTGCACTATACAGCTGTTATTCCATAGGCTGGGATAATAATAATAATCTGCACTATACAGCTGTTGTTCCATAGGCTGGGATCTGCACTATACAGCTGTTGTTCTATAGGCTGGGATCTGTAATCTGATTACAGCATTTTTGCTGTTAACGTAACAGGGGACAACAAAGTGAGTAAAGGGTACCGTTACCGTAACGGATCCCTTACGTTACTCTCCAAACCTGGTTATTGCACACACGCACTTCACAAAGTAGGCGTTCGCTCACGGAAATAAGCCCACACATGCTAGAACGTGCACACAGTGTTGCCAATTTAGCGACTTTGTCTCTATATTAAGCAAGTATTCAGACCCTTCTAGCGATACATGTTTTTAAAAATCGACTTTTTCTGGTGTTATTGGAGACTTTTGAAGACTCTGACGTGAAAGCACGTATTGTTCTTACTCTTCTCAACGAGCAGTGGGTGCTGACGTCCCAAAGCACTCACAGGCGGCCCAGTCCTCGAGCAGCAGTCCCTCCCAGCTGCAGTCAGAGCAGGAGATGTTCACCCCTCCGCGTCCCGACTGCAAATGAATGGTGCGTGTGGAAAGCCGCCGCTGGCTGATCCCACCCTGGCTTACATTTATGTCGGGATGTAAATGTCAAATGTTCTTTTTCTAAAATAAATCACTGCACAAAAATAAATCACTGCATTTGACTCACACAGCCTCAGTCACTTCCTCACCTTGTCCACTGTGTGTCTGTGCCTCTCTGCGACATAAGCTAAACATCTAGCTGGCTAGCTCATCATATCTCAGTCTAAACTGTACACTCAAAAATACAGGAAGGAGTGGGAATCAAACCTTGAAACCAGTGTCTCCAAAATGCAGGGAGGCCTACAAGGCCATATATGACACCATCAACTGTGGGGAGAAACCTTTACAGGTAACCAAGGTGTGTGCCACACTTTGGCTCCCTATTGAACCCGCGGTTTCACGCATTTTGAACCAGTGGGAGGAGCTTAGGCTGCATTTCGCAGTCACCAAGTCCAGTGAACTCTGCTACATGGCTGAGGTTTTATACTCCATGTACAGTGATCCTCAAAACATATTGTATCTGACTCTTTTGAAGTCAGTGCTGGGTGAGGTACAGTTGGCCATCAAGGCTTTTGAGGGAGAGCAAGTAGATCCTCTTAAGCTACTTGACAGTTTGGTTAGTCTGATCAAGTATGTGAGCAGCAGGGTGCTGAATCCACTTGCAAATGTTGATGTACTCAAAGGGCCAATAGATGGATACATCTGTCCCAAACCGTACCCTGGTTACCTTTTTGAGTCAAAGGCAGCTGAGCTCCACCTTGCGCTTGAGGATGAAAACAATGTCCGAAGGCGATGTGTAGCCTTTACCATCTCCCTCACTAAGGAGTTGAGGGTGAGACTGCCAGACAACATCGAAGCGGTGTGGAGCCTTTACCATCTCCCTCACTCAGGAGTTGAGGGTGAGACTGCCAGACAACATCGAAGCGGTGTGGAACCTTCACCATCTCCCTCACTAAGGAGTTGAGGGTGAGACTGCCAGACAACATCGAAGCGGTGTGGAGCCTTCACCATCTCCCTCACTAACGAGTTGAGGGTGAGACTACCGGACAACATCGAAGCATTGTGTCAGTTTTCAATGTGTAGGAAACTCTAAATCACACTAAGAGAAATAGAAAAAGTAAGTTCCTGCATCTTGGTAAATGGAATGAGGCAAACAACACACTGGGCTTCTGGGGTGAGATTTGGAAGTTCAGTGATGCAGCTGATATCAACCCGTTGCCATGGCCACTGTGTATGTGTTTGTCCTTGCCATGGCCACTGTGTCTGTGTTTGTCCTTGCCATGGCTGCTGTGTCTGTGTTTGTCCTTGCCATGGCCACTGTGTCTGTGTTTGTCCTTGCCATGGCTGCTGTGTCTGTGTTTGTCCTTGCCATGGCTGCTGTGTCTGTGTTTGTCCTTGCCATGGCTGCTGTGTCTGTGTTTGTCCTTGCCATGGCTGCTGTGTCTGTGTTTGTCCTTGCCATGGCCACTGTGTCTGTGTTTGTCCTTGCCATGGCTGCTGTGTCTGTGTTTGTCCTTGCCATGGCCACTGTGTCTGTGTTTGTCCTTGCCATGGCTGCTGTGTCTGTGTTTGTCCTTGCCATGGCTGCTGTGTCTGTGTTTGTCCTTGCCATGGCTGCTGTGTCTGTGTTTGTCCTTGCCATGGCCACTGTGTCTGTGTTTGTCCTTGCCATGGCTGCTGTGTCTGTGTTTGTCCTTGCCATGGCTGCTGTGTCTGTGTTTGTCCTTGCCATGGCTGCTGTGTCTGTGTTTGGCCTTGCCATGGCTGCTGTGTCTGTGTTTGTCCTTGCCATGGCTGCTGTGTCTGTGTTTGTCCTTGCCATGGCTGCTGTGTCTGTGTTTGGCCTTGCCATGGCTGCTGTGTCTGTGTTTGTCCTTGCCACACTCCAATGCTGAAGTCGAGAGAGTATTCAGCCAGATGAGTGTGGTGAAAAGCTAACTTAGAAATGGGATGTCCTTGCAGACCCTTAACTCCATCCTGTACATTCGATATGGACTGAAACTGTCTGGTGAGACTTGCTATGAGCACCAGCTGCCTGATAATGTTTTGCAGCTTTTTGGCACATCAGCTGCTTACTCATTTAAATCAGATCCCTTGTTGAACCTGCCATAGAGAGCCTTAACCAAAATGACGACGACCCACCCTTTCTGTGAGCCAGCACAGTCTGTGTGTGTGTGGAGGGGGGGTCTGGAAAAAAGACAATTAACTTGAATTAGGGCCAGACTAGTAACCATCATTTTCTCACATTGCCATTGACAGTCTTTTCTATTGTCTCTTTTTGGTCTATTTAGATTGTTAATGTAGTTTGTATACAAAAAAAACATAAACAATGTTATGGTTAAAAATGTTCATGTTTTACAGTGACTTATTGTAGGCTCCTAAGTGGACCATAAGGTCAAAAACCAAACCAAATGAAGAAAACTAAACTAAAAAACAATAAAAATAATAAAAATGTAAAAAAAGAGAAAAAATGAAGTATCTCTGCCAGTGTCTCTTTTGAGTCACTTTTGCCAGTCCCAAGCCCGGATAAATGAGGAGAGTTGGAATTGTGACATTAAAAGAAACACGAATCGACAGAAGAAAGTTAATTTGTAGTTCTAATCATATTTAGGGTGTTTTTTACTCACTCGTTGTCTCTCCCATGACGTTATTTCTCTCTCCTACAGCGTCCATCACAATTCCATGCACATGACCAATTATGCAAATTAGGTGATGACGTCATTCAACGACTTCTAGCAACTTTTAGGACAGCCAACAGCTACTTTCCTTACTGAGGAGTTGGCAATACTGCGTGTCCATAGGGTCTTGCTAGCTCATGCTCGGCTCTGCCCACCTCCTCTGCACACTATGATTCATTTGCTCCCATTGGCAACGACAGGCTGTGGTCAATCTTTGGTTAGTTATACAACATTATGGCTAACATTTTACATTACGGCTGCCATTTTAATCTGTGTCAGGATAAAATGTTTGTGGATGCAAATTACATTTTGGCACTTCTATCTCAGCTTGGCTTGTTGAATGCTGTACTAATGCACTGAACCTTGACCCCGTAATCAGGTCACTGGAATCCAGACAGAGACACTCTTAATTCACTCTTCATAATACTAAATTTACTGGCAGTGAAGGAGAAGAGAACAGAAAAGCACATCGGTATTTACACAGCTGACTCACTCACTCACTCACTCACTCACTCACTCACTCACTCACTCACTCACTCACTCACTCACTCACTCACTCACTCACTCACTCACTCACTCACTCACTCACTCACTCACTCACTCACTCACTCACTCACTCAGCCTTCAGGGTAGGAGATGAGGTGAACTCCACTGAGTTGAGCAGCTGTAAACACTGAGTTAAGGATGCAGAGACAGCTCTCCAATAGACAGCAGGATGGTGGAAGGGGATGTCCGCATCGCCATGGTAACCTTGCCTCTTCAACAGCAGCTGTCAAATGTTCTATCAGTTTCCACAGTAACGCCGTAAGGTGGATGAAAAGTTATTTCAAAAATATTACAGCCGGAGGGCTTGGATGGGTCCCTAATTGTGTTCTATTACTATACAACTTGGTGATATTACTTCACGGGCAGAAGACAGAATTGCAGTAATAGCATGACCAGCCAGGGAATTGCAGCAGGCTAATCCTATAGTTAATGGGTCTGACGGAGACACCAACAGGGATTCAGTCAAGAGACGCCAGGCTAGACCAATCAAGAGAATAAAAACTGTGAAATTCTGATCAGTCCCTCAGGATTTGTGGATATTTTTTTAATAACATTTTACATTGTCAGATCGGGGATTTGATCTTGCAACCTTTTGGTTACTAGTCCAACTCTCTAACCACTAGGCTACCCTAGGGGAGAACAGGCCACATATCAGGTGGCTGGGATCCCTGATGATCTTCTTGACATTCCTGCAACACCTGGTATTGTAGGTGTCCTGGAGGACAATGGTGCTTTCGGCTGAGCATACCACCCTCTGTAGAGCCTTGCGGTCAGTGGTGGTAGGTGTCCGTACCAGGCTGAAATGTAGCCAAACAGTATGCTCTCGATGGTGCTCCTGTAGAACACAGTAAGGTCCCTGTTCCTCCACTTTGTCCCTATACTTGTGTCTCGCCATCTTGGTTGATCTGCGTAGGGTTGTTTTTGTGCTGTTTCCCCGGTCACCTTGCCATTTTTATATCCTTCAGTTTTCCGACAAGGTCGCCAAAATTCCACATTTTTTGACTCGTGTAAATTTTTAAAGACATCATCGGTATCACATAATCTATTCATTTTTTAAAGAATCCGGTGACTGAGTTGACAAAATCATTGATGTTATCCCCAGAGGCGATCCGGAACATGTTCCAGTACATGTGATCAAAACAGTCTTGGAGCTTGGATTCTGATTGGTCAGAACAGTGTTTTACCCGACCGCCAGAACTTCCCTTTTGAATCTTTGTTCGTAGGCGGGGAGGAGTAAAGTGGAATCGTGGTCAGAAATGCCAATAGGATGACGGGAGAGGGCCTTATACCTATGTCGAACAGGCGTGTAGCAGTGGTCAAGCGTGGAGTTTCCTCGAGTTGGACAAACAAAGTGTTCAGGAGCATAATCCTAAAATTACTTTTGTTAAAGTCCCCCACGACAATGAACGCTGCCTATAGGTACGCGGTCCCCAGTTTGTTCTGGATCTTTTGAAGATCTTGGAGATAATTTTTGTGTCAGCTTAGGGCCTGGTGTACACAGCTGTGGTGATGATTTCTGACAACTCTCTTGTAAACAAGGGCAACATCTGATGACCAAGTATTCTCAGTCGGGACAGCAGAAGCTTGCAAGTTCCTGTACATTTCCTCTTATTTTCCTTGAAAATAATTTGTTTGGATGTCAGAGGAGGGTCTCTGAAAAACAGAGTACTTTGCAGAAACGTATGTCCCTCTGGAAGGAGATCCTCGCTCTGAGTTTGTCAAGTTTATTGACTAATGATTGAACATTGGCGAGTAGTATGCTCAGAAATTAAGGACGGGTCTCCCGATGTCACAATCTCACTAGGAGGCCTCACGGCTGCCTCAAGGGTGGCGTCTTCGTTTCCTTCTCTACAGTAGGACTCCCAGGCTACCCAGCACCTCACAAAGAGGCCATTGTTCCGCCGTCTCTCAGAATTCAGGAAGGGAAAGGGGGATACCTAGTCAGTCGTACAACTGAATGCGTTCAACGGAAACGTGTCATGTGTGAAATAATGCACAAAACAAACTGAGGAAAATCATCTTAGAAAAACACTAGGAAAAAAAGTAGAAAAAGTAGAAACATACAAATCTTTGTAGGTGTTCAAGGCAAGAATGCCTGCTTCGATTGCCTCATCAATGACAAAGTGTGTCAAACATTTTCACTCACTGTGTAATATCAAAGTAATAAGTGGTATTAACTGTACATCATTTCAAACTCCCTGATATCAGTTTTGATGAAATTGTCTGGTCTCTGCAGAAGATGCAGGAGGAAAGATACACAGCTGTCACTGGGGGGAGAGAGGCAATACTACAACCAGACTAGTAGAATCCCTAGTACTGTAAGTACATTATAATATTCAACAGGCCAATGCTGTGGTACAATACAAAACCTCCCCAATATATAGACCCACAGTATACCATTTTACTGTGACACTTGACTGGCAGCTACTGAGAAATAATCTGATAAATAATCTAATCTAATCTTCTAAAAGATCCCCAGTACATTTGAAATCAAATGGCAGGGTTAGACTCATAGCCCACAACATGAGTGCAAGGGGTTTTGCATAGTCTCTATGATATGTGCTAGAAGAGCTCTCATCTATTATGCATAGTCTCTATGATATGTGCTAGAAGAGCTCTCATCTATTATGCATAGTCTCTATGATATGTGCTAGAAGAGCTCTCATCTATTATGCTCTCAGCAATTTATGCTGTGATAGAATATTCTTTCTGAGCTCGAACTTCAGCGAGGACGAACAAGTCTCATAAGGAAAAGTGGAGCACATTATACTTTGAAGTGACGAGATAGATCACAGCCTAGGGGTCCTGGCATTAGGGCACTCACCCTGTCCATCGCCCAGTGCGATGAGGCTACTGATGCCTGTTGGGATACAGAACACTCAGTCTGAGCAGAATGCTAATCACTCCTCTTTACTGTAATTCACAGAGGTTGCGTCCCAAAAATGGAACCCTAGTTTCTATAGAGTGCAATACTTTGACCAGGTAAATGGCAACCTATTCCCTACATAGTGCACTACGTTTGACCAGGTAAATGGCAACCTATTCCCTACATAGTGCACTACTTTAGACCTGGACCTATAAGGAATAGAAGACTAACTGGGACACATTCAGAGCCACCCTGACATGCGCTAAAATCAACCTCTGTTCCCGGATAAATAATGAATGATCAAATGACGGTCATTACATTTACTGCTGTGGCTGTAGAGTAGTTTTACAAAGGTCTCTTGGGTATTGTTGCACCATAAAGAGAGAGTCAGAATAAGCTTGTTTTCACAATATGTGGCCATTCAAATGTACTTTTTATTATGTTTTATTTAGACTTTTTTTACTGTTATCTTTGACCATCATTCTACCTCCCACACAGCAACTCCACTCCCACTTGTCTCCACTTCCACATACCAACCCTCAGCTTTTCTCAGCCCATCCCATCTACCTCTGCTGGTCACCCTCAGCCCATCCCATCTACCTCTGCTGGCCACCCTCAGCCCATCCCATCTCTCTCTGCTGGCCACCCTCAGCCCATCCCATCTCTCTCTGCTGGTCACCCTCAGCCCATCCCATCTCTCTCTGCTGGTCAACCTCAGCCCATCCCATCTATCTCTGCTGGCCACCCTCAGCCCATCCCATCTCTCTCTGCTGTCCACCCTCAGCCCATCCCATCTCTCTCTGCTGGCCACCCTCAGCTCATCCCATCTACCCCTGCTGGCCACCCTCAGCCCATCCCATCTACCTCTGCTGGTCACCCTCAGCCCATCCCATCTCTCTCTGCTGGCCACCCTCAGCTCATCCCATCTACCCCTGCTGGCCACCCTCAGCCCATCCCATCTACCTCTGCTGGCCACCCTCAGCTCATCCCATCTCTCTCTGTTGGCCACCCTCAGCCCATCCCATCTCTCTCTGCTGGCCACCCTCAGCTCATCCCATCTACCCCTGCTGGCCACCCTCAGCCCATCCCATCTCTCTCTGCTGGCCACCCTCAGCTCATCCCATCTCTCTCTGTTGGCCACCCTCAGCCCATCCCATCTCTCTCTGCTGGCCACCCTCAGCCCATCCCATCTCTCTCTGCTGGCCACCCTCAGCTCATCCCATCTATCTCTGCTGGCCACCCTCAGCCCATCCCATCTCTCTCTGCTTGGCCACCCTCAGCCCATCCCATCTCTCTCTGCTGGCCACCCTCAGCCCATCCCATCTCTCTCTGCTGGCCACCCTCAGCCCATCCCATCTCTCTCTGCTGGCCACCCTCAGCCCATCCCATCTACCTCTGCTGGCCACCCTCAGCCCATCCCATCTCTCTCTGCTGGCCACCCTCAGCCCATCCCATCTCTCTCTGCTGGCCACCCTCAGCTCATCCCATCTACCTCTGCTGGCCACCCTCAGCCCATCCCATCTATCTCTGCTGGTCACCCTCAGCCCATCCCATCTATCTCTGCTGGCCACCCTCAGCTCATCCCATCTATCTCTGCTGGCCACCCTCAGCTCATCCCATCTACCTCTGCTGGTCACCCTCAGCTCATCCCATCTATCTCTGCTGGCCACCCTCAGCTCATCCCATCTACCTCTGCTGGCCACCCTCAGCTCATCCCATCTACCTCTGCTGGCCACCCACTTCGGGGTTTCTACGCAACACATATATTTCCACTATGCTGTGATGTTTAATGTATAATTTCAATCTATATAATCAAATAGAATCCACAGATTGCGAGTTGAAGATAAATAAGTTTACTATGAGTATTAGTATATTAGTAATTGACTGACCCGGTCTCTCCAGATCTCCCAACAGTACTATTTCTAGGGTCAATTTTAGGACGATGTTATGCATTTTTAGCCATTCCTGAACCTTACACCAGAAACAGGCTACCCAAGGGCAAATCTGCAGAGCTTCGATCATTATATGCCCCAAATATTCAACATTTTGTTGGTGGCAAGAATTCTATGTAATAATTTTAGCTGAAAAGCAAAGTCTTGAATCTTGCGTTGTTTTACATAATAAACTCATACACCCTGTACCATGGAATCATTACATCAGAAATATCTACCCAACTATTTTGCAATCTGTATGGTACAGTTGTCAACATCCTGGTCCTCGAATGAAACTGGAAAACTTTCCTATTTATGCTGTTTTTATTCCTTCGCCAATTTTGATCCTTTATATTGGGCAGACAGACCAGTTCCCTACCTCCTCCTACTGCCACCTGTCTCCTCCAGTTTTGATCCTTTATATTGGGCAGACAGACCAGTTCCCTACCTCCTCCTACTGCCACCTGTCTCCTCCAGTTTTGATCCTTTATATTGGGCAGACAGACCAGTTCCCTACCTCCTCCTACTGCCACCTGTCTCCTCCAGTTTTGATCCTTTATATTGGGCAGACAGACCAGTTCCCTACCTCCTCCTACTGCCACCTGTCTCCTCCAGATTTGATCCTTTATATTGGGCAGACAGACCAGTTCCCTACCTCCTCCTACTGCCACCTGTCTCCTCCAGTTTTGATCCTTTATATTGGGCAGACAGACCAGTTCCCTACCTCCTCCTACTGCCACCTGTCTCCTCCAGTTTTGATCCTTTATATGGGCAGACAGACCAGTTCCCTGCCACCTCCTCCTACTGCCACCTGTCTCCTCCAGTTTTGATCCTTTATATTGGGCAGACAGACCAGTTCCCTACCTCCTCCTACTGCCACCTGTCTCCTCCAGTTTTGATCCTTTATATTGGGCAGACAGACCAGTTCCCTACCTCCTCCTACTGCCACCTGTCTCCTCCAGTTTTGATCCTTTATATTGGGCAGACAGACCAGTTCCCTACCTCCTCCTACTGCCACCTGTCTCCTCCAGTTTTGATCCTTTATATTGGGCAGACAGACCAGTTCCCTACCTCCTCCTACTGCCACCTGTCTCCTCCAGTTTTGATCCTTTATATTGGGCAGACAGACCAGTTCCCTACCTCCTCCTACTGCCACCTGTCTCCTCCAGTTTTGATCCTTTATATTGGGCAGACAGACCAGTTCCCTACCTCCTCCTACTGCCACCTGTCTCCTCCAGTTTTGATCCTTTATATTGGGCAGACAGACCAGTTCCCTACCTCCTCCTACTGCCACCTGTCTCCTCCATTTTTTGATCCTTTATATTGGGCAGACAGACCAGTTACCTGTCTCCTCCAGTTTTGATCCTTTATAATGGGCAGACAGACCAGTTCCCTGCCTCCTCCTACTGCCACCTGTCTCGTCCAGTTTTGATCCTTTATATTGGGCAGACAGACCAGTTCCCTACCTCCTCCTACTGCCACCTGTCTCCTCCAGTTTTGATCCTTTATATTGGGCAGACAGACCAGTTCCCTGCCTCCTCCAGTTTTGATCCTTTATATTGGGCAGACAGACCAGTTATCTGTCTCCTCCAGTTTTGATCCTTTATATTGGGCAGACAGACCAGTTCCCTACCTCCTCCTACTGCCACCTGTCTCCTCCAGTTTTGATCCTTTATATTGGGCAGACAGACCAGTTCCCTACCTCCTCCTACTGCCACCTGTCTCCTCCAGTTTTGATTCTTTATATTGGGCAGACAGACCAGTTCCTACTGCCACCTGTCTCCTCCAGTTTTGATCCTTTATATTGGGCAGACAGACCAGTTCCCTACCTCCCTACTGCCACCTGTCTCCTCCATTTTTTATCCTTTATATTGGGCAGACAGACCACCTGTCTCCTCCAGTTTTGATCCTTTATATTGGGCAGACAGACCAGTTCCCTACCTCCTCCTACTGCCACCTGTCTCCTCCAGTTTAGATCCTTTATATTGGGCAGACAGACCAGTTCCCTGCCTCCTCCAGTTTTGATCCTTTATATTGGGCAGACAGACCAGTTCCCTGTCTCCTCCAGTTTTGATCCTTTATATTGGGCAGACAGACCAGTTCCCTGTCTCCTCCAGTTTTGATTCCTTATATTGGGCAGACCGACCAGTTACCTGTCTCTTCCAGTTTTGATTCTTTATATTGGGCAGACAGACCAGTTCCCTACCTCCTCCAGTTTTGATCCTTTATATTGGGCAGACAGACCAGTTACCTGTCTCCTCCAGTTTTGATCCTTTATATTGGGCAGACAGACCAGTTCCCTGCCTCCTCCTACTGCCACCTGCCTCCTCCAGTTTTGATCCTTTATATTGGGCAGACAGACCAGTTCCCTGCCTCCTCCAGTTTTGATCCTTTATATTGGGCAGACAGACCACTTCCCTGCCTCCTCCAGTTTTGATCCTTTATATTGGGCAGACAGACCACTTCCCTGCCTCCTCCAGTTTTGATCCTTTATATTGGGCAGACAGACCACTTCCCTGCCTCCTCCAGTTTTGATCCTTTATATTGGGCAGACAGACCAGTTCCTACTGCCACCTGCCTCCTCCAGTTTTGATCCTTTATATTGGGCAGACAGACCAGTTCCCTGCCTCCTCCAGTTTTGATCCTTTATATTGGGCAGACAGACCACTTCCCTGCCTCCTCCAGTTTTGATCCTTTATATTGGGCAGACAGACCACTTCCCTGCCTCCACCATTTTTTGGGGGTAATCCTGTAATTAATTGGTTGTACTCATGGATTGAGCAGGACATAACTCTACCATTCCAATTTACAATATAATTTAAGAACAAAATACTATTTTCAAATATCTTTCCCATAAACACAGGTATTTTCTCAACCAGCACATTTGAGTTCAGCTATAATATTTATTGTAATATTTTTTCTATCTTTTCAGTGGGATGGAATTGAAATTGTAGCTAGCTCTGCAGTGCTTGTTTGAAAAAGAGAGATACTTTGAAAAAGTATCATTTTGAATTAATCGAAAATGAGACATGGCAATTTTTAAACAATGAATGAGCTTTTCTTAGTAATCTACTTGCCAGATATTTTGTGTTATATTCTCCTACATTCAATTCACATTTACACAAAGTTCAAAGTGTTTCCTTTCAAAAGGTACCAATAATATGCAGATCCTTGTTTCAAGGCCTGAGCTACAGGCAGTTAGATGTAGGTATGTCATTTAGGCAATAATTGAAAAAAGGGGGCTATCCCAGTGACTTATAACAGTGGACAGAGCAGACAGAAACATGTTAACAGTGAGGTATAACAGTGGACAGAGCAGACAGAAACATGTTAACAGTGAGGTATAACAGTGGACAGAGCAGACAGAGACACGTTAACAGTGAGGTATAACAGTGGACAGAGCAGACAGAGACACGTTAACAGTGAGGTATAACAGTGGACAGAGCAGACAGAGACACATTAACAGTGAGGTATAACAGTGGACAGAGACACGTTAACAGTGAGGTATAACAGTGGACAGAGCAGACAGAAACATGTTAACAGTGAGGTATAACAGTGGATAGAGCAGACAGAAACATGTTAACAGTGAGGTATAACAGTGGACAGAGCAGACAGAGACACGTTAACAGTGAGGTATAACAGTATAACAGTGGTATAACAGTGGACAGAGCAGACAGAAACATGTTAACAGTGAGGTATAACAGTGGACAGAGACACGTTAACAGTGAGGTATAACAGTGGACAGAGCAGACAGAAACATGTTAACAGTGAGGTATAACAGTGGACAGAGCAGACAGAAACATGTTAACAGTGAGGTATAACAGTGGACAGAGACACGTTAACAGTGAGGTATAACAGTGGACAGAGCAGACAGAAACATGTTAACAGTGAGGTATAACAGTGGACAGAGCAGACAGAAACATGTTAACAGTGAGGTATAACAGTGGACAGAGCAGACAGAAACATGTTAACAGTGAGGTATAACAGTGGACAGAGCAGACAGAAACATGTTAACAGTGAGGTATAACAGTGGACAGAGCAGACAGAAACATGTTAACAGTGAGGTATAACAGTGGACAGAGCAGACAGAAACATGTTAACAGTGAGGTATAACAGTGGACAGAGCAGACAGAGACACGTTAACAGTGAGGTATAACAGTGGACAGAGCAGACAGAAACATGTTAACAGTGAGGTATAACAGTGGACTGAGCAGAGTCTATAGGACCCCCCAAATATTTATATTTATATAATTACTACTTAAGTACATTGAGAGTTCTCCTCCACATCCCTCAACTTAGATCCTGATGGTATATAGGCCATGTCCCCTCCACTATCTAGAGTAGCCTAGCTAATGCGACCCACGTGACTACACATCGAGGAATAAGGTATAAGGTATAACAGTGGACAGAGCAGACAGAAACATGTTAACAGTGAGGTATAACAGTGGACAGAGACACGTTAACAGTGAGGTATAACAGTGGACAGAGCAGACAGAAACATGTTAACAGTGAGGTATAACAGTGGACAGAGCAGACAGAAACATGTTAACAGTGAGGTATAACAGTGGACAGAGACACGTTAACAGTGAGGTATAACAGTGGACAGAGCAGACAGAAACATGTTAACAGTGAGGTATAACAGTGGACAGAGCAGACAGAAACATGTTAACAGTGAGGTATAACAGTGGACAGAGCAGACAGAAACATGTTAACAGTGAGGTATAACAGTGGACAGAGCAGACAGAGACACGTTAACAGTGAGGTATAACAGTGGACAGAGCAGACAGAGACACGTTAACAGTGAGGTATAACAGTGGACAGAGCAGACAGAGACACATTAACAGTGAGGTATAACAGTGGACAGAGCAGACAGAGACACGTTAACAGTGAGGTATAACAGTGGACAGAGCAGACAGAAACAGTGGACAGATAACAGTGAGGTATAACAGTGGACAGAGCAGACAGAAACATGTTAACAGTGAGGTATAACAGTGGACAGAGCAGACAGAAACATGTTAACAGTGAGGTATAACAGTGGACAGAGCAGACAGAAACATGTTAACAGTGAGGTATAACAGTGGACAGAGCAGACAGAGACACGTTAACAGTGAGGTATAACAGTGGACAGAGCAGACAGAGACACGTTAACAGTGGGGTATAACAGTGGACAGAGCAGACAGAGACACATTAACAGTGAGGTATAACAGTGGACAGAGCAGACAGACACATGTTAACAGTGAGGTATAACAGTGAACAGAGCAGACAGAAACATGTTAACAGTGAGGTATAACAGTGGATAGAGCAGACAGAAACATGTTAACAGTGAGGTATAACAGTGGACAGAGCAGACAGAAACATGTTAACAGTGAGGTATAACAGTGGACAGAGCAGACAGAAACATGTTAACAGTGAGGTATAACAGTGGACAGAGCAGACAGAGACACGTTAACAGTGAGGTATAACAGTGGACAGAGCAGACAGAAACATGTTAACAGTGAATTATAACAGTGGACAGAGCAGACAGAAACATGTTAACAGTGAGGTATAACAGTGGACAGAGCAGACAGAGACACGTTAACAGTGAGGTATAACAGTGGACAGAGCAGACAGAAACATGTTAACAGTGAATTATAACAGTGGACAGAGCAGACAGAAACATGTTAACAGTGAGGTATAACAGTGGACAGAAACATGTTAACAGTGAGGTATAACAGTGGACAGAGACATGTTAACAGTGAGGTATAACAGTGGACAGAGACACGTTAACAGTGAGGTATAACAGTGGACAGAGCAGACAGAAACATGTTAACAGTGAGGTATAACAGTGGACAGAGCAGACAGAGACACGTTAACAGTGAGGTATAACAGTGGACAGAGCAGACAGAGACATGTTAACAGTGAGGTATAACAGTGGACAGAGCAGACAGAGACACGTTAACAGTGAGGTATAACAGTGGACAGAGCAGACAGAGACACGTTAACAGTGAGGTATAACAGTGGACAGAGCAGACAGACACATTAACGTTAACAGACAGTGGACAGAGCAGACATTAACAGTGAGGTATAACAGTGGACAGAGCAGACAGAGACACGTTAACAGTGAGGTATAACAGTGGACAGAGCAGACAGAGACACATTAACAGTGAGGTATAACAGTGGACAGAGCAGACAGACACACATTAACAGTGAGGTATAACAGTGGACAGAGCAGACAGAGACACGTTAACAGTGAGGTATAACAGTGGACAGAGCAGACAGA
Source organism: Oncorhynchus gorbuscha (assembly GCF_021184085.1). NCBI lineage: Eukaryota > Metazoa > Chordata > Actinopteri > Salmoniformes > Salmonidae > Oncorhynchus > Oncorhynchus gorbuscha. The sequence goes on from NC_060179.1 coordinate 8,961,007, forward strand.
GACACGTTAACAGTGAGGTATAACAGTGGACAGAGCAGACAGAGACACATTAACAGTGAGGTATAACAGTGGACAGAGTTAACAGACAGTGGACAGAGCACATTAACAGTGAGGTATAACAGTGGACAGAGCAGACAGAGACACATTAACAGTGAGGTATAACAGTGGACAGAGCAGACAGAAACATGTTAACAGTGAGGTATAACAGTGGACAGAGCAGACAGAAACATGTTAACAGTGAGGTATAACAGTGGACAGAGCAGACAGAAACATGTTAACAGTGAGGTATAACAGTGGACAGAGCAGACAGAAACATGTTAACAGTGAGGTATAACAGTGGACAGAGCAGACAGAGACACATTAACAGTGAGGTATAACAGTGGACAGAGCAGACAGAGACACATTAACAGTGAGGTATAACAGTGGACAGAGCAGACAGAAACATGTTAACAGTGAGGTATAACAGTGGACAGAGCAGACATGTTAACAGTGAGGTATAACAGTGGACAGAGCAGACAGAAACATGTTAACAGTGAGGTATAACAGTGGACAGAGACAGAGCAGACAGAGACACATTAACAGACAGGACAGACATGTTAACAGTGAGGTATAACAGTGGACAGAGCAGACAGAAACATGTTAACAGTGAGGTATAACAGTGGACAGAGCAGACAGAAACATGTAACAGTGAGGTATAACAGTGTTAACAGTGACAGTGAGGTATAACAGTGGACAGAGGTTAACAGTGGACAGTGGACAGAGCAGACAGAAACATGTTAACAGTGAGGTATAACAGTGGACAGAGCAGACAGAGTCCCATTAACAGTGAGGTATAACAGTGGACAGAGCAGACAGAAACATGTTAACAATGAGGTATAACAGTGGACAGAGCAGACAGAGACACATTAACAGTGAGGTATAACAGTGGACAGAGCAGACAGAGACACATTAACAGTGAGGTATAACAGTGGACAGAGCAGACAGAAACATGTTAACAGTGAGGTATAACAGTGGACAGAGCAGACATGTTAACAGAGTATAACAGTGGACAGACACATTAACAGTGTTAACAGTGAGGTATAACAGTGGACAGAACAGACAGAGACACATTAACAGTGAGGTATAACAGTGGACAGAGCAGACAGAAACATGTTAACAGTGAGGTATAACAGTGGACAGAGACAGTATAACAGTGGACAGACACGTTAACAGTGAGGTATAACAGTGGACAGAGACAGAAACATAACAGTGAGGTTAACAGTGAGACAGGTATAACAGTGGACAGAGACACGTTAACAGTGAGATATAACAGTGGACAGAGCAGAGTCTATAGGACCCCCCAAATATTAATATTTATATAATTACTACTTAAGTACATTGAGAGTTCTCCTCCACATCCCTCAACTTAGATCCTGATGGTATATAGGCCATGTCCCCTCCACTATCTAGAGCAGCCTAGCTAATGCGACCCACGTGACTACACATCGAGGAAGAGCTGTGACTCACTGAGTCAGGAGGACTTGAGAGCTGGCGTCAGCCAGACTATCCACAGTGGTGGAAAAAGTAGACAATGGTCATACATGAGTGAAAGTAAAGAAGCATAATAGAAAATTACGTAAGAAAAGGTGAAAGTCACCCAGTAAAATACAACTTGATTAAAAGTCAAAAGAAAAATTGGTTTTAAATATACTTAAGGATCAAACGTAAATGTAATTGCTAAAATATGCTTAAGTATCAAAAGTAAACGTACAAATCCTTTCAAGTTCCTTATATTAAGCAAACCAGGCAGCAACATTTTCATGTTTAAACATTTTTTACGGATAGCCAGGACCACACTCCAACACTAAGGATTTGCATTTAGTGAGTCTCCCAGATCAGAAACAGTGGGGATGATAGTGCGTGAATTGGATCATTTTCCTTTCCTGCTAAGGATTAAAAATATAACAAGTACTTGTGGGTGTCAGCCGACCATGGCCTAATAGTCCTCACCCAGATCCCCACATAACTGAGGAGCAGCTCGTGACAGAGGGGCAGCTCGGGACAGAGGGGCAGCTCGGGACAGAGGGGCATCTCAGGACAGAGGGGCATCGGTCATACAGAGGGGCAGCTCAGGACAGAGGGGCATCTCAGGACAGAGGGGCATCTCAGGACAGAGGGGCATCTCAGGACAGACATCTCAGGACAGAGGGGCATCCAGGACAGAGGGGCAGCCCGGGACAGAGGGGCAGCCGGGACAGAGGGGCAGCCCGGGACTGAGGGGCAGCCCGGGACAGAGGGGCAGCTCGGGACAGAGGGGCAGCTCGGGACCGAAGCAGCCCGGGACTGAGGGGAAGCCCGGTACTGAGGGGAAGCCCGGTACTGAGGGGAAGCCCGGTACTGAGAGGAAGCCCAGTACTGAGAGGAAGCCCAGTACTGACAGGAAGCTCAGGCAGGTAGTAGGCTCCGGTAAATCCTGGCTGGCTGGCGGAACTGGAAGAGTCAGGTTGTCTGGCAGATCTGGAAGAGACTGGTTGTCTGGCGGCGCTGGGTAGACTGGCGGCGCTGGGCAGACTGGGAGCACTGGCGGTGCTGGGCAGACTGGGAGCACTGGCGGCGCTGGGCAGACTGGGAGCACTGGCGGAGCTGGGCTGACTGGCGGCGCTGGGCAGACGGGAGACTCCGGCAGCGCAGGAGAGGGGAAAGGCTCTGGCTGCGCTAAACAGGCGAGGCGCACTGGAGGCCTGGTGCGTGGTGCTGGAACTGGTGGTACTGGATCGAGGACACGCACAGGAAGCCTGGTGCGGGGAGCTGCTACCGGAGGACTGGTGTGTAGAGGTGGCTCTGGATAGACCGGACCGTGCAGGCGCACTGGAGCTCTTGAGCACCGAGCCTGCCCAAGCTTACCTGGCTCGATGCCCACTCTAGCCCGGCCGATAGGAAGGGCTGGTATGTGCCGCACCTGGCTCTGCACCCGCACTGGAAACACCATGCGCTCCATAGCATAACGCGGTGCCTGCCCGGTCTCTCTAGCCCAACGGTGAGCACAGGGAGTTTGCACAGGTCTCCTACCTGGCATAACTATTCTCCCTTCTAGCCACCCCCCAATATTTTTTGGGGCTGCTTTTCCGGCTTCCAACCGCGTCGCCGTGCTGCCTCCTCATACCAGCGCCTCTCCGCTTTAACCGCTTCTAGTTCTTCCTTGGGACGGCGATATTCTCCAGGCTGAGCCCAGGGTCCTTTACCGTCTAATTCCTCCTCCCATGTCCAATTCTCCAAGTGGTGCAGCCTCTCCCACTGCAACTGCTCTTCACGATTAACAGGGAGAGTAGGCTCAGGTCTGACTCCTGACTCAGCCACTCTCTCTCTGCGCTCTCCCTAATAAATATTTGGGGGTTACTTTCGGTATTCACTCTGCGTCGCCGTGTTTTCCTTTTCGACTCCATTCGTCTATAGACCTCTTCGCATTGCTGCAGGGAATCCCATGCGGGCTCCTGCACTCACTCTGGGTCGGCCGCCCACCTGTCGATTTCTTCTCACGTCGTATACTCCATGCCTCTTACCGTCCATAACGTCCTCCTTTAGCTCCTGCCAGTTTACACACTGCTCGGTCTGTGAGTGGTGGGTGTTTCTGTAATGGCGTTCGTCTGTTGAATGAAGAAAGTCGGACCGAAATGCAGCGTGTAGGTTACTCATGACTTTAATGAACAGAATAGCGATACATGAAATAACTGAAATACAAAAACAACAGAACGGAACGTGAAACTAATTACAGCCTATCTGGTGACTATTACACAGAGACAGGAACAAACACCCACAAAATACAAAGCGAAAGTCAGGCTGCCTAAATACGGTTCCCAATCAGAGACAACGCGAAGCACCTGACTCCAATTGAGAATCGCCTCAGGCAGCCAAGCCTATACAACACCCCTAATTAGCCGCGATCCCAAATACTACAAACCCCAATACGAAAAACAACATATAAACCCATGTCACACCCTGGCCTACCCAAACATATAACAAAAACACAAAATACAATGACCAAGGCGTGACAGATCTCGACAAACCATTTCTGTGTGGACCTCATTTTGTGCACGGGCCATTGCCAAGCTGAAACAGGAAAGGGCCTTCCCCAAACTTTTGCCACAAAGTTTGAAACACAGAATTGTCTAGAATGTCATTGTATGCTGTAGTGTAAAGATTTCCCTTCACTGGAACTAAGGGGCCTAGCCCGAACCATAAAAAACAGCCCCCCAAAATTATTCCAGAGTGTCTGTAGTGATGCCTCTAGCACTGAGATGCAGTGCCTTAGACCGCTACACCACTCGGGAGCCCCAATGGGCATCCTTTTGTATATATAATGTATCACCTTGTTGACTTGATCCATCTATTTATAACTAGAAGTACTTTAACATGTTAATGAAGATGGAGATACACACATTGCCTGTGTAATGGATGTCACGTTGCTTGCTTAGCGAGTAACACTTCCTCCTGATTTGGCTCAAACCCGGGACCTCTGCCTTGTGACCTTGTGACCTTGTGACTGTCTTACCAGTCGTGAAAGACATAAAAAGGAGCCATTTGGCAGCACAAGTGGTGAGACTTCAGGCGCTTCACACATCCCCATGTTTTTACTCATCTACTTATTCATCTTTAATATAGTTATCTCTTATTCTTATCTGCATTTTGTGAAACTGCACTGTCGGTTAGGGACTTGTAAGTAAGCATTTACAGGTGTAAGGTCTGTTGTATTCGACACATGTGACTAATAACATTTGATTTGATTTGTCCTTCACACCAATGCTTAGATTTGAAGTATAGCCTAGTTTAGACTGCGCGTATACTGTCTCTTTCCATATCCACCATTTTAATTAAACAGTACATCAGCATAGATGTGGTGCAACCAAGACAAGGAAGTCTACGTTCACAACTAATGCCTTGCATTCCCTCACTTGTGTACTACTGCTTCCACTCTGAAACATGCAAGACAATGTTGCCATCTAGGGGACATTGTTGTCAATCACAGGATGCATTCGCCTCATTCTCCTCAAGCAGCAAAAGGCAGGGTACTGAGAATTGTTTTAATAATTGTTGAATTGTTAATCATTTATCCCCCTAGAGTCTATTGATGCACCGGTGCGTCAATCTAAGAAACATAATAAAGAAATCCCCATCAAAATCCATCAGTTTGAGCTGGAAATATCTAGTTTTTTATTGTTGCTGCATCTCAATCAACCAATCAATCTGTAGTCGATACCGTCAATGTGCCAACTTCTGTTTATAGCGTCTGAACCTTTTGGGCTACAAACTGAGATTCTGAGATTCTCACGAATGCAATGATGTTCTCCATTTTGCTCTACGACCCCAGCTGAAGATAACCAGTACCCCGGTTAAAACAATGTAAGGATAAAAGTCGTTTTATGCCGACCCAAAAAAAGCGGCTAAATCTGTGTCAAAAACAATAGAAATATTTTCTGATCTTCCTTAGATCTCTTAGAGACACAGACACTTCAAAACCTTACTCCTTATGATGTATTGTTTGATTGTCTTTGTTTTATAATAAATAAAGGATAAAAGGGTCCTAATATAAAAAAAATGAAATAGCTAAATGATCCACTGTTTGACCATCTTAAAACAATTCCATATGTTAACCCACCACCCCATTGGCTTAGACTCCTAAGAATGCTCAATGCAGAGCAATACAGCATCCCTACTGTACATCCCTGTCTAATCTCATGCTGTATCTGTAATAACACCCTAGTACCTAGGCACTACCTTTGGCCAGAGTCTCACTATATAGAGAACAGGAAGTATAGACACAGCCTTCGGCTTCCCCTGGAGGCTCTCTTTCCGGGTTTGCCTTTAATAATAAATAGGTTATAGGATTATAATAGGTTGCCTTTAATAATAAAAAACACACATTTTCCTTTTCTGAAAAGGTTTTGTATACTTCAACGGACCCAGTTTCCCATCCTCCTTATGAACAAGAGAGGAGCCACAACAACAGAACAGTCAGGCTGGTCCAAGGGGAGCTGAGGGGAGATCATTCACAAATTAACAAAATGAACCCTGTTCCAGATCACTGAACCTGGGTGTAATCGTCTGGAACTATCCTCTGAACTCTTCACCCTATCCTTCTGGCTGGTCAATGTGTGGCCAGGTGTCTTGGGACTGATGTCTTCCGTGTGGCGAAGCCGTTCCACTTGGCACAAGACCAAAACTGCAGTAGCTGCATCCCACATAATAGTGGATGAGGTGAGTTCTCTTACAATGTAAAGAACCTTGAGGTCTGGTGGAAATTAGAACGCGCATCATTCTCTTCACATTCGTGTCCCTGGCTCAATCCTTCCTTACCCTAAACCACAACCACAACCTTAACACTTGCTTCCTCATCTGTCTAAATGATTATCGCACGGTAACACTAACATCTGTGGCCATGAAATGATTTGGAAGACTGATCATGGCTCATATCAACACAATCATCCTTCTGTAGCTCAGTTGGTAGAGCATGGCGCTTGTAACGCCAGGGTAGTGGGTTTGATCCCTGGGACCACCCATACGTAGAATGTATGCACACATGACTGTAAGTCGCTTTGGATAAAAGCGTCTGCTAAATGGCATATATTATTATATTATATATTACACCCTGGACCCACTCCAATTCAGACACCGCCCCAACAGATCCACAGATGAAGCTATCTATATTGCCCCACCTGGACAAGAGGAGCACCTATGTGAGAATGCTGTTCAATGACTACAGCTCAGCGTTCAACACCGTAGTGCCCTCAAAGCTCATCATTAAACTAAGGACCCTGGGACTAAACACCTCCCTATGCAACTGGATCCTGGACTCAACACAACACATCCGCCACGCTGACCCTCAACACAGGGGCCCCTCAGCGCTGTGTTTTTTGTCACCTCCTGTACTCCCTGTTCAGCCACGACTGCACGGCCGCGCATGACTCCAACACCATCATTAAATTCGCTGACGACACGACGGTGGTCGGCCTGATCACCGACGACCCTGAGACAGCCTATAGGGAGGAGGTCAGAGACCTGTCAGTGTGGTGCCAGGACAATAACCTCACCCTCAATGTCAGCAAGACAAAGGAGCTGATCGTGGACTACAGGAAACGGGGGGTCGAGCCACGCCCCCATTCACATCAGGGGCTGTAGTGGAGCGGGTTGAGAGCTTCAAGTTCCTCTGTGATCACGTCACACCAACACAGTCAGGATAGAGGGCATGACAACACCTCTTCCCCATCAGGAGGTTGGGCCGTCAGAACCTGAAAAGGTTTTTCAGCTGCACCATTGAGAGCATCTCGACTGGCAGCATCACCATTTTGTATGGCAACTGCTTGGCATCCGACCGCAAGGCGATACAGAGGGTAATGCATATGGCTCAGTATACGGCTCAGTACATTAATTGGGCCGAGCTCCCTGCCATCCAGGACCTCTAATTTATTTAGGTTTGCCATAACAAAGGGGTTGAATACTTATTGACTCAAGACATTTTAACTTTTAATTTTTAACTATTTTATAGTTTTTGTCTTCTAACCTAATTCCACATTGGCAACATGGGGTATTGTGTGTAGATTAGTGACACAAAATCTACATTTAATTAATGCACATGGACTCTACTGGTACCCAGTGTTTATAGCCAGGTTATTACCTCGTACCCCTGCACATGTCTCCCTGACTCTACTGGTACCCAGTGTTTATAGCCAAGTTATTACCTCGTACCCCTGCACATGGACTCTACTAGTACCCAGTGTTTATAGCCAAGTTATTACCTCGTACCCCTGCACATGGACTCTACTGGTACCCAGTGTTTATAGCCAAGTTATTACCTCGTACCCCTGCACATGGACTCTAATAGTACCCAGTTTATAGCCAAGTTATTACCTTGTACACCTGCACATGGACTCTACTGGTACCCAGTGTTTATAGCCAAGTTATGCACATGGACTCTACTGGTACCCCTGCACATGGACTCTACTGGTACCCAGTGTTTATAGTGAGGTTATTACCTCATACCCCTGCACATGGACTCTACTGGTACCCAGTGTTTATAGTGAGGTTATTACCTCTTACCCCTGCACATGGACTCTATTGGTACCCAGTGTTTATAGCCAGGTTATGACCTCGTACCCCTGCACATGGACTCTACTGGTACCCAGTTTTTGTAGCCAGGTTATGACCTCATACCCCTGCACATGGACTCTACTGGTACCCAGTGTTTATAGTGAAGTTATTACCTCGTACCCCTACACATGGACTCTACTGGTACCCAGTTTTTGTAGCCAGGTTATGACCTCGTACCCCTGCACATGGACTCTACTGGTACCCAGTTTTTGTAGCCAGGTTATGACCTCATACCCCTGCACATGGACTCTACTGGTACCCAGTGTTTATAGTGAGGTTATTACCTCGTACCCCTGCACATCAACTCTTCTGGTATCCCGTGTACATTGCCTGGTTATCATCAAATCAAATCAAAATCAAATCAAATTAATTTATATAGACCTTCGTACATCAGCTGATATCTCAAAGTGCTGTACAGAAACCCAGCCTAAAACCCCAAACATCAAGCAATGCAGGTGTAGAAGCACGGTGGCTAGGAAAAACTCCCTAGAAAGGCCAAAACCGAGGAAGAAACCTAGAGAGGAACCAGGCTATGTGGGGTGGCCAGTCCTCTTTTGGCTGTGCCGGGTGGAGATTATAACAGAACATGGCCAAGATGTTCAAATGTTCATAAATGACCAGCATGGTCAAATAATAATAATCACAGGCAGAAGAGTTGAAACTGGAGCAGCAGCACGGCCAGGTGGACTGGGGACAGCAAGGAGTCATCATGTCAGGTAGTCCTGAGGCATGGTCCTAGGGCTCAGGTCCTCTGAGAGAAAGAAAGAGAGAAAGAGAGAATTAGAGAGAGCATACTTAAATTCACACAGGACACCGGATAGGACAGGAGAAGTACTCCAGATATAACAAACTGTCCCCAGCCCCCAACACATAAACCACTGCAGCATAAATACTGGAAGCTGAGACAGGAGGGTTCAGGAGACACTGCGGCCCCATCCGATGACAATCCCGGACAGGGCCAAACAGGAAGGATATAACCCCACCCACTTTGCCAAAGCACAGCCCCCACACCACTAGAGGGATATCTTCAACCACCAACTTACCATCCTGAGACAAGGCCGAGTATAGCCCACAAAGATCTCCGCCACGGCAGAACCCAAGGGGGGGGCGTCAACCCAGACAGGACGATCACATCAATGACTCAACCCACTCAAGTGACTAATTTATTATTACTTTTATTATTACGTGTTTAACTTTTCTGTTATTTCTCTATTTCCTTTCTCTCTGCGTTGTTGGGAAAGAACCATAAGTATACATTTCACTGTTAGTCTACATCTGTTGTTTACGAAGCATGTGACGATCCAACGTTTGATTGAGTTGATTTGACTGGCTGTATCAAACCTAAAATAATCATGCTTTCAAGCATATCAGATTGCATGTTGTATGCGAAAGGTATTCTCTACAGACTTCCAGTATTATTGAGGCTATGAAAAACACCTCAGAGCTCTGACACACTGGGTTGTAGAATGGATTAAACCAACATCACAGGGCACAACAAGGACTGCGATGTAACGGCGTTCGTCTGTTGAAAGAAGAGAGTCGGACCGAAATGCAGCGTGTTGGTTACTCATGACTTTAAATAAATGAAAAATGCGGTACATGAAATAACTGAAAGACGAAAACAACAAACGGAACGTGAACCTATTACAGCCTATCTGGTGAAACTACACAAAGACAGGAACAATCACCCACGAAATACAAAGCGAAACTCAGGCTGCCTAAATACGGTTCCCAATCAGAGACAACGATAAGCACCTGACTCTGATTGAGAATCGCCTCAGGCAGCCAAGTCTATACCACACCCCTAATCAGCCGCGATCCCAAATAATACAAACCCCAATACGAAAACAACATATAAACCCATGTCACACCTGGCCTTCCCAAACATATAACAAAAACACAAAATACAATGACCAAGGCGTGACATGCGAAGTGACAAACACACAAACACTCTATCACACTCTAACACACACAATCTACACAAACATTATTATTTAGTTGGATTGTTTGTTTATCGTTGTCTGTTACATTTGTGTGACTGACCTTGTCTGTCAATGCTTTGATACTTGTGGTGTGTAATGTTTTTGGCCCCCATCAAGAATAGCTGCTGCTTCGGCAAATGGGAATCTGAATACAACTACAATCATCAGTCAGTCATTGGGTTATCCAGAACCTCTCTCTGCAGTCTCTGCTTTCATTGCTACCCTTCGAGTGAAGGATGCAGAGGCCATTCTCAGTTGAACTGTTATGGAGCGAATCACAAATGTGACACGGCGGGATCCTCCTGGAACAACTCTGCACCACCACAATGTGATATACACACAATACACAACACACAGCACACAACACAACACACACACACACACACACACACACACACACACACACACACACACACACACACACACACACACACACACACACACACACACACACACACACACACACACACACACACACACACACACACACACACACACACACACACACACACACACACACACACACACACACACACACACACGCACACACACACACACACACACACACACACACACACACTGGCCTACGCACAGGGCAGAGGACCCAAGAAACAGGCATCAGCCCAACTCAGTTTGCTCAGTTATACTGTGAGCTGAGTGTGTATTTGACATTTAATCAAACCCAAATCCCACAGTGCTTATTAACATACCAGGGCTGAATGTGGGATGATTTTAAAAGTCAGACCAGAGAAATCCGGACCAGGACATTAGCAGAACTCTGCCAGAACGATCTCTCTCCTCTCTTCACTCCCTCCCTCCCTCCCTCACCCCCACCTACACAGATAAGTGCTTACAAGGCAAACCGTTAAGATTTTTCTCTGTCTCCGCTCTCTCCCTCCCTCTCTCTCTCTCTCTCTCTCTCTCTCTCTCTCTCCTCTTTTTCTGTTCTCTCTCTCTCTCTCTCTCGCTCTCTCTCTTTTCTGTTCTCTCTCTCTCTCTCTCTCTCTCTCTCTCTCTCTCTCTCTCTCTCTCTCTCTCTGTCTCTCTCTCTCTCTCTCTCTCTCTGTCTCTCTCTCTCTCTCTCTCTCTCTCTCTCTCTCTCTCTGTCTCTCTCTCTGTCTCTCTGTCTGTGTCTCTCTCTCGCTCTGTCTATATATTTCTTGTGATGTGTTAGTTATTTAGTTAGTTTCATGTTCATGAACATTATCCAAACCAGACAGTGGTCTTGAAAGTATTGATCCATGCAGCACATTAAAACCTTGGGCTTTCATCCATGCATTACATTAAAATCCTTAGCGTTTTGTGTTTTCTGAACAAAGGCAAATAGTACTAGTAGATTAAGCTAGACTACTGAATAAGACAAATGTACTACTGAATAAGACTACTGAATAAGACAAGTGTTCTGTAGACTACTGAATAAGACAAGTGTAGACTACTGTAGAGTGTTCTAGACTGAATAAGACAAGTGTTCTGTAGAATACTGAATAAGACAAGTGTTCTGTAGACTACTGAATAGACTACTGAACTACTGAATAAGACAAGTGTTCTGTAGACTACTGAATAAGACAAGTGTTCTGTAGACTACTGAATAAGACAAGTGTTCTGTAGACTACTGAATAAGGCAATAGTACTGTAGACTACTGAATAAGACAAGTGTACTGTAGACTACTGAATAAGCACTTTCTCTGGGATGTTATAGAGACATGCTTAGTGATGTAATGCATGCTGGGATACCTTGGAAAGCTACCATGACTTTAGCTGTAGTGCAAGTCTGGTACTCCTGATGTGGAACACCTATGAAAAATGGTCATGATATATGGGGTCAATAGCTGATGAATTGCAAGATTGGAGGAACTGTCCTTTTCCCCATAGCTCAGCAGAACTCTGTGGGTTGGTTGTTGGACTTGAACTTTCGTCAAGTTTTTTCTGTTCTTGAGCTTCTGTCTTCACACATACTGTATGGAGCCGTTTGGTGATTTTCTATTTGGGACTCTGTACAGAGTCTAAACACTGCCTTCAGAAAGTCGTCATACCCCTTGCCGTATTCCACGTTTTATTGTGTTACTGTCACGATCGTTGTGTTGAGGAGACCAAAGCACAGCGTGGTGTGAATGTATGATTTAATGATTGACGAAAAAAATACAAAGTACACTAAAACAAACCAACAAACCAACAAACCAACAAAACCAACACCGCTATAGCAACTGAGTGCTAACTTGAAACATAACATAGACAATAACCCACAAACTCCACAATACAAAACAGGCTACCTAAATATGGTTCCCAATCAGAGATAACGACAAACACCTGCCTCTAATTGAGAACCATATCAGGCCAAAACACATAGAAATAAACAAACTAGACATACAATATAGAATGCCCGCTCATATCACACCCTGACCAAACAAAACATAGAAACAAACAACGCAAATCATGGTCAGAGTGTGACAGTTACAGCCTGAATTCAAAATGGATTAAATAGATGTTTTTCTCTCGCCCATCTACACACAATACCCCATAATGACATCACAATACCCCATAATGACATCACAATACCCCATAATGACATCACAATACCCCATAATGACATCACAATACCCCATAATGACAAGTGAGAGAAAAAAATGAAATTCTTGCAAATGTATTGAACTTTAAATAAAGAAATATCTCAAGTATTCACACCCCTGAGTCAATATGCCAAAGCACAGCCCCCACACCATGTTGGATTCATATCTGGCAGTGATTACAGCTGTGAGTCTTTCTGGGTAAGTCTCTAAGAGTGATTACAGCTGTGAGTCTTTCTGGGTAAGTCTCTAAGAGTGATTACAGCTGTGAGTCTTTCTGGGTAAGTCTCTAAGAGTGATTACAGCTGTGAGTCTTTCTGGGTAAGTCTCTAAGAGTGATTACAGCTGTGAGTCTTTCTGGGTAAGTCTCTAAGAGTGATTACAGCTGTGAGTCTTTCTGGGTAAGTCTCTAAGAGTGATTACAGCTGTGAGTCTTTCTGGGTAAGTCTCTAAGAGTGATTACAGCTGTGAGTCTTTCTGGGTAAGTCTCTAAGAGTGATTACAGCTGTGAGTCTTTCTGGGTAAGTCTCTAAGAGTGATTACAGCTGTGAGTCTTTCTGGGTAAGTCTCTAAGAGTGATTACAGCTGTGAGTAATTCTGTATAAGTCTCTAAGAGTGATTACAGCTGTGAGTCTTTCTGGGTAAGTCTCTAAGAGTGATTACAGCTGTGAGTCTTTCTGGGTAAGTCTCTAAGAGTGATTACAGCTGTGAGTCTTTCTGGGTAAGTCTCTAAGAGTGATTACAGCTGTGAGTCTTTCTGGGTAAGTCTCTAAGAGTGATTACAGCTGTGAGTCTTTCTGGGTAAGTCTCTAAGAGTGACTACAGCTGTGAGTCTTTCTGGGTAAGTCTCTAAGAGTGATTACAGCTGTGAGTCTTTCTGGGTAAGTCTCTAAGAGTGATTACAGCTGTGAGTCTTTCTGGGTAAGTCTCTAAGAGTGATTACAGCTGTGAGTCTTTCTGGGTAAGTCTCTAAGAGTGATTACAGCTGTGAGTCTTTCTGGGTAAGTCTCTAAGAGTGATTACAGCTGTGAGTCTTTCTGGGTAAGTCTCTAAGAGTGATTACAGCTGTGAGTCTTTCTGGGTAAGTCTCTAAGAGTGATTACAGCTGTGAGTCTTTCTGGGTAAGTCTCTAAGAGTGATTACAGCTGTGAGTCTTTCTGGGTAAGTCTCTAAGAGTGATTACAGCTGTGAGTCTTTTGTATAAGTCTCTAAGAGTGATTACAGCTGTGAGTATTTCTGGGTAAGTCTCTAAGAGTGATTACAGCTGTGAGTCTTTCTGGGTAAGTCTCTAAGAGTGATTACAGCTGTGAGTCTTTCTGGGTAAGTCTCGAAGAGTGATTACAGCTGTGAGTCTTTCTGTATAAGTCTCTAAGAGTGATTACAGCTGTGAGTATTTCTGGGTAAGTCTCTAAGAGTGATTACAGCTGTGAGTGTTTCTGGGTAAGTCTCTAAGAGTGATTACAGCTGTGAGTCTTTCTGGGTAGGTCTCAAGAGTGATTACAGCTGTGAGTCTTTCTGTATAAGTCTCTAAGAGTGATTACAGCTGTGAGTCTTTCTGTATAAGTCTCTAAGAGTGATTACAGCTGTGAGTCTTTCTGTATAAGTCTCTAAGAGTGATTACAGCTGTGAGTCTTTCTGGGTAAGTCTCAAGAGTGATTACAGCTGTGAGTCTTTCTGTATAAGTCTCTAAGAGTGACAGCTGTGAGTCCTTCTGGGTAAGTCTCTAAGAGTGATTACAGCTGTGAGTCTTTCTGGGTAAGTCTCTAAGAGTGATTACAGCTGTGAGTCTTTCTGTATAAGTCTCTAAGAGTGATTACAGCTGTGAGTCTTTCTGGGTAAGTCTCTAAGAGTGATTACAGCTGTGAGTCTTTCTGGGTAAGTCTCTAAGAGTGATTACAGCTGTGATTCTTTCTGGGTAAGTCTCTAAGAGTGATTACAGCTGTGACTCTTTCTGGGTAAGTCTCTAAGAGTGACTACAGCTGTGAGTCTTTCTGGGTAAGTCTCTAAGAGTGATTACAGCTGTGAGTCTTTCTGGGTAAGTCTCTAAGAGTGATTACAGCTGTGAGTCTTTCTGGGTAAGTCTCTAAGAGTGATTACAGCTGTGAGTCTTTCTGGGTAAGTCTCGAAGAGTGATTACAGCTGTGAGTCTTTCTGTATAAGTCTCTAAGAGTGATTACAGCTGTGAGTATTTCTGGGTAAGTCTCTAAGAGTGATTACAGCTGTGAGTGTTTCTGGGTAAGTCTCTAAGAGTGATTACAGCTGTGAGTCTTTCTGGGTAGGTCTCGAAGAGTGATTACAGCTGTGAGTCTTTCTGTATAAGTCTCTAAGAGTGATTACAGCTGTGAGTCTTTCTGTATAAGTCTCTAAGAGTGATTACAGCTGTGAGTCTTTCTGTATAAGTCTCTAAGAGTGATTACAGCTGTGAGTCTTTCTGGGTAAGTCTCTAAGAGTGATTACAGCTGTGAGTCTTTCTGTATAAGTCTCTAAGAGTGATTACAGCTGTGAGTCCTTCTGGGTAAGTCTCTAAGAGTGATTACAGCTGTGAGTCTTTCTGGGTAAGTCTCTAAGAGTGATTACAGCTGTGAGTCTTTCTGTATAAGTCTCTAAGAGTGATTACAGCTGTGAGTCTTTCTGGGTAAGTCTCTAAGAGTGATTACAGCTGTGAGTCTTTCTGGGTAAGTCTCTAAGAGTGATTACAGCTGTGATTCTTTCTGGGTAAGTCTCTAAGAGTGATTACAGCTGTGACTCTTTCTGGGTAAGTCTCTAAGAGTGACTACAGCTGTGAGTCTTTCTGGGTAAGTCTCTAAGAGTGATTACAGCTGTGAGTCTTTCTGGGTAAGTCTCTAAGAGTGATTACAGCTGTGAGTCTTTCTGGGTAAGTCTCTAAGAGTGATTACAGCTGTGAGTCTTTCTGGGTAAGTGTCTAAGAGTGATTACAGCTGTGAGTCTTTCTGTATAAGTCTCTAAGAGTGATTACAGCTGTGAGTCTTTCTGTATAAGTCTCTAAGAGTGATTACAGCTGTGAGTCTTTCTGGGTAAGTCTCTAAGAGTGACTACAGCTGTGAGTCTTTCTGGGTAAGTCTCTAAGAGTGATTACAGCTGTGAGTCTTTCTGGGTAAGTCTCTAAGAGTGATTACAGCTGTGAGTCTTTCTGGGTAAGTCTCTAAGAGTGATTACAGCTGTGAGTCTTTCTGTATAAGTCTCTAAGAGTGATTACAGCTGTGAGTCTTTCTGGGTAAGTCTCTAAGAGTGATTACAGCTGTGAGTCTTTCTGTATAAGTCTCTAAGAGTGATTACAGCTGTGAGTCTTTCTGGGTAAGTCTCTAAGAGTGATTACAGCTGTGACTCTTTCTGTAAGTCTCTAAGAGTGATTACAGCTGTGAGTCTTTCTGGGTAAGTCTCTAAGAGTGATTACAGCTGTGAGTCTTTCTGGGATTACAAGTCTTTCTAAGAGTGATTACAGCTGTGAGTCTTTCTGGGTAAGTCTCTAAGAGTGATTACAGCTGTGAGTCTTTCTGGGTAAGTCTCTAAGAGTGATTACAGCTGTGAGTCTTTCTGGGTAAGTCTCTAAGAGTGATTACAGCTGTGAGTCTTTCTGGGTAAGTCTCTAAGAGTGATTACAGCTGTGAGTCTTTCTGGGTAAGTCTCTAAGAGTGATTACAGCTGTGAGTCTTTCTGGGTAAGTCTCTAAGAGTGATTACAGCTGTGAGTCTTTCTGGGTAAGTCTCTAAGAGTGATTACAGCTGTGAGTCTTTCTGGGTAAGTCTCTAAGAGTGATTACAGCTGTGAGTCTTTCTGGGTAAGTCTCTAAGAGTGATTACAGCTGTGAGTCTTTCTGGGTAAGTCTCTAAGAGTGATTACAGCTGTGAGTCTTTCTGGGTAAGTCTCTAAGAGTGATTACAGCTGTGAGTCTTTCTGGGTAAGTCTCTAAGAGTGATTACAGCTGTGAGTCTTTCTGTATAAGTCTCTAAGAGTGATTACAGCTGTGAGTCTTTCTGGGTAAGTCTCTAAGAGTGATTACAGATGTGAGTCTTTCTGGGTAAGTCTCTAAGAGTGATTACAGCTGTGAGTCTTTCTGGGTAAGTCTCTGAGTATAAGTGATTACAGCTGTGAGTCTTTCTGGGTAAGTCTCTAAGAGTGATTACAGCTGTGAGTCTTTCTGGATAAGTCTCTAAGAGTGATTACAGCTGTGAGTCTTTCTGGGTAAGTCTCTAAGAGTGATTACAGATGTGAGTCTTTCTGGGTAAGTCTCTAAGAGTGATTACAGATGTGAGTCTTTCTGGGTAAGTCTCTAAGAGTGATTACAGCTGTGAGTCTTTCTGGGTAAGTCTCTAAGAGTGATTACAGCTGTGAGTCTTTCTGGGTAAGTCTCTAAGAGTGATTACAGCTGTGAGTCTTTCTGGGTAAGTCTCTAAGAGTGATTACAGCTGTGAGTCTTTCTGGGTAAGTCTCTAAGAGTAATTACAGCTGTGAGTCTTTCTGGGTAAGTCTCTAAGATTGATTACAGCTGTGAGTCTTTCTGGATAAGTATCTAAGAGTGATTACAGCTGTGAGTCTTTCTGGGTAAGTCTCTAAGAGTGATTACAGCTGTGAGTCTTTCTGGGTAAGTCTCTAAGAGTGATTACAGCTGTGAGTCTTTCTGGGTAAGTCTCTAAGAGCTTTGCACACCTGGATTGTACAATATTTTTTACACATTATTCTTGAAATAATTCTTCATGTTCTGTCAAGTTGGTTGTTGATCATTGCTAAAAAGTAATTTTCAAGTCTTGCCATAAATGTTCAAGCTGATTTTAGGTCCAAACTGAAACTAGGCCACTGGGGAACATTCAAAGTCGTCTTGGTAAGCAACTCCAGTCCATATTTGGCCCTGTGTTTTAGGTTATTGTCCTGCTGAAAGGTGAATGTCTCCCAGTTTCTGTTGGTAATTTAAACTGAACCAGATTTTCCTCTAGGATGTTTTTTATCCTAAAAAACTTGCTAGTCCTTGTCAATGATAAGCATACCCATAATATGATGTAGCCACCGCCTTGCTTGAAAATAAAGAGTGGTACTCAGCAGAAGTGCTGTGTGGGTAAAATCACTGGGGAAACCAAGCCATATTACAACCTATGTGTGAAAATTGCCTTGTTTTCTCTATAACCTGTTAGTTCATATGACTTGTGTTCTCTATAACCTGTTAGTTCATATGCCTTGTTTTCTCTATAACCTGTTAGTTCATATGCCTTGTTTTCTCTATAACCTGTTAGTTCATATGCCTTGTCTTCTCTATAACCTGTTAGTTCATATGCCTTGTTTTCTCTATAACCTGTTAGTTCATATGACTTGTGACTGTGATACATAGGCCTAAAAGCTGAGACAATTAGAAGACAAAGATTATTATTATTTTACTTAACTAGGCAAGTAAGTTAAGAACAAATTCTTATTTTCAATGACGGCCTAGGAACAGTGGGTTAACTGCCTGTTCAGGGGCAGAACGAAAATTTGTACCTTGTCAGCTCAGGGATTTGAACTTGCAACCTTCCGGTTGCTAAGCCAACGCTCTAAACACTAGGCTACCCTGCCACCCCAATTAAAACAAACCACACTTTTGTTTCATTGCAAAAACCGGAGAACAACATCTGTCCGGTGGAGTCCACAGAGCATATTGAATGTAACAAACAGTTACATGACCTACAGCATGGTCAAGCAAGTTAATGTTTCCAACATTTTCGGACTACAAAACAACTAATGATTTAGAACCACGGAGAGTTATCGCAAGTCGCAAAGAAAACAGGAGCTGCCTCCACTATTCCTGCACCATTTCAACTTCAACATTTCATCAATTCACCTATGCTTTGTCGAATACAATGACAACTAATATACCAACAACGATTTAGTCCAGTCAATATAAGCTAAATATGATGTGGCTGTCTATGGTTCATATTGAACTCCCATTCTCTCAGGACAGGGTTCACAGTGAATTAATGGTTGGATCAGATACGGATGCTAATATGGATGCTTATATGATCATTGGCCAGTAAAGAGAATGAAGTAAAACCACAAGTCTAAATCCCTATCTCCATCCATGGCTAATTTAGGAAAGGGACAATTTTAACTAGCTAGCGACCGGAGGACAACAACATAACAAGATGAAACAATCAAAGTTTTTTCTGTCAATGACATATTGCTCTGAATGTGATGCGATTGGAAGGAAGCCAAATCCACACTGGCTTCCCTTCCCTAGTCACGCCCTGACCATAGAGAGCCCTTTGGGTTCTCTATGGTGTTTTAGGTCAGGGCGTGACTAGGGGGTGTTCTACTCTTCACATTTCTATGTTGGTGTACTTAGTGTGGTTCCCAATTAGAGGCATCTGATTTTCGTTGTCTCTAATTGGGGATCATACTTAAGGTGTCCCTGTTCCCACCTGCGTTGTGGGATACTGTTTGTGTTAGTGTTTTGAGCACTACGGTGGTCACGGTCGTGTCATGTTTATTGATTTTGGTAGTTTCACCGTGTAATAAATGATGTGGAACTCAACTCACGCTGCGCCTTGGTCCGTTGCTATCGACGATCAATAACACTTTGTATTCAGGACATAGTTAATTACTTTGCCAAATGTTTTGCAGTTTTACTTTAGTGCCTTTTTGTAAACAGGATGCATGTTTTGGAATATTTTTCCTTCATTTAAGTTCATATTGTGGAGTAACTACAATGTTGTTGATCCATCCTCAGTTTGCTCCTATCACTACCATTAAACTCTGTAATTGTTTTAAAGTTTTAAAATTGTTTTGGCCTCATGGTGAAATCCCTGAGAGGTTTCCGTCCTCTCTGGCAACTGAGTTAGGAAGGACGCCTGCATCTTTATGGTGACTGGGTGTAAATTGACCAAAACATTTGTCAAAGTTGAACTTTACGTTGCTATTTTCTTATTTTACAATGACGGCCTACACCAGCCAAACCCAGATGATGCTGGACCAATTGGACACCGCCCTAAGGGACTCCCAATCCCAGCTGGTTGTGATACAGCCTGGATTTGAACCACGGTGCCCGTAGTTATGCCTTAAAACACTGAGACCGCTGCCCCACACAGGAGCCCAAGAGGCTATTGCCTCTTCTTTGGTGTTGCTTCGGTTCCACACCTCTGCCTAGCTTCTCAAGAAACTGATCCGCCTCGGCTGGTGTTTAAAAAATGTAGGAACAATCGCCGTGGGAGACCCTCAGGAGTGCTGGAAAGATGATTCCATACTGGATAGCCTTTCGCCCGTAGCCTTCGCTTGACACTGTCAAAGCGTTTCTGCTGCTTGTGGACTTTCATGGAGAGATCTGGGAAGAACATAACTTGCAGATTCTTGTAGAGTTCTCTCCCTTTCGCCCTGGCTGCATTCACCACGCGCATCTCATCTTTATAGTTTAAGAACGTCATTATCAGAGCCCTCAGGGGTGTGTTGGGGGCAGATCGTGGGCCAGACATCTGATGAGCTCTCTCAATGATCAAAGGAGAGCGGAGTGGCTCCATCTCCAGAGCCTCAGGAAGCCACCTCTCTAGGAATGAGCAAGAATCGCTCCCCTAAGCGCCTTCGGGGAGATGTACTAGTCTCAACTTCGATCTCCTGCTGCAGCCCTCCAAATCAACTAAGCGATTCAACGTTTTCCTCGAGTGGTGCTCGTTGCCTGCAGGGTTATAATGTCTTTGGTTCCAGAGATATGTACCACAGCCTGAGAGATTTGCCCAGCAGATTCTTTGACTTCCTTAACGTTGTCTTTGGTTCCAGAGACACGTACCACAGCCTGAGAGATTTGCCCAGCACATTCTTTAACTTCCTTAACGTTGTCTTTGGTTCCAGAGACACGTACCACAGCCTGAGAGATTTTCCCAGCACATTCTTTGACTTCCTTAACGTTGTCTTTGGTTCCAGAGACACGTACCACAGCCTGAGAGATTTTCCCAGCACATTCTTTGACTTCCTTAACGTTGTCTTTGGTTCCAGAGACATGTACCACAGCTTGAGAGATTTGCCCAGCACATTCTTTGACTTCCTTAACATTGTCTTTGGTTCCAGAGACATGTACCACAGCCTGAGAGATTTTCACATTCTTTGATTTGATTTCCTTTTTAAGGTTGTCCACTGCAGACAGTACATTTTCGAATTTGATAGAGAATTCTGTATCTTTGATGGCCTTGAGGATATCTTCGGAGCTAACGGCACTGCATGTGTTTATCGCCTCAGTCCTGCTTCCACCACTAGCACATGAAGCTAGCACGGCGCCTTCGTCCTCAGACTCTAAACTTTCACTCGTTAAGTCTGGCTTTTTGGTGTGACTTTTCTTATGTCGGCAATGTGGGTTTCGGAAGCTAATAATCTATTACTGCCTTTCCTGGTAAGTTAAGCTTAAGGGTGAACTTATTTCAGGATTTATTTCAAATTTGTAGTGGAGCTCAAAAAGATGCTGATCAGCTCTGCGCCAAACCCTCAGCTCTCTATTTTTAATTCATTTGTACACATTTTTTAAAACAGAATTCCACTTTGTCATTATGGTGTATTGGTGTGTAGGACAGTTACACAACATGTACATTTAATCCATTCTAAATTCAGGCCGTAACACAACAAAATGTGGAAAAATCACGGGGTGTGACTACTTTCTGAAGGTGCTGTATACAGTATACTGTAAGTGGATTGTCATGAATTTGACAGTTTGACATTTTGACAGTCATTTACAGGCTGCTCGGTGACAAGTACAATTATGTTTTTTAATATTACAGTGTGCCTACTGTAATATAAATACAGGTATCAACGCAAGCACTGTGTAAGGACAGACAGTACAATAACGTAATCATATTACTACTACAAAGCAGCACGACTCCTATGTGAGAGGTGATAAACAAGTGTTTGAAGTGGGATTAAAACCTTCACCTCTAGGGGAGACTGCGACCTAAACGCAGTGCGTTAGACCGCTCAGACGTCCTGACTATTCATACATCAGCTGAGGATCATGGTGTTGGCAGTTGATGTTATTCTTCAATAACACAGACCCCAGAGCAAAAATATATGCATTCAAAGAGAACAAATCATAGTTGCTATGCTGGAAAGTAGATGGCAGGTGGTCATTCTTCCCTGTCCTCAGTGTTTTCTCCACTGAACAAAGAGACAGGATGTAGTTTTATATCCAGGCCTAGCCTGTGGTTGACCAATTAGAATTCCTTGCAGTAAAATTGGGCCAATGTCCAAATGCCAAGTATCACATTTCAGGCTCAATGTATAGACAATTCTGACCAATGAGAACTTGCTAGATGTAGCTATGAGTCCCGGACTGAAATTCCTCCCATGTCCCTGACCCATTATTCTTCAGTTCCCCGTTACAGAAAACAACTATTCCCAATAGGACATGGAAAAATACTCAACCATTTAAAGTTTAGGATCTGCTGCCATTCCAATCTGTCCCCTATACAATTTAAATTGATTAGGCAATTTAACCACATAGTAGTTAAATAGGTACAACATTCTCACTCACTCACTCAAGTGCAACAAATATAGACTCTTACAAGGCACGCCTCAATATGTTAGTGAAATACAGCAATTTTCCCACAATGCACCATCATTTACAGGGTGCTGCAGTAAATCGTTTTACACAATTTTTTTTTCTGTTGATAATTACAAAAAATGTCAGTATGTATTACAGTTTTCTGTTACAGCGTAGGCCTACCTACAGTACACTAACATTTGATTCATGTTGATGTATCTCTTCATGCAATTATTGCCCCCCCCCCATAAAAAAAAGTAGGACAGCTTTTTAATTACACTTTTAAAGTCTCATATTTAAGTTTTTTAAAAGGCAATGTTTGTTTCTGTAAACATGTATTTGAAAGAGGGAGAAGAGAGTGACACGTTTTGCGATTAAAGTATGTTGTAACAACATGATCATGAAGACTAAACAACTTTTGACAAATCTGACATTTGAGGGCAACCCGCAGAGAGGGGAGAAGACTATCAAAGCCAAGCTGTTTGTTCTGAGCCCTGCGAACACAACAAATACAACAGAAAGCAAATGCATTGTGCTTTACTGCGACTCTGAAGAGCTGACACTTAACAAATAGCAATGCTTAAAGCGTCACTCACCCCCCCCCCCACCCCCCACCCAATTGAGGGTAGAATATAGATTTCTTTTTTTTTCAGGGGAGAAATACATGCGTTAATAGCAGCATTAAGCATTGTGGTGGCAGGGAAATGACTGGTTGAAATGCTGTAGTCCATTTAAAGCAGAAAATCTGTTCTGTGAAACAAGCGGTATTAATTTAGGATGTCCTCCACTGAGAGGTCCACTGTAAACACTCTAAACAAGCAAATGCGTAGAGGACCATTTTCAGATTTCAGCGGAGTGCGGGTTGATAAGTAAAAGGGTGTTTACTGACGGAAAAAAGGACTTGATATTTCCTTAATCACTTTGTTTACCCAACTTTTATTACATAAGCCCCGCCCTCCTCTCTGCAGCTCACAATTATATTCAACATAACCAATTCAAATGTTCTCTCTCCATTTATCTATCCATCCATCCATCAATCAATCTCCATTTATCCATCCATCCATCCATCAATCTCTCTCCATTTATCCATCCATCCATCAATCAATCTCTCTCCATTTATCTATCCATCCATCCATCAATCTCTCTCCATTTATCCATCCATCCATCCATCAATCTCTCTCCATTTATCTATCCATCCATCAATCTCTCTCCATTTATCTATCCATCCATCCATCAATCTCTCTCCATTTATCCATCCATCCATCCATCAATCTCTCTCCATTTATCCATCCATCCATCAATCAATCTCTCTCCATTTATCTATCCATCCATCCATCAATCTCTCTCCATTTATCCATCCATCCATCCATCAATCTCTCTCCATTTATCTATCCATCCATCAATCAATCTCGCTCTCAATTTTCTCTCTCCATTGTCAAATCAAGGGGGCTTTATTGGCATGGGAAACATATGTTTCATGAATTAAACAATAAGCAAAAGTGAGAAGCAAAATACGGATAAATATAGGTGGTATTTACAATGTTGTTAGGGCTCTACTGATTGCTCTGTTTTCATGGCAATGGGCCACACATCTTGCTGCTGTGATTGTACATTATGGTATTTTTCCTAACAGATGTAGGATTTCATCAATGTCTAATTTGATTTCAAAATATTTGTGGATCTGTGTAATCTACGGGAAATGTATTTCTCTAATATGGTCAGACCTTTGGCAGAAGGTAAGGGAGTGCAGTTCTGTTTCCACCTCATTCTGTGGACAGTGTACACATATTTTTTGTATTTTTTTTAAATTAGTCAGTTAAGTCAGTTAAGAACAAATTGTTATTTACAATAACATCATACAGGGGAACAGTGGATAAACCACCTTTTTGAGGGGCAGAATTAAATGTTTTTACCTTGTTATCTCGGGGATTCGATCAAGCAACATTTCAGTTACCGACCCAACGCTCTAACCGCTAGGCTACCTGCCACCTCTACACTCTAACCGCTAGGCTACCTACCACCCCTACACTCTAGCCGCTAGGCTACCTGCCTCCTCTACACTCTAACCGCTAGGCTACCTGCCTCCTCTACACTCTAACCGCTAGGCTACCTACCACCCCTACACTCTAGCCGCTAGGCTACCTGCATCCTCTACACTCTAACCGCTAGGCTACCTATCACCCCAACACTCTAACCGCTAGGCTACCTGCCTGCTCTACACTCTAACCGCTAGGCTACCTGCCTCCTCTACACTCTAACCGCTAGGCTACCTACCACCCCTACACTCTAGCCGCTAGGCTACCTGCCTCCTCTACACTCTAACCGCTAGGCTACCTATCACCCCTACACTCTAACCGCTAGGCTACCTGCCTCCTCTACACTCTAACCGCTAGGCTACCTACCACCTCTACACTCTAACCGCTAGGCTACCTACCACCCCTACACTCTAACCGCTAGGCTACCTACCACGCCTACACTCTAACCGCTAGGCTACCTGCCTCTTCTACACTCTAACCGCTAGGCTACCTGCCTCCTCTACACTCTAACCGCTAGGCTACCTACCACCCCTACACTCTAACCGCTAGGCTACCTGCCTCCTCTACACTCTAACCGCTAGGCTACCTGCCTCCTCTACACTCTAACCGCTAGGCTACCTGCCTCCTCTACACTCTAACCGCTAGGCTACCTACCACGCCTACACTCTAACCGCTAGGCTACCTGCCTCCTCTACACTCTAACCGCTAGGCTACCTGCCTCCTCTACACTCTAACCGCTAGGCTACCTACCACCCCTACACTCTAACCGCTAGGCTACCTACCACCCCAACGCTCTAACCGCTAGGCTATCTGCCTCCTCTACACTCTAACCGCTAGGCTACCTACCTCCTCTACACTCTAACCGCTAGGCTACCTACCACCCCTACACTCTAACCGCTAGGCTACCTACCACCCCAACGCTCTAACCGCTAAGCTACCTGCCTCCTCTACACTCTAGCCGCTAGGCTACCTGCCTCCTCTACACTCTAACCGCTAGGCTACCTGCCTCCTCTAAACTCTAACCGCTAGGCTACCTGCCTCCTCTACACTCTAACCGCTAGGCTACCTGCCTCCTCTACACTCTAACCGCTAGGCTACCTGCCTCCTCTACACTCTAACCACTAGGCTACCTGCCACCTCTACACTCTAACCACTAGGCTACCTGCCTCCTCTGCACTCTAACCACTAGGCTACCTAACACCCCTACACTCTAACATCTAGGCTACCTGCCACCTCTACACTCTAACCGCTAGGCTACCTGCCTCCTCTACACTCTAACCGCTAGGCTACCTGCCTCCTCTACACTCTAACCGCTAGGCTACCTGTCTCCTCTACACTCTAACCGCTAGGCTACCTGCCTCCTCTGCACTCTAACCACTAGGCTACCTACCACCCCTACACTCTAACCACTAGGCTACCTGCCACCTCTACATTCTAACCACTAGGCTACCTGCCTCCTCTACACTCTAACCGCTAAGCTACCTGCCTCCTCTACACTCTAACCACTAGGCTACCTGCCTCCTCTACACTCTAACCGCTGGGCTACCTACAACCTCTAGACTCTCTGAGTCTGTACATAGTCAAAGATGTTCTGTGACCTCTCTGTTTAGGGCCAGAGAGCATTCCAGTTTGCTCTGTTATTTGGTTGATTCTTACCTGTGTGTCAAATAGTTATCTTTTTGTTGTTTCATAATCTTGTGGGGTCTAAATGTGTTTCTGTCCTGGGGCTCTGTGGGGTCTATTTGTGAACACAGCCCCGAAATCAGCTGGATGGATGGGGGGGGGGGGGGGGGGTTGTTCTCTAGCTTCATTTCTCTTTAGGTGAGCGCTTTGTGGTGGAATGTGTGGGCATCGCTTCCATTTAGGTGGTTGTAGAATTGAACAGCTCTTTTCTGGAGTTTGGAGTCCTAATTTTGCTCTGCATGCATTATTTGGGGTTTTACGTTGTACATTTTTTGCAGACTTCTGCATGCAGAGTTTGAATTTGGGGGTTTGTCCCATTTTGTGAATTCTTGTTTGGTAAGTGGACCCCAGACCTCACAACCATAGAGAGCAATGTGTTGTATAACTGACTGAAGTATTTTTAACCAGATCCTAGTTAGGATGTCGATTTTTAAGTTCCTTTTGATGGCATAAAAAACCCTTCTTGCCTTGTCTCTTAGATCATTCACAGCCTTGCGGAAATGACCTGTGATGTTGATGTTTAGGCCGAGGTAGGTATAATTATTTGTGCGCTCTAGGGCAGCTGTGTCTAGATGGAATTTGTATTTGTTGTCCTGGCAACTGGACTTTTTTTGGAATACCATTATTTTTGTCTTCCTGAGATTTACTGTCAGGGCCCAGGTCTGACAGAATCTGTGCAGAAGATTTAAGTGCTGATGTAGGCCCTCCTGGGTTGGGGACAGAAGCACCAGATCATCTGCAAACAGTAGACATTTGACTTATTCTAGTAGGGTGAGGCTGCAGACTGTTTTAGAGCCATTGCTAGTTCATTGATATAGGGTGCATTCAGCAAGTATTCAAACCCCTTGACTTTTTCCACGTTGTTACGTTAGTCTTATTCTAAAATGGATTAAATAGGCTTTTCCCTTATCAGTCTCTACACAATACAATACATAATGACAAAGCAAAAGGTTTTTGCAAATGTATTTAAAATAAAAAACTTGAATATCAAATGTACATAAGTATTCAAATCCTTTACTCAGTACTTTGTTGAAGCAGTGATTACAGCCTCGAGTCTTCTTGGGTGTGAAGCTACAAGCTTGGCACACCTGTATTTGGGGAGTTTCTCCCATTCTTCTCTGCAGATCCTCTCAAGTTCTGTCAGGTTGGATGGGAGAATCGATGCACAGTTATTTCCAGGACTCTCCAGATCGTGTTCAAGTCCGGGCTCTGGCTGGGCCACTCAAGGACATCCCGAAGCCCCTCCTGTGTTCCCTTGACTTTGTGCTTACAGTCGATGTCCTGGTGGAAGGTGAACCTTCGCCCCCAGTCTGAGGGCCGAAGCGCTCTGTGGCAGGATTTCATCAAGGATGTCTCTGTACTTTGCTCTGCTCATCTTTGTCTCAATCCTGACAAGTCTCCCGGTTCCTGCCTCTGAAAAACATCCCCACAGCATGTTGCTGCCACCACCATGCTTCAATGTAAGGATGGTGTCAGGTTTCCTCCTGACGTGACGCTTGGCATTCAGGCCAAGATCAATCTTGGTTTCATAAGACCAGAGAATTTTGTTTCTCATGGTCTGAGAGTCCTTTAGGTGCCTTTTGGCAAACTTCAAGCGCACTGTCATGTGTCTTTTACTGAGGAGTGGCTTCCGTCTGGCCATTCTACCACAAAGGTCTGATTGGTGGAGTGATGCAGAGATGGCTGTCCTTTTGGAAGGTTCTCCAATCTCCACAGAGGAACTCTTGAACTTTGTCAGAATGACCATCCGGTTCTTGGTTACCTTGGTTACCTCTCTGACCAAGGCCCTTCTCTGTCGCCAGCTCTAGGGAGAGTCTTGGTGTTTCAAAACATCTTCAATTTAAGAATTATGGAGGACACTGTGTTCTTGGGGACCTTCAATGCTGCAGAAATGTTTTGGTACCCTTTCCCAGACCTGTGCATTGACACAATCCTGTCTCGGAGCTCTACGGACAATTCCTTCCACTTCATGGCTTGGTTTTTGCTCTGACATGCACTGCCAACTGTGGGACCTTATATAGACAGGTGTGTGCCTTTCCAAATCATGTCCAATCAATTGAATTTACCACAGGTGGACTCCAATCAAGTTGTAGAAGTCTCCGTCTTAAATAATTTTCCACACACAGTCTGTGTCTGTATTTAGTTTTCATGCAAGTAAGGGCTGAGAATCCACTCTCACATAGGTATGTGGTTGCAAAGACGTCAGTGTCTTAATTAACAGCGCGATTTGCCAAGGCAAGATACGGAACACAGCCCAATCCAGAAATCTGTCAGTGGCTTCTGATTAAATTCCATTTTCATAGAACCGATTGTTGCAATTTCGATGAGGCTCTCTTGTCCAGATATCGGTAAATGGGCTGGGGGCAGGGCATGAAAGGGATAATGAATCCAGTTGTTTGTGTCATCCGTTTTGAAAAAATACCTGCGTAATTGCGCCCCCAACTTACTCGGGTGTTTCGTTATATCACATTTGACATTTTCCGTAAGCTTGTGTTCATTTGCACACTAAAAATCATTCCATGATGGAAAGACCTGTGTATTGTCCTTGTTAAAACGTTTTGAGTGTAGGGGGCAGCATTTTCGTTTTTGGCTAAAAAACGTACCAATTTCAAACTACCTATTTCTCAGGCCCAGAAACTAGAATATACATATAATTGTCAGATTAGGATAGAAAACATTAAAGTTTCCAAAACTGTAAAAAAAAATATTGTCTGTGAGTATAACAGAACTGATATTGCAGGCGAAAACCTGAGGAAAATCCAACAAGGAAGTGCTGTTTTTCCTGAATGCTCTCTGTTCCATTGGATGCCTTGCCTACATTTAAAGGGATATAAACTAGATTACTTTTCCTGTGGCTTCCTCAAGCTGTGAACAGTCTTTAGAGATAGTTTCAGGCTTTTATTTTGTAAAATGAGTGAGAAAGAACCCATTGTGTCAGTGGATGGCTGGGTGCCAGCAGAGTTTTTCATGCGCAACAGCAATTTTCTCTCTCTCGCCTATGGAAGAAGCTACATTCCGGTTGACATATTATCGATTTATATATTGTAAAAACAACCTGAGGATTGATTATAAAAAACATTTGACATGTTTCTGTGGACATTACGGATACTATTTGGAATTTTCGTCTGCGATGTCGTGACCGCTCAAGCCTGTGGATTTCTGAACATAACGCGCCAAACAAATGGAGGTATTTTGGATATAAAAATCATCTGGAACAAAAGGAGCATTTATTGTGTAACTGGGAGTCTCGTGAGTGCAATCATCCGAAGATCATCAAAGGTTAGCGATTTAATGTATTGCTTTTCTGACTTTCGTGACCAATCTACTTGGCTGCTAGCTGTTTGTAATATTTTGTCTACTGAGAGAGATGTGCTTACATAAACGCTTGGATAGCTTTCACTGAAAAGCTTTATTGAAATCTGTTCACGCCAGGTGGATTAACAACAAGCTAAGCTGTGTTTTGCTATATTGCACTTGTGATTTCATGAAAAATGTAATATTTTTAGTAATTTGAATTTGGCGCTCTGCAATTCAGCGGATGTTGATGAAAATGATCCCGCTAACGGGATGGGTGCGTCAAGAAGTTTTAATGCAGACAGAGTAGAGCTCCAACTTTTTAGCCTCAATTTTGTCCCTCACATCGAACATAGTGGTGGAGAGTCCCGGTAATCCTAGATTCAGATCATTCAGGCCAGAAAAAACATCACCCAGATAGGCCAGTCGTGTGAGAAACTCAACATCATGCAAGCGGTCAGACAAGCGAAAATTAAGGTCAGTAAAGAAAACTTTAAGCTCGTGTCTCTATTAAAAAAAACGTGTCAATACCCCTTGATAACCAGTGCACTTCTGTATGTTATAAAAGCTTTACATCATAAAAGCCATATCAGTGCTGCCCATATCATTGCATAGTGCAGAGTTCAGGGGCCTTGCTTTAACCTCTTGAAACTCTGGGGGCAGTATTTCATTTTTGGATGAAAAATGTTCCCTTTTTAAACAAGATATTCTGTCATGAAAAGATGCTGGATTATGCATATAATTGACAGCTTTGGAAAGAAAACACTCTGACGTTTCCAAAACTGCAAACATATTGTCTGTGAGTGCCACAGAACTAATGCTACAGGCGAAACCAAGATGAAACTTCAAACAGGAAGTGAGCCAGATTTTTTAGGCGCTGTGTTCCAATGTCTCCTTATATGGCTGTGAATGCGCCAGGATCGAGCCTACACTTTCTGTCGTTTCCCCAAGGTGTCTGCAGCATTGTGACGTATTTGTAGGCATATCATTGGAAGATTGACCATAAGTGTTATGCTGGTGAATGAGGACCCAAAAGCGACTTAACGAAAACAGAGTCTTTATTCCAGTCTTAGACAAAAGTGATAATCCTGGATATTATCAAGGAGAAAACAAAACAGGAAAACTGAAATCCACTCGTCAGTAGCGAGGACTGACTGGAGACTCGACCATAGACTGCAGGTTGCTTCGGGAAGGCACCGACCGTAGCAGACTAAGACACCTGCTCACACGCAGCATCTGAAGAAGGTAAAACACGACAGGGCAAGACAAGGACACAGAACAGCGAACATCATACAAGGATCCGACAAGGACAGAAGCGGAAAACAGAGGGAGAAATAGGAACTCTAATCAGAGGGCAAAATAGGGGACAGGTGTGAAAGAGTAAATGAGGTAGTTAGGAGAATGAGGAACAGCTGGGAGCAGGGACGGAACTATAGAGAGAGAGAGCGAGAGAGGGAGAGAGGGAGGGGGAGAGAGAGGGATAGAAAGAGGGAAAGAACCTAATAAGACCAGCAGGGGGAAACGAACAGAAGTGAAAGCACAAGGACAAGACATGACAATATAAGACAAAACATGACAATAAGAGACTACATTTACCAGGTGTCCGCCTGGTGTCCTCCGTCGAAATTGGTGCGTACTCTCCAGCTGCATGTATTTTTCCATGTGCTTCAGAGGAGAAACCAAACATCCACAAATGATATATATGTGAAAAACACCCTGATGATTGATTCGAAACAACGTTTTCCATGTTTCTGTCGATATCATGGAGTTAATTTGGAAAAAAGTTTGGCGTTTTGATGACTGAATTTTCGTTTTTTTTTCTTAGCCAAACGTGATGAACAAAACGGAGCGATTTCTCCTACACAAATAATATTTTGGGAAAAACTGAACATTTGCTATCTAACTGAGAGTCTCCTCATTGAAAACATCCAAAGTTCTTCAAAGGTAAATTATTTTATTTGAATGATTTTCTTGTTTTTGTGAAAATCTTGCCTGCTGAATGCTAGGCTTAATGCTATGCTAGCTATCAATACTCTTACACAAATGCTTGTGTAGCTATGGTTGAAAAACATATTTTTGAAAATCTGAGATGACAGTGTTGTTAACAAAAGGCTAAGCTTGAGAGCCAGTATATTTATTTCATTTCATTTGCAATTTTCATGAATAGTTAACGTTGCGTTATGGTAATGAGCTTGAGGCTATAATTACGCTCACGGATACGGGATTGCTCATCGCAAGAAGTTAACAAAGCATTTTCACTATAGTGTCCAAAACGTCTTTCAAGCTGTCAGACATTCCCTTGGTAGCAAGAGCCTCTCGGTGGATGCTGCAGTGTATCCAAATGGCATCAGAAGCAACTGCTTGCACGCGCGTTACCACTCCACTATGTCTCCCTGTCATGGCTTTTGCACCATCAGTACAGATACCAACACATCTTGACCACCAAAGTCCATTTGATGTCACAAAGCTGTCCGGTACTTAAAAATATCCTCTCCTGTTGTCCTGGTTTCCAGTGTTGCTTGATGAACACATTGTCTGTATAGTTTTTTGGCATTTTCCCCCTGCATTGTCCCAGCTGTATCCGCAGCAGCAGGAAGAATTAAGTCCTCCACGATTGTATGGGGCTTGCCTGTCCTAGCCACTCGGTAGCTCACCATATAAGACGCTTCTAGCCCCTTCTTATTAATAGTTTCTGTTCCTTTTATACATGTCTTACTACTCGAAAGTCATCTTTTTCAAATTGGCATGTTTTGTTGCACTATTTTCATTTTTGGAAAAATAACGTTCCCAAAGTAAACGGGCTATTTTGTCAGGACAAGAAGCTAGAATATGCATATAATTAACAGCTGAAGATAGAAAACACTCTTAAAGTTTCCAAAACTGTAAAAATATTGTCTGTGAGTATAACAGATCTTATATTGCAGGCAAAAGCCTGAGAAAAATCCAATCAGGAAGTGACTCTTATTCAGAAACCTCTGCTTTCCTATGCGTCCCTATTGAGTAGTGAATGAGATATCAACCTGATACCTTTTCTATGGCTTCCCTAATGTGTCTAGTGTCACAATACATAGTTTCAGGCTTTTATTTTGAAAAATGAGCCTGAACGTCAACATTGCGTCAGTGGTCAGCTGGAGGCTCTCAGAGTGTTTTGTGCGTAAGGGACAAATGCGGCCATTGTTTCTCTCTTTCCTACTAAGAAGCCACCTGTCCCGGTTGATATATTATCGAATACATATTTGAAAAACACCTTGAGGATTGATT
This sequence comes from Oncorhynchus gorbuscha, assembly GCF_021184085.1. Classification (NCBI taxonomy): domain Eukaryota; kingdom Metazoa; phylum Chordata; class Actinopteri; order Salmoniformes; family Salmonidae; genus Oncorhynchus; species Oncorhynchus gorbuscha. The sequence goes on from NC_060179.1 coordinate 8,993,447, forward strand.
ATAAACAACGTTTGCCATGTTTCTGTTTCTTTCTTCGGCGTTGTCGTGACCGCAATTTCCGGTCGAATTCTCAGCCAAACGTGAAGAACTAACGGAGTTATTTCGGCTACAAAAATAATATTTTTGGGAAAAAAGGAACATTTGCTATCTAACTGGGAGTCTTGTGAGTGAAAACATCTGAAGCTCATCAAAAGTAAACTATTTAATTTGATTGCTTTTCTGATTTTCGTGACCAGGTTGCCTGCTGCTAGCTAGGCATAATGCTATGCTAGGCTATCGATAAACTTACACAAATGCTTGTCTTGCTTTGGCTGTAAAGCATATTTTTCAAATCTGAGATGACAGGGTGATTAACAAAAGGCTAAGCTGTGTTTCAATATTTTTCACTTGTGATTTCATGAATATGAATATTTTCTAGTAATATTTATGTCCGTTGCGTTATGCTAATTAGTGTCAGTTGATGATTATGCTCACGGATTCGGGATGGGTAGTTACAAGAGGTTTTTAATAATAAAAACATTTTTTTTAAATGATGTTGCTCTTTCTGCGGGCGATTCCCTGATCCACCTCTACGCAGACGACACCATTCTGTATACTTCCGGCCCTTCCTTAGACACTGTGCTATCTAACCTCCAAACGAGCTTCAACACCATACACCACTCCTTCCGTGGCCTCCAACTGCTCTTAAACGCTAGTAAAACCAAATGCATGCTTTTCAACCGTTCGCTGCCTGCACCCGCACCCCCGACTAGCATCACCACCCTGGATGGTTCAGACCTAGAATATGTGGACATCTATAAGTACCGAGGTGCCTGGCTAGACTGTAAACTCTCCTTCCAGACTCATATCAAACATCTCCAATCTAAAATCAAATCTAAAGTCGGCTATCTATTCCACAACAAAGCCTCCTTCACTCACGCCGCCAAACTTACCCTAGTAAAACTGACTATCCTACCGATCCTGGACTTCGGCGATGTCATCTACAAAATAGCTTCCAATACTCTACTCAGCAAAATGGATGCAGTTTATCACAGTGCCATCCGTTTTGTTACTAAATCACCTTATACCACCCACCACTGCGACCTGTATGATCTAGTCGGCTGGCCCTCGCTACATATTCGTCGCCAGACCCACTGGCTCCAGGTCATCTACAAGTCCATGCTAGGTAAAGCTCCGCCTTATCTCAGTTCACTGGTCACGATGGCAACACCCACCCGTAGCACGCGCTCCAGCAGGTGTATCTCACTGATCATCCCTAAAGCCAACACCTCATTTGGCCGCCTTTCGTTCCAGTTCTCTGCTGCCTGTGACTGGAACGAATTGCAAAAATCGCTGAAGTTGGAGACTTTTATCTCCCTCACCAACTTCAAACATCTGCTATCTGAGCAGCTAACCGATCGCTGCAGCTTTACATAGTCTATCGGTAAATAGCCCACCCAATTTACCTACCTCATCCCCATACTGTTTATATTTATTTACTTTTCTGCTCGTTTGTACACCAGTATCTCTACCTATACATGACCATCTGATCATTTATCACTCACTCTGCAAAATTGTAATTATTCGCCTACCTCCTCATGCCTTTTGCACACAATGTATATAGACTTTCTTTCTTTTTATCTACTGTGTTATTGACTTGTTAATTGTTTACTCCATGTGTAACTCTGTGTTGTCTGTTCACACTGCTATGCTTTATCTTGGCCAGGTCTCAGTTGTAAATGAGAACTTGTTCTCAACTGGCCTACCTGGTTAAATAAAGTTGAAATTTATAAAAAATAAAATTCTTAAATGGAAGAAGATTGGAACCACGAAGACTCTTCCTAGAGCTAGCCGCTTAGGCCAAACTGAGCAATCGGGGGAGAAGGGATATGGCTGCCTAAATATGGTTCCCAATCAGAGACAACAATAAATCACCTGACTCTGATTGAGAACCGCCTCAGGCAGCCATAGACTAATTAGTCACCCCACAAAACCCCAAGACAAAGAACACACCACAATAACCCATGTCACACCCTGGCCTGACCAAATATATAAAGAAAACACAAAATACTAAGACCAAGGCGTGACAACAGCCCGCTTGGAGTACGAGAGCCAGTTTCATCATAACTGCTGATGATTTTTTGCGACTTGAAGAAACGTTCAAAGTTCTTGGATATCGATTGGGTCGAACGCATTAAGATGGAAAGAAATTCCACAAATTTGGTTTAACAAGGCACACCTGTTAATTGAAATGCATTCCAGGTGACTACCTCATGAAGCTGGTTGAGAGAATGCCAAGAGTGTGCAAAGCTGTCATCAAGGCAAATGGTGGCTAATTTGAAGAATATCAAATTTAAAAAGATATTTAGATTTGTTTCACAATTTTTTTTAGTAACAACACGATTCCATATGAGTTATTTCATAGTTTTGATGTCTTCACTATTTTTCTACAATGTATAAAAATAGTAAAAATAAAGGAAAACCCTTGAATGAGCAGGTGTGTCCAAAGTTTTGACTGGTTCGGTATATAATGAAATAAATCAGACAGTCTTATCCCAATGATCTATAACAGGCTTGCTCCAAATATTAACATATAAACCTCATCCATACAGCATCGTGGGCTGGGATCACTGGGATAGGGGTTGTTCTGAAGTGGGTCGAGAGCTTCAACTTCCTTGGCGTCCATATCACTAAGGTATTAACATGGTCCACACACAACTTCCTTAGAGTCCACATCACTAAGGTATTAACATGGTCCACACACAACTTCCTTAGAGTCCACATCACTAAGGTATTAACATGGTCCACACACAACTTCCTTAGAGTCCACATCCCTAAGGACTAAACATTTGATTCGAACATGGTCGGCGTGAAGAGGGCACGTCAGTGCCTCTTCCCTTTCAGGAGGCGGAAAAGATTTGGCATGGGTCCTCGGATCTTCAAAAAGTTCTACAGCTGCACCATCGAGAGAATCTTGACTGGCTGCATCCCCGCTTGGCATACACCGCCTTTGACCACAAAGCTTTACAGAGGGCGGTGTGGACAGCCCAGTACGTCACTGGGTCTGAGCTCCCTGCCATCCAGGACCTCTATTTTAGGCGGTGTCAAAGGAATGCCCCCAAAATTTCCCAAAACTCCAGCCACCCAGGCCATAGACTGTTCACTCTGTTACCATCCGGCAAACGGTACCGGAGAACAAGCTCTCAGATCAACAGGCTCCGAGACAGCTTCTACCCCCAAGCCATAAGACTGCTAAATATCCAATTAAAGGTACATAAACTATCTGAACGGACTCTATCTTGCACTGACCCTACACACACTAACAATAATATATATACACACTCATTAGACTATATACTGTATATATACACACTCACACTACATTGACGCTCCCACACCACACACAGCTTCCACACCACACACAAACTTTTCATTAACCAACAAACTATTCCATTTTTACAATAACCTTTATTTAACTAGGCATGTCAGTTAAGAAGAAATTATTATTTACAATGACAGCCTACCAGGGAATAGTGGGTTTCCTGCTTTGTTCAGGGGCAGAATGAGACATTTTTACCTTGTATGTTCTGGGATTCGATACAGCAACTTTTCGGTAACTGGCCCAACGCTCTAACCACTAGGCTACCTGCTGGTTACTGGCCCAACGCTCTAACCACTAGGCTACCTGCTGGTAACTGGCACAACGCTCTAACCACTAGGCTACCTGCCACCCCTCCACTCTAACCACTAGGCTACCTGCCACCCCTCCACTCTAACCACTAGGCTACCTGCCGCCCCCCACTCTAACCACTAGGCTACCTGCCAGCCCTCCACTCTAACCACTAGGCTACCTGCCACCCCTCCACTCTAACCACTAGGCTACCTGCCGCCCCTCCACTCTAACCACAAGGCTACCTGCCGCCCCTCCACTCTAACCACTAGGCTACCTGCCACCCCTCCACTCTAACCACTAGGCTACCTGCTGGTAACTGGCCCAACACTCTAACCACTAGGCTACCTGCCGCCTCTCCACTCTAACCACTAGGTTACCTGCCACCCCTCCACTCTAACCACTAGGCTACCTGCCTCCCCTCCACTCCAACCACTAGGCTACCTGCCACCCCTCCACTCTAACCACTAGGCTACCTGCCACCCCTCCACTCTAACCACTAGGCTACCTGCCGCCCCTCCACTCTAACCACTAGGCTACCTGCCGCCCTCCACTCTAACCACTAGGCTACCTGCCGCCCCTCCACTCTAACCACTAGGCTACCTGCCACCCCTCCACTCTAACCACTAGGCTACCTGCCGCCCCTCCACTCTAACTACTAGGCTACCTGCTGGTAACTGGCCCAACACTCTAACCACTAGGCTACCTGCCGCCCCTCCACTCTAACCACTAGGCTACCTGCCGCCCCTCCACTCTAACCACTAGGCTACCTGCCTCCCCTCCACTCTAACCACTAGGCTACCTGCCGCCCCTCCACTCTAACCACTAGGCTACCTGCCACCCCTCCACTCTAACCACTAGGCTACCTGCCGCCCCTCCACTCTAACCACTAGGCTACCTGCCACCCCTCCACTCTAACCACTATGCTACCTGCCGCCCCTCCACTCTAACTACTAGGCTACCTGCTGGTAACTGGCCCAACACTCTAACCACTAGTCTACCTGCTGCCCCTCCACTCTAACCACTAGGCTACCTGCCGCCCCTCCACTCTAACCACTAGGCTACCTGCCTCCCCTCCACTCTAACCACTAGGCTACCTGCCGCCCCTCCACTCTAACCACTAGGCTACCTGCCACCCCTCCACTCTAACCACTAGGCTACCTGCCGCCCCTCCACTCTAACCACTAGGCTACCTGCCACCCCTCCACTCTAACCACTAGGCTACCTGCCGCCCCTCCACTCTAACCACTAGGCTACCTGCCGCCCCTCCACTCTAACCACTAGGCTACCTGCCGCGCCTCCACTCTAACCACTAGGCTACCTGCCGCCACTCCACTCTAACCACTAGGCTACCTGCCGCCCCTCCACTCTAACCACTAGGCTACCTGCCACCCCTCCACTCTAACCACTAGGCTACCTGCCTCCCCAAATCATGGTCCAAACACACCAAGACACACCACGACAACCATGGAGAACATCATGACTGGTTGCATCACCGCTTGGTATGGCAACTGCTCGGCCTCCGACCACAAGGCACTACAGAGGGAAGTGCGTACGTCCCAGTACATCACTGGGGCCAAGCTTCCTGCGATCCAGGACTATACCAGGCTGTGTCAGAGGAAGGCCCCCCCAAAAATGCCGAAGACTCCAGCCACCCTAGTCATAGACTGTTCTCTCTTCTACCGCACAGCAAGCGGTACCGGAGCACATAGTCTAGGTCCAAAAAGCTTCTTAAAAGCTTCTACCCCCAAGCCAAAAGTCTGCTGAACAGCTACTCAAATAGCTACCCGGACTATTTGCATTGACCCCCCCCCCTTTACGCTGCTGCTCTCTGAAGTAATATGTACATGAAGGTAGGGGTAAAGTAACGGTGCATAGATAATAAACAATGACCTCGACTACCCTGTACTCCCACACGTCGACTCAGTTCTGGTACCCCCTGTATAGAGCCTTGTTATTGTTATTTTATTGTTGCTCTTTTATTTATTTTTTACTTTAGTTTATTTAGTAAATATATTTCTTAAAACTGCATTGTTGGTTTAATAAAGGGTTGTAAGTAAGTATTTCACTGTAAGGTCTACACTTGTTGTATTCTGCTTTTACACTCATATCATATCTGTACATATCTACCTCAAATACCTTATTATTATCTATCCTGATGTCTAGTCACTTTACCCTGCCTTCATGTACATATCTACCTCAAATACCTTATTATTATCAATCCTGATGCCTAGTCACTTTACCCTGTCTTCATGTACATATCTACCTCAAATACCTTATTATTATCTATCCTGATGCCTGGTCACTTTACCCTGCCTTCATGTACATATCTACCTCTAATACCTTATTATTATCTATCCTGATGTCTAGTCACTTTACCCTGCCTTCATGTACATATCTACCTCAAATACCTTATTATTATCTATCCTGATGTCTAATCACTTTACCCTGCCTTCATGTGCATATCTACCTCAAATACCTTATTATCTATCCTGATGGCTATCCACTTTACCCTGCATTTATGTACATACTGTATCTACCTGAAATACATTGTGCCCCTGCACATTGATCTGGTACATATACTTCCTCTATATAGCTCCATTCTTGTGTATTCCATTTTATTCCTCTTGTGTTACTATTTATACATATCTTTTTTAAACTCTTTATTGTTAGGAAGTGCTCGTAAGCATTTCACGGTAAAATCTACGTCAGTTGTATTCATCGCATGTGTCAAATAAAATGTGATTTGATTTGAGAAGAGAGATCATTGTGCATAGCGAAGCCTTCTGTTTTACGCGCACTGCCTGCTGCTCCCCTGAAGAAGAGGTGATGGTGCGTTCCAGGAAGAGCCCCCCCCACCCACCCGCTCTATTCATAGTCTGAATGAAATCAGCTGACGAATGGTATCTCCCTACTGCTTGATGGAACGCGCCGCTGCGCCGACGCCGGCTGTTGCCCGAGCATTGACACCGCAGCAGGTTGCCGTGTTGCTTTTATGTTGTGGATATCGGACTGATTCCGCGGTGGTCGACTTTTTTTGTGGGCGAAAAGGAGGTTACTTTTCTGGGGAAGTGGTGGACCACGCTGACCATGGCCTCCAACTTCAATGATATAGTGAAACAGGGATACGTGCGGATACGGAGTAAGAAACTAGGGGTGAGTGACACTTCGCTGTATAGGCTGAGAGGAGAGGCTTCCACAGAGAGGTATCTGCGGTCAGCGCAGGGAGGCAGGGAGTCAGGGTCCCTGGAAACTGGATTAGAAGAGGATTAGTTGCTCCGTAGGCAGCTGTCCTGCTGTGAGCTTTACAGAGGAAAATAACAGATGAGCAAAACAACATGATTAACTTTCCTTCAGTGGTTGCATTTAGTTAAGATTTGTTTCGTTAGAATGTAAGATATGTAACATTTAACAGAATATGATGGCAATGACAATGTTTCAATTTGTTGAAGATTCACGTATATTATTATCTTGCAATAAATGGGACTCTTTTTATATATATATTCTTTATCACCACATCGATAACTATGTTGTCAAAAGTTATAATTTAGGATAAGTGCCAGATCACAGAGTCAACTCTATCGTTGACAACAGCTGTTTGCCATGCATTATCTTTACAATACTGCATGCAAGGCTTTGATGGATATAGGTTGTGTATTTGATAAAGACTGGATAGTATCCGAGTGGTTATGAGAGGCAGGCTATGTGTATAATGTAGCCTAGGTTGCTATAGCTCTGGTCAGAGTTGTATTGATCACGAAGTTATATAAGTTATAACACGATAGTAACACTAGCATTTTGCTACACCCGCTATACCGTCTGCTAAACACATGTATGGGACCAATACAATGTATATTTGATTTGATTTAATACACATATAATAATATCAACGGATTATGTTTATAACACTTGTCTATGTGCTCAAAGCACTTTACACGACATAGGCTACAGTGACCTGTACCACCGACTGGACAGCAGGTTACCAATAGTACCTAGTAATGATAATGGTACACGCTGTCACCCACAGTGTGTCTGCCTGATGTTCCCAGTGTCATAAAGACAGCTGGTGTATTTTTACAGCACCGTTACATTCCAGGATGACTGTAGAGCAGAAACCTGTCCCTCTGACCATGATGGGCGATGATGGCTAATGATGTCTGCCTCCATTCTCACCGCCTCCCGCATCATCGTGACATTGTGTTCATGCGTTAAGATTTTAGAATAAGACTTTTGTAAAAAAAAAATTATGATGAAACAAAAGAGAGAAAAAAAACACCTCATCCACTAGTTCCATTTTAAAGCACTCTAGTTACATTGCTATTCATATGTATAGTGTGTATAGTGTGATCTGGCACACTGCTTCGCTGCAACTGTCCGTTAGATAATTCAATATTAATTCAGTGATTTTTATGACTATAAATGCTCTCTAAGGCACCTGTATTTACCCGTTTGTTTAATCATAAAGAGCTTAAGTGAACGACATTCTTCCGAAAAAGTGGTTTAAAAAAATCCAAGTATACTGAACATAAATATAAACGCAACAAGTGTCCCATTTTTCATGAACTGAAATAAAAAATTCCAGAAATGTTCCATTGTAACGGTTTTCCTCCTCTTCTGAGGAGTAGGAAGGATCGGACCAATATGCAGCGTGGTAAGTGTTCCTCATCTTATTAAACTGAACACTACAATGTAAACCAAACGAAAAGAACAACCGAAACAGTTCTATCTGGTAACTAATACAAAGACAGAACACAACTACCCACAAATCATAGTGGGAAAACAGGCTGCCTAAGTATGGTTCTCAATCAGAGATAACAATTGCCAGCTGCCTCTGATTAGGAACCATACCAGGCCAAACACATAGAAACAGAAAACATAGAACACAAAACATAGAATGCCCACCCCAACTCACGCCCTGACCAAACTAAAATAGAGACATAAAAAAGGAACGAAGGTCAGGACGTGACAACCATACACACAAAAAGCTTATTTCTCTCAAATTTTGTCCACAAATTTGCTTGTATCCCTGTTAGTGAGCATTTCTCATTTGACAAAAATAAATCCATCCACGTGACAGGTATGGAAAATCAAGAAGCTGATTAAACAGCATGGTCTTTACACCGGTGCACCTTGTGCTGGGTACAATAAAAGGCCACTCTAAAATGTGCAGTTTTGTCACAAAACAGAATGCCACAGATTTCTCAAGCTTCGAGGGAGCTTTCAATTGACATACTGACTACAGGAATTTCCAGCAGAGATGTGTCCAGAGAATTGGATCTTAATTTCCCTACCATAAGCCGGCCTCACAATCACAGGTCAGGACCTCTACATTCGGCCTCTTCACCTGCTGTGCTGGATCGTCTGGGGGGGGGGGGGGTGAATGCAGAGGGAAAATCTGTCTGTAATAATACCCATTTGTCAGGAAAAACTCATTCTTATTGGATGGGCCTGGCTCCCCAGTCAGTGGACCTGGCTCCCAAGTGGGTAGGCCTATGCCTTCCCAGGCCCACCTATGTCTGTGCCCCTGCTCAGTCATGTGAAATCCATAGATTATGGGCCAAATTAATTTCTTTAAATTGACAGATTTTCTTCTAAGAACTGTAACTCAGTAAAATCTTTGAAATTGTTGTATGTTGTGTTTATATTTTTGTTCAATATAATTGCAAAAGAGGACAAGAATCTATATCAATAATCAAGGACTTGGGACAAAGGTTCTATCAGAGAGTCCTTTTTTGTTGTTGTTCAAATTCCAGATCTCAGAACTGTTTGGTTATGTCTTTCTCTTTCATGACACCTTACATACAATCATTTTTGAGTGACAACCTGGCATTGTGTGGTTGGTTAGCAGATGGAACCTTATAGCACCAAGCATCAAAGTTGTTTGCTTTCTGATACTTAATGGATTTTTTTTCCCACCTTAAATGGGCTTTTCCACAAATCGGACACGTTGCACATGTGGAGGACTTTCTAAAGAGCAACTCTACGTGAATAATCATATTTTGACCAACATGTCAGATTGAACATAATAGTCCCAAGGCTGTTGTGGAGGTGGCTATGGCAGGCCAGCTACCTTTCATCATTGTGGTTATTAGTTTCACTCTGTCAACCTCCCCCAGCTTGTTGTTTGAATCCCAGTTATGAAACCACACTGTGTTGGTCGTGTTTCACCTCTGGAAAAGCATGTGGTGACTGACTGACAGACTGAGACACGATTTATAACGGTCTGATACTGGCCGTTTCTTCTCCAGTCTCTCCAGTCTTGGTACTTGACTGTTTCAGCGTTGAACCTTATCGGTGGTACCCCTGCTAACGTGTAACATGAACCAAAAACCATCAGGGGGTAATACACAAAGCTGATCTTACTGTAAATCTTACTGTGTATCTTTCCCTCAATATCACTATGGCTGTTGTTGGACGGTCCTTCAATATCACTATGGCTGTCCTCCCTCACTCTTGTCTCTCACTCTCTCATCTCCTCCATCTCTCACCTCCTCCCTCTCTCATCGCCTCCCTTTCACACCTCTCCCTTTCTCATCTCCTCCCTCTTGTCTCTCCCTTCTCTCTTTTTTCTCCCTCTCTATTGTTTCTCCCTCTCTCACCTCCCTCTCTCATTGCCTCCCTTTCTCACCTCCTCCCTCTCTCTTGTCTCTCCCTTCCTCTCTCATCTCCTCCCTCTCTCACCTCCTCCCTCTCTCACCACCTCCCTTTCACACATCTCCCTTTCTCATGTCCTCCTCTTGTCTCTCCCTCTCTCATCTCCTCCCTCTGTATTGTATCTCCCTCACTCACCTCCTCCCTCTCTCACCTCCTCCCTCTCTCACCTCCTCCCTCTCTCATTACCCCCCTTTCACATATCCATTTCTCATCTCCTCCCTCTCTCTTATCTCTCCCTCCCTCTCTCATCTCCTCCCTCTCTCATCTCCTCCCTCTCTCATCTCCTCCTTCTCTCATCCCCTCCCCCTCACCTCACCTCTCCCCCTCATCCCTCTTTCTCTTTCATACCTCTCTTCCTCATCTCCGTCTTTCGTACCTCTCTACCTCATCTCAGTCTTTACCTCTCTTCCTCATCTCAGTCTTTCTTCCTCCTCATCTCCGTCTTTCATCTACCTCTCTTCCTCATCTCAGTCTTTCATACCTCTCTTCCTCATCTCAGTCTTTCATACCTCTCTTCCTCATCTCAGTCTTTCGTACCTCTCTTCCTCATCTCAGTCTTTCATACCTCTCTTCCTCATCTCAGTCTTTCATACCTCTCTTCCTCATCTCAGTCTTTCATACCTCTCTTCCTCATCTCAGTCTTTCATACCTCTCTTCCTCATCTCAGTCTTTCGTACCTCTCTACCTCATCTCAGTCTTTCGTACCTCTCTACCTCATCTCAGTCTTTCGTACCTCTCTACCTCATCTCAGTCTTTCATACCTCTCTTCCTCATCTCAGTCTTTCATACCTCTCTTCCTCATCTCAGTCTTTCATACCTCTCTTCCTCATCTCAGTCTTTCATACCTCTCTTCCTCATCTCAGTCTTTCATACCTCTCTTCCTCTCTCATCTCTTCCCCTCTTCCTAATCTTTGCCACTCTCTCCTTCTCTGTCATCTCTTTTCCACTTTCTGAGAACCTGCTTACTCCTTCATCTGTTAGCCTCTCTCTCTCTCCCTCTCCCCAAGGGGCTTTATTGGCATGGGAAACAGATGTCAACATTGCCAAAGCAAGTGAAGTAGATAATATACAAAAGTGAAATAAACAATACAAATGAACAGTAAACATTACACTCACAGAAGTTCCAAAATAATAAAGACATCACAAATGTCATATTATGTATATATACAGTGTTGTAACAATGTACAAATGGTTGAAGTACCAAAGGTAAAATAAAAAAGCATAAATATGAGTTGTATTTACAATGTTGTTTGTTATTCACTAACCTTTTCTTGTGGCAATAGGTCACAAATCTTGCTGCAGTGATGGCACACTGTGGTATTTCACCCAGTAGATGTGGGAGTTTATCAAAATCAGGTTTGTTTTCGAATTCTTAGTGGATCTGTGTAATCTGAGGGCAATATGTGTCGCTAATATGGTCATACATTGGGCAGGAGGTTAGGATGTGCAGCTCAGTCTCCACCTAATTTCGTCAGCAGTGTGCACATAGCCTGTCTTCTCTTGAAAGCCAGTTCTGCCTATGGCGGCCTTTCTCAATAGCAAGGCTATGCTCACCGAGTCTGTGCATAGTCAAAGCTTTCCTTAAGTTTGGGTCAGTCTCAAGGTTCAGGTATTCTGCCACTGTGTACTCTCTGTTTAGGGCCAAATAGCATTCTAGTTTGCTCAGTTTTTTTGTTAATTCTTTCCAATGTGTCAAGTAATTATCTTTTTGTTTTCTCATGATTTGGTTGGGTCAAATTGCATTGCTGTCCTGGGGCTCTGTGGGGTCTGTTTGTGAACAGAGCCCCAGGACCAGCTTGCTTAGGGGACTCTTCTCCAGGTTAATCTTTCTGTGGGTGATTGCTTTGTTATGGAAGGTGTGTGAATCGCTTCCTTTTAGGTGGTTGTAGAATTTAACGGTTCTTTTCTGGATTTTGATCATTAGTGGGTATCAGCCTAATTCTGCTCTGCATGCATTATTTGGTGTTTTACGTTGTACAGTCGTGGCAAAAAGTTTTAAAATGACACACATATTAATTTCCACAAAGTTTGTTGCTTCAGTGTCTTTAGCTATTTTTGTCAGATGTTACTATGGAATACTGAAGTATAATTACAAGCATTTCATAAGTGTCAAAGGCTTTTATTGACAATTACATGAAGTTGATGCAAAGAGTCAATATTTGCAGTGTTGACCCTTCTTTTTCAAGACCTCTGCAATCTGCCCTGGCATGCTGTCAATTAACTTCTGGGCCACACCCTGACTGATGGCAGCCCATTCTTGCATAATCAATGCTTGGAGTTTGTCATAATTTGTGGGGTTTTGTTTGTCCACCCGCCTCTTGAGGATTGACCACAAGTTCTCAATGGGATTAAGGTCTGGGGAGTTTCCTGGCCATGTACCCAAAATATCGATGTTTTGTTCCCCAAGCCACTTAGTTATCACTTTTGCCTTATGGCAAGGTGCTCCAACATGCTGGAAAAGGCATTGTTCGTCACCAAACTGTTCCTGGATGGTTGGGAGAAGTTGCTCTCGGAGGATGTGTTGGTACCATTCTTTATTCATGGCTGTGTTCTTAGGCAAAAGTGTGAGTGAGCCCACTCCCTTGGCTGAGAAGCAACCCCACACATGAAAGGTCTCAGGATGCTTTACTGTTGGCATGACACAGGACTGATGGTAGCGCTCACCTTGTCTTCTCCCGACAAACCTTTCTCCGGGTGCCCCAATCAATTGGAAAGGGGATTCATCAGAGAGGTTTTTTTTGGGGGGGGATTCAGTTCATTTGCATGGAAAAGAGGGAATTTGCAATTAATTTGATCACTCTTCATATCATTCTGGAGTATATGCAAATTGCCATCATACAAACTGAGGCAGCAGACTTTGTGGAAATTAAAATTTGTGTCGTTCTCAAAACCTTTGGCCATGACTGTACACAGAGGATATTTTTGCAGAATTCTGCATGCAGTCTCAATCTGGTATTTGTCCCATTTTGTCTCACTCTCTGTAGTGTGTCAGACAGCGGAATGGAATAGCATTTCTCTATTCAGCGCCCACACTGCACCCTCTGCCTAACCTCCACACGCACACACACACACACACACACACACACACACACACACACACACACACACACACACACACACACACACACACACACACACACACACACCACACCACACCACACACACACACACACACACACACACACACACACACACACACACACACACACACACACACACACACACACACACACACACACACACACACACACAGACACAGACACAGACACAGACACAGACACAGACACAGACACACACAAACACACACGACATTGCACGGCTGCGCACACTGCTCCAACACGGAGGAATTGGCACAAAATGCCACACAAACAAACAAGCATCTGTTGCCAGAGTCTGTGGATCTTCAGTTAGATCCAATCAGAGTCTGTGGATCTTCAGTTAGATCCAATCAGAGTCTGTGGATCTTCAGTTAGATCCAATCAGAGTCTGTGTATCTTCAGTTAGATCCAATCAGAGTCTGTGGATCTTCAGTTAGATCTAATCAGTCTGTGGATCTTCAGTTAGATCTAATCAGAGTCTGTGGATCTTCAGTTAGATCTAATCAGAGTCTGTGGTTCTTCAGTTAGATCTAATCAGAGTCTGTGGATCTTCAGTTAGATCTAATCAGAGTCTGTGGATCTTCAGTTAGATCTAATCAGAGTCTGTGGTTCTTCAGTTAGATCTAATCAGAGAATGTGGATCTTCAGTTAGATCTAATCAGAGTCTGTGGATCTTCAGTTAGATCTAATCAGAGTCTGTGGTTCTTCAGTTAAATCTAGTCTGGCTTTGTACCATAAGCTATTACTTGTTTTCTCTGCTCAGTTAATCTGCTCGGGAGAGAGACTGACAGACTGACAGACAGACAGACCCAAATGAAATGGTGGTAAACTGGTGGTGAAGCGCAGGTCGATGTATCTGTAATAACAGATTTATCTACCTACCGCTGTGTAAGGAATAGCTGCGATGGCAGAGGATATTGCCGTTGTCCCCATATCCTGTCCCTCTTTTTGAGAAACGGCAGATATAATCGGTGGGATAGACTGTCTTGGGAAGGGAGCAAAACATTACCTTTTTGTCATTTATGTAATTGCCTGAAGGCAGCTCCATGTTCCTCAGTTTGAGGTTAGTGCTGGAGACGTGGAAGGCAGCTCCGTGTTCCTCAGGTTGAGGTTAGTGCTGGAGACGTGGAAGGCAGCTCCGTGTTCCTCAGGTTGAGGTTAGTGCTGGAGACGTGGAAGGCAGCTCCGTGTTCCTCAGGTTGAGGTTAGTGCTGGAGACGTGGAAGGCAGCTCCGTGTTCCTCAGGTTGAGGTTAGTGCTGGAGACGTGGAAGGCATCTCCGTGTTCCTCAGGTTGAGGTTAGTGCTGGAGACGTGGAAGGCAGCTCCGTGTTCCTCAGGTTGAGGTTAGTGCTGGAGACGTGGAAGGCAGCTCCGTGTTCCTCAGGTTGAGGTTAGTGCTGGAGACGTGGAAGGCAGCTCCATGTTCCTCAGGTTGAGGTTAGTGCTGGAGACGTGGAAGGCAGCTCCGTGTTCCTCAGGTTGAGGTTAGTGCTGGAGACGTGGAAGGCAGCTCCATGTTCCTCTGGTTGAGGTTAGTGCTGGAGATGTGGAAGGCAGCTCCGTGTTCCTCAGGTTGAGGTTATGTGAAGACGTGGAAGGTTCT
The DNA here is from genome assembly GCF_021184085.1 of Oncorhynchus gorbuscha. Classification (NCBI taxonomy): domain Eukaryota; kingdom Metazoa; phylum Chordata; class Actinopteri; order Salmoniformes; family Salmonidae; genus Oncorhynchus; species Oncorhynchus gorbuscha. Next base: position 9,008,453 of record NC_060179.1, read on the forward strand.
CTCTCATGTCTCTATCTTAGTCATAACTAATGGATATAGGAAGCACCATCTAACCACTTTACAGTCTTCTGGCTGTGAGTCAGGCTGCCATTCAAAAATCATATTCCTCTAAATGTTCACACACTGTAAATGCGCCATGAGGGAGTGAGGGAGGGAGGGAGGTAGGGAGGAGAGAGTGTGTGAGAGAGTGCGAGAGAGAGACAGAGAGAGATGAAAACAGCAGGTCCAGGACAAGGTAGCACGTCTGGTGAACAGGTCAGGGTTTCATAGCCGCAGGCAGAACAGTTGAAGCTCGAGCAGCAGCAAGACCAGGTGGACTGGGCACAGCCAGGAGTCATCAGGCCAGGTCGTCCAAACAGCTCAGGTCCTCCGAGAGAAAGAGACAGAGAGAGAGAGAATTAGAGGGAGAATACTTAAATTCACACAGGACATCGGATAAGACAGGAGAGTTACACCAGATATAACAGTGGGAGAGAGAATTGTTGATATTTTTTCTCAAAAGAGACCTATTGAGAGAAATGGAAAGTGAAAGCTAACTAAGTTGTCCCCCCCCTCACTGTGTTTGTTTCCTCCTAACTAAGTCCCCCCCTCACTGTGTTTGTTTCCTCCTAACTAAGTCCCCCCCCTCACTGTGTTTGTTTCCTCCTAACTAAGTCCCCCCTCACTGTGTTTGTTTCCTCCTAACTAAGTCCCCCCTCAATGTGTTTGTTTCCTCCTAACTAAGTCCCCCCTCACTGTGTTTGTTTCCTCCTAACTAAGTCCCCCCCTCACTGTGTTTGTTTCCTCCTAACTAATGTCCCCCCTCACTGTGTTTGTTTCCTCCTAACTAAGTTGCCCCCCTCACTGTGTTTGTTTCCTCCTAACTAAGTCCCCCCTCACTGTGTTTGTTTCCTCCTAACTAAGTCCCCCCTCACTGTGTTTGTTTCCTCCTAACTAAGTCCCCCCTCACTGTGTTTGTTTCCTCCTAACTAAGTTGTCCCCCCTCACTGTGTTTGTTTCCTCCTAACTAAGTTGTCCCCCCTCACTGTGTTTGTTTCCTCCTAACTAAGTTGTCCCTCCCCCTCACTGTGTTTGTTTCCTCCTAACTAAGTTGTCCCCCCCCCTCACTGTGTTTGTTTCCTCCTAACTAAGTTGTCCCCCCTCACTGTGTTTGTTTCCTCCTAACTAAGCCCCCTCACTGTGTTGGTTTCCTCCTAACTAAGTCCCACCCCTCACTGTGTTTGTTTCCTCCTAACTAAGTCCCCCCCTCACTGTGTTGGTTTCCTCCTAACTAAGTCCCCCCTCACTGTGTTTGTTTCCTCCTAACTAAGTCCCCCCTCACTGTGTTTGTTTCCTCCTAACTAAGTCCCCCCCTCACTGTGTTTGTTTCCTCCTAACTAAGCCCCCCCCCTCACTGTGTTTGTTTCCTCCTAACTAAGTTGCCCCCCTCACTGTGTTTGTTTCCTCCTAACTAAGTCCCCCCCCTCACTGTGTTTGTTTCCTCCTAACTAAGTTGCCCCCCCCTCACTGTGTTTGTTTCCTCCTAACTAAGTCCCCCCCCCTCACTGTGTTTGTTTCCTCCTAACTAATTTGTCCCCCCTCACTGTGTTTGTTTCCTCCTAACTAAGTCCCCCCCCTCACTGTGTTTGTTTCCTCCTAACTAAGTTGTCCCCCCCCACTGTGTTTGTTTCCTCCTAACTAAGTTGTCCCCCCTCACTGTGTTTGTTTCCTCCTAACTAAGTCCCCCCCTCACTGTGTTTGTTTCCTCCTAACTAAGTCCCCCCCCCTCACTGTGTCTGTTTCCTCCTAACTAAGTCCCCCCTCACTGTGTTTGTTTCCTCCTAACTAAGTCCCCCCTTCACTGTGTTTGTTTCCTCCTAACTAAGTCCCCCCTCACTGTGTCTGTTTCCTCCTAACTAAGTCCCCCCTCACTGTGTTTGTTTCCTCCTAACTAAGTCCCCCCTCACTGTGTTTGTTTCCTCCTAACTAAGTCCCCCCTCACTGTGTTTGTTTCCTCCTAACTAAGTCCCCCCTCACTGTGTTTGTTTCCTCCTAACTAAGTCCCCCCTCACTGTGTTTGTTTCCTCCTAACTAAGTCCCCCCCTCACTGTGTTTGTTTCCTCCTAACTAAGTCCCCCCCCTCACTGTGTTTGTTTCCTCCTAACTAAGTCCCCCCTCACTGTGTTTGTTTCCTCCTAACTAAGTCCCCCCTCACTGTGTTTGTTTCCTCCTAACTAAGTCCCCCCTCACTGTGTTTGTTTCCTCCTAACTAAGTCCCCCCCCTCACTGTGTTTGTTTCCTCCTAACTAAGTCCCCCCCCCCTCACTGTGTTTGTTTCCTCCTAACTAAGTCCCCCCCCCCTCACTGTGTTTGTTTCCTCCTAACTAAGTCCCCCCTCACTGTGTTTGTTTCCTCCTAACTAAGTCCCCCCTCACTGTGTTTGTTTCCTCCTAACTAAGTCCCCCCCCCTCACTGTGTTTGTTTCCTCCTAACTAAGTCCCCCCTCACTGTGTTTGTTTCCTCCTAACTAAGTCCCCCCCTCATTTTTTTTTTTCCCTCCTATCTAAGTTGTACTGTTTATACGGTATATATTGTAATAGTGTTTATGTTCTCTGTTGTGGTTGACCGCAGAGCGCATGATTGACACAACAGGCCAGTAGCGGAGAAGAACAATGGTTATATTGTGGGAGAGAATCTGCTCTCTCTGTGTATTGTCACTCTAAGCCATGACAGGCTGGCCTGGATACAGGGCGTCACAAGATTTGCAACAGCTAGGCTATCTCACGAGGCCACTCAAACTTTAGCTTCCTGTTCCTGGTGATGAGATTCTGTAAAGAGGCATGCCGTTGCAGTGAACTTCCCATTTCTATCAACATAAACTTTTTGTTTCCAGTTTTTGTAAATGTGAAGATGTTGATCTAAAAGTATTACCAAAGGAGATGTTTTCTAGCGAAGTCACCATCACTATCATTTGTACTATCTATTGTACTACTGCAAGTAGTGGTGAGATTCTAGAATGGGCAGTCGGTCGTTCTTACCTGTTGTCAACTGAGCTTCTCTCTCACATAGTTTCAAGTACACTTTCAGAGGGAGTATTGTTGTGTATACAGCCTAGCTACTGTTTACACAGTGATAGATGTTGTTGAAACCCAGTGCATTCATTCACAGATATGCAAGGCCAGGCATTGGCATGGCTTCGTTCGTTCGGACCAATTGGTTTTTTCTGTTTTCAGCAGCTCCTATCAGACACAAAAGAGCTGAAGACAAATGGCTTGGCTCTTATTGGTCCTGATGAATGGTGTCTCACAGGATATGAGAAACAACACAGCCAACATTATTGACTGTGAAAAATGTGCTACTATTATAAATAAATCTCTGCCTTCAGACAGTCCTTGAACATTTCACATCATTGATCCCCCACTGCTTTTAATTGTCAAAAGAGCTTTTTACTCCCGAACAGGGACAAATGTTGCTATTAGAAGTTGAGGATATCTTTGGCCCAATTGATGAAATAATGTGTCACACAGATGGGCCGGTGCTCACAATGGGACATTGTGTGCATCAATACACTTTCTTCTCCTCTGCTCTCCTCCTCCTCTCTGCCATTCTCTCTTGACAATACCAGGGAGGTCCTAACCTTCTCTCTCACTCTGTCTCCTTCTTTCACGCCCTGTCTCTCTATGTGCACTCTGTCTTTCTGTCTTTGCCCTTTCTCTTTCCTTCTCCCTCTCTCGCTCTCTTAAATCCTCTCACTAATACATGTAACATCAAGCCATCTGTCCCGGAAATCCACAACAACAGCTTTGTGTTTTCTGCGTGTTTGTGATGAACTGCTCTGTAAACTGCAGAGTTCACTAATCCACACACGGGGAGGGAGGGAGGGAGGGAGGGAGGGAGGGAGGGAGGGAGGGAGGGGAGAGAGAGAGAGAGAGAGAGAGAGAGAGAGAGAGAGAGAGAGAGAGAGAGAGAGAGAGAGAGAGGGGAGGAATGGAGGGAGGGAGGGAGAGAGGGAGGAATGGAGGGAGGGAGGGAGGGAGAGAGGGAGGAATGGAGGGAGGTAGGGAGAGAGGGAGGAATGGAGGGAGGGAGGGAGAGAGGGAGGAATGGAGGGAGGGAGGGAGAGAGGGAGGAATGGAGGGAGGTAGGGAGAGAGGGAGGAATGGAGGGAGGGAGGGAGAGAGGGAGGAATGGAGGGAGGGAGGGAGAGAGGGAGGAATGGAGGGAGGGAGAGAGGGAGGAATGGAGGGAGGGAGGGAGAGAGGGAGGAATGGAGGGCAGGGAGGGAGAGAGGGAGGAATGGAGGGAGGGAGGGAGAGATGGAGGAATGGAGGTCAGGGATGGAGAGAGGGAGGAATGGAGGAATGGAGGGCAGGGAGGGAGAGAGGGAGGAATGGAGGGAGGGAGGGAGAGAGGGAGGAATGGAGGGAGGGAGGGCGAGAGGGAGGAATGGAGGGCAGGGAGGGAGAGAGGGAGGAATGGAGGGAGGGAGGGAGAGAGGGAGGGAGAGAGGGAGGAATGGAGGGCAGGGAGGGAGAGAGGGAGGAATGGAGGGAGGAAGGGAGAGAGGGTGGAATGGAGGGCAGGGAGGGAGAGAGGGAGGAATGGAGGGAGGGAGGGAGAGAGCGAGGAATGGAGGGAGGGAGGAATGGAGGGAGGGAGGGAGAGAGGGAGGAATGGAGGGAGGGAGGGGATAAGTCACAGCTCAGCGCAGACGGAGGGAGGGAGGAGAGGACTCCCTAACACGGCAATTTATTCTCCCAAATCAATCCTTGCAGACCTTTATACCCTAACTCTCTGGCAACACATTTAAAAAGAGCAAATCACAAAAGGCCTACTGTATACACTCTATATACTACATACACTATAAACATTATATATACTATATATACTATATACAGTCGAAATCTGAAGTTTACATACACCTTAGCCAAATACATTTAAACTCAGTTTTTCACAATTCCTGACATTTAATCCAAGTAAAAATGTCCCTGTTTTAGGTCAGTTCGGATCACCACTTCATTTTAAGAATGTGAAATGTCAGAATAATAGTAGAGAGAATGATTTATTTCAGCTTTTATTTCTTTCATCACATTCCCAGTGGGTCAGAAGTTAACATGCACTCAATTGGTATTTGGTAGCATTGCCTTTAAATGGTTTAACTTGGGTCAAATGTTTTGGGTAACCTTCCACAAGCTTCCCACAATAAGTTTGGTGAATTTTGGCCCATTCCTCCTGACAGAGCTGGTGTAGCTGAGTCAGGTTTGTAGGCCTCCTTGCTCGCACACTCTTTTTCTGTTCTGTACACACAATATACACTATATACACTGTATACACTATTTATACTATGTACACTATATATACAATATCCACTATATTCACTATGTACACTATATACACTATATATACTATATACACTATGTATACTATATACACTATATATACTATATACACTATGTATACTATATACACTATATATACTATAAACACTATATACACTATATACACTATATATACAATATACACTATATACACTATATATACTATATACACTATGTATACTATATACACTATATATACTATATGCACTATATGCTATAAACACTATAAACACTATAAACACTATATACTGTATATATATACAATATCCACTATATTCTATATAGACTATGTACACTATAAACACTATATACACCATATACACTATATAAACTATATGCACTATATTTACACTATATACTATGTACACTATATTTATGCTATATGCACTATATACTATATACACTATATTTACATTATATACTATATACACTATATTTACACTATATACTATATACACTATATTTATACTATATGCACTATATACACTATATTTGCACTATATACTATATACACTATATTTGCACTATATACTATATACACTATATTTACACTATATACTATATACACTATATTTACACTATATACTATATACACTATATTTACACTATATACTATATACACTATATTTATAATATATGCACTATATACTATATACACTATATTTACACTATATACTATATACACTATATTTATAATATATGCACTATATACTATAGACACTATATTTACACTATAAACACTATTAACATTATAAACACTATAAACACTATAAACACCATGAACACTATATACACCATAAACACTATATATATTATATATACAATATAAACTCGGTGTACACTGTGTACACCATAAACACGTTATACACTATTAACATTTCATACACTATATACTATATACAATACAGTGCCTTGCAAAATTATTCATCCCCCTTGGCGTTTTTCCTGTTTTGTTGCATTACAACGTGTAATTTAAATAGATTTATATTTGGATTTCATGTAATGGACAGACACAAAATAGTCCAAACTGGTGAAGTGAAATTTAAAAAATTACTTGTTTTAAAAAATTAAAAAAAGAAAACCCCTGAAAAGTGTATTTATTCACCCGCTTTGCTATGAAGCTCCTAAATATGATCAGAAGTCACATAATTAGTTAAATGAAGTCCATCTGTGTGCAATCTAAGTGTCACATGATCTCAGTATCTAAGTAGATCTCAGGCCCCAGAGTCTGCAACACCACTAAGCAAGGGGCAACAACAAGCAAGCAGCACTATGAAGACCAAGGAGCTCTCCAAACAGGTCAGGGACAGAGTTGTGGAGAAGTACAGATCAGGGTTGAGTTATAAAAAAATATCATAAACTTTGAACATCCCACGGAGCACCATTAAATCCACTATTAAAAAATTGAAAGAACATGGCAACACAACAAACCTTCCAAGAGAAGGCCACCCACCAAAACTCACAGAACAGACAAGGAGGGCATGAATCAGAGAGGCAACAAAGAGACCAAAGATAACCCTGAAGGAGCTGCAAAGCTCCACAGCAGAGATTGGAGTATCTGTCCATAGCACTACTTTAAGCTGTACACTCCTCAGAGTTGGGCTTTACGGAAGAGTGGCCAGAAAAAAAGCCATTGCTTAAAGAAAAAAAAAGCTGTTTGGTGTTCGCCAAAAGGCATGTGGGGGAGTCCCCAAACATATGGAAGAAGGTACGTTATGCATAGTTTTTTATTTTTATTTTTTATTTCAGCTAGCCAAGAATGCGTAGCAGTGCGACACAAATCCTTGAACACTGTCTCTTAAGGCTGGAGGCACCTATCATATCTCCTTGAACACTGTCACTTAAGGCTGGAGGTATCAATCATATCTCCTTGAACACTGTCTCAAGGCTGGAGGTATCAATCATATCTCCTTGAACACTGTCACTTAAGGCTGGAGGTATCAATCATATCTCCTTGAACACTGTCTCTAAAGGCTGGAGGTATCAATCATATCTCCTTGAACACTGTCTCTTAAGGCTGGAGGTATCAATCATATCTCCTTGAACACTGTCTCTTAAGGCTGGAGGTCTATATCATATCTCCTTGAACACTGTCTCTAAAGGCTGGAGGTATCAATCATACCTCCTTGAACACTGGGTCTTAAGGCTGAAGGTATCAATCATATCTCCTTGAACACTGTCTCTAAAGGCTGGAGGTATCAATCATATCTCATTGAACACTGTCTCTTAAGGCTGAAGGTATCAATCATATCTCCTTGAACACTGTCTCTTAAGGCTGGAGGTATCAATCATAGCTCCTTGAACACTGTCTCTAAAGGCTGGAGGTATCAATCATATCTCCTTGAACACTGTCTCTTAACATCTTGCGTCGAGCCAACCCGGATCCGGGATCATGACTACAGCCTCAAGCCCATTACCATAACGCAACGTTAACTATTCATGAAAATCGCAAATGAAATGAAATCAATATGCTAGCTCTCATGCTTAGCCATTTGTTAACAACACTGTCATCTCAGATTTTCAAAAATATGCTTCTCTACCATAGCAAAACTAGCTTTAGCATTTAGCGTTAGCATTTAGCGTTAGCATTTAGCATTAGCATTTAGCGTTAGCATCACCAGGCAACATTTTCACAAAAACCAGCAAAAACATTCAATAAATCATTTACCTTTGAAGAACTTCGGATGTTTTCAATGAGGAGACTCTCAGTTAGATAACAAATGTTCCATTTTCCTGAAAGATTATTTGTGCAGGAGAAATCGGTCTGTTTTCTGCGTCATGTTTGGCTACCAAAACAAACTGAAAATTCAGTTATAAAAACACCAAACCTTTTCCAAAATAACTCCATAATATCGACTGAAACATGGCAAACGTTGTTTAGAATCAATCCCCAAGGTGTTTTTCTACATATCTCTTTAATGATGGAAGTGTTCCTGGAAGTGAGCTTCTCCCTCTGTAACGCATGGTAAAATGAGTGTCACTGAGAATTGTGCACCAATTTAGACAAAGGACACCTGGCAAATGTAGTCTCTTATGGCCAATCTTCCAATGATATGCCTACAAATACGTCACAATGCTGCAGACATCTTGGACGAGCGGCAGAGAGCATAAGCTCGTTCACGGCACACATTTTTATTTTTTACCTTTATTTAATTAACCAGGCCAGTCAGTTAAGAACAAATTCTTATTTTCAATGACGGCCTAGGAACAGTGGGCTAACTGCCTGTTCAGGGGCAGAACGACAAATTTGTACCTTGTCAGCTCGGGGGTTTGAACTCGCAAACTTCAGGTTACTAGTCCAACACTCAAACCACTAGGCTACCCTGCCACCCCATATAAGGAGACGATAGTAAAACAGAGCTTTAAAAATTCAGCTCATTTCCTGTTTGAGGTTTCATCTTGGTTTCACCTGTAGCATCAGTTCTGGGGCACTCACAGATAATATCTTTGCAGTTTTGAAAACGTCAGAGTGTTTTCTTTCCAAAGCTGCCAATTATATGCATAGTCGAGCATCTTTTCGTGACAAAATATTGCGCTTAAAGCGGGCACGTTTTTTTATCCAATAATGACATAGCGCCCCCATAGGTTGAAGAGGTTAAGGCTGGAGGTATCAATCACATCTCCTTGAACACTGTCTCTTAAGGCTGGAGGTATCAATCATATCTCCTTGAACACTGTCTCTAAAGGCTGGAGGTATCAATCATAGCTCCTTGAACACTGTCTCTAAAGGCTGG
>NC_060179.1:9027543-9077543 GCF_021184085.1 Oncorhynchus gorbuscha
AATGTCTGTGATGTAGCCTATACATCATGTGTAGGTCAGAGTGGTTGAACCTTTGACCCCTGGGCAGAATGTATGGTATGTTCTTTATGCAAGAAGAGAATATTGAATTGATTTGTCGTAAGACTGTTTGAAGTACTCTGCAGCAAGCATTTAGATCAGACACATTTCAGTTGAAGGCATTCAGTTGTACAACTGACTAGGTGCCCCCCCTTCCCTCTCATTCTGATGAAAAGTCTTAGCTAAAGTGATAATTGCATTCCACAATGGCTCCATGCTGAGAATACACACAGTCACGCTGAATCATTGCCCATTTATTCCAACAGTGTGTTCTTTAGTTGAAACGAGACAAAAACAATATGACAAAGTCCATTGCTGTACTTGCTTTGACGTTGACAATGAGCTAAAAGGCTTTTTTTCACCCCTCGTCCTCTCTAACAAAACACGCGTGTTTATTTTACAGTGTGTAATTACATTTGGAAACTGTTATTCAGAGCTGGGGGCTAAATCAAGTTAGTTACAGTTGGAATATGCAAGAGATCCCTGTTGCTTCTAGTAGTCGTGGTGAAATCTAGATATAGAACCGAGTCTGTGTACAGCCCAGGCCCTGTTCAATGCATCATTGAACCAGCCAAAACATTGCTTCAGTATTCATGTATGGATACTGCATATCCTCTGGTTGTAAAGAATAACACATTGCAGATGTACAGTAGCTACTGCATGAGCGAGCCAGCCTAAACATCAGTACTTCTTCAGGAGCCTAAACATCAGTACTTCTTCAGGAGCCTAAACATCAGTACTTCTTTAGGAGCCTAAACATCAGTACTTCCTTAGGAGCCAAAACGTCAGTACTTCTTTAGCAGCCTAAACATCAGTACTTCTTTAGGAGCCAAAACATCAGTACTTCTTTAGCAGCCAAAACATCAGTACTTCTTTAGGAGCCTAAACATCAGTACTTCTTTAGGAGCCTAAACATCAGTACTTCTTTAGGAGCCTAAATATCAGTACTTCTTTAGGAGCCAAAACGTCAGTACTTCTTTAGCAGCCTAAACATCAGTACTTCTTTAGGAGCCAAAACATCAGTACTTCTTTAGCAGCCAAAACATCAGTACTTCTTTAGGAGCCAAAACATCAGTACTTCTTTAGGAGCCTAAACATCAGTACTTCTTTAGCAGCCTAAACATCAGTACTTCTTTAGGAGCCAAAACATCAGTACTTCTTTAGGAGCCAAAACATCAGTACTTCTTTAGGAGCCAAAACATCAGTACTTCTTTAGGAGCCAAAACATCAGTACTTCTTTAGGAGCCAAAACATCAGTACTACTTTAGGAGCCAAAACATCAGTACTTCTTTAGGAGCCTAAACATCAGTACTTCTTTAGGAGCCTAAACATCAGTACTTCTTTAGGAGCCTAAACATCAGTACTACTTTAGGAGCAATCCTCAGGCTGTATCTTAACCACTGGACTAGGATTACCATCCTTAAGTCCTCTGATGATATTCCAGCATCAACCTCTCTCATATCTGTGCGTGTCTGTTCAACCCGCTATCATCCAGAAGGCGAGGTCAGTGCAGGTGCATCAAAGCAGAGACCGAGAGACTGAAAAACAGCTTCTATCTCAAGGCCATCAGACTGTTAAATAGCCACCACTGACTCAGAGAGGCTGCTGCCCTATATACATAGACTTTAAATCACTGGCCACTTTAATAAATGGAATAATAGTCACTTTAATAATGTGTAGATATCTTGCATTACTCATCTCATATACTGTATTCTACTCCACTCTGACATTGCTCGTCTCTCCACACAACAGCCAACACCTTCACAGGCTAGTAGCTTCCAATTGGTCTCTCCACACAGCCAACACCTGTGTGACTAGTTTATATGCCTGCAGTATAGTTATTATATACTAGCAATCATTGCCATACAAATCTGAGACCAGGCTAATAACTAGCCTTATGCAATGACACTAATGCATGGACACTAATGTGTGGAAGCTAATGTAGCATGCTAATGGCTAGGCTACAAACGTCAGTCCCTACAAAAATAATTTGGTGGGTGCTTATATTTGTCCAGTGTTTTTTTGCATATCCCTACTCCCCCTGGGACAGTCAGGTCACAGCCAGGGTCCGCCATTATCAATAGCAACCCTGGAGCAAGTAGGCCTAGCTCAAAGGCACATCAACATATAGTTCACCTTGTTGGCTCTGGGGTTCAAACTAGCAACCTTTTGGTTACTGGCCCAATGCTCTAACCTCTAGGCTACCTTTCCTCCCACAACATGGCTATAACGAGCTGGGGTTAAATGTAGATGTTTGTGTTGTGAGGGGTATGTTATCTGTTTCCCATGCTGAGACAGAATGAATACAATACTAGTGAATGTAGGAGCACACTCAGACAGTCATGCTCGTACACAATAATAGACTGACTAGTACACTCAGAAGCAGATTTACAGTGGCCCGTTTTGTTTGTCTGTGTTTGTGCTGAAAACGTTGAGAGAGAGAGAGAGAGAGAGAGAGAGAGAGAGAGAGAGAGAGAGAGAGAGAGAGAGAGAGAGAGAGAGAGAGAGAGAGAGAGAGAGAGAGAGAGAGAGAGAGAGAGAGAGAGAGAGAGAGAGAGAGAGAGAGAGAGAGAGAGAGAGAGAGAGAGAGAGAGAGAGAGAGAGAGAGAGAGAGAGAGAGAGAGAGAGAGAGAGAGAGAGAGAGAGAGAGAGAGAGAGAGAGAGAGAGAGAGAGAGAGAGAGAGAGAGAGAGAGAGAGAGAGAGAGAGAGAGAGAGAGAGAGAGAGAGAGACTATTCTTACATAGTCAAATCCATTTTTCTTTTGGTGTTATTGTCCGTGAACACAGCAAGTGGCAAACAGCTTCAGCCTTGTAGATAGTTTTAAATGGAAATTGCTCTCTGGCTGCAGAGGGATTGCTGACGGAAGCTGTAATACTGAGAGGCTTTGGGATAAGGGATGTTTTACAGAACAGGCAATTGTCATAATGATGACTGAGAACAGAATATTTCCACTGTGAATCAATTGGCAGAGTATTTTAAAATGCACCCTACGTCTGTCACAGGCGGCCAGTGGAACCTTCATTGGGGAGGACGTGCTCATCGTAATTTCTCCAATGGAATCAATGGAATGGTATCAAATACATCAGATATATTTCCATGTGGTTGATACCATTCCATTTACTCCATTCCAGACATTATGATGAGCCGTATTCCCCTCAGCAGCCTCCTGTGACGTCCATAATAGGGACATGCTGCTCACATCAAATATCACAGATATACACCAGTCATTACATTGGTAAACAGTTTAAAATTGCAATAAGGCACTGCAGGGGGTTTGTGGTATGTGGCTGCTGTTCCACAGTTAAGGGCTGTACTTAAAGCACGACGTAAAGCAACGCAAAGCCATGTACCACAGACCTCCAGCAGTGCCTTATTGCTATTATAAACTGTTTACCAATGTAATTAGAGCAGTCACAATAAGTGTTTTGTCATACCTGTGGTATACGGTATGATTAACCACGGCTGTTAGCCAATCAGTATTCCATGGCTTCAACCACCCAGTTTATAAACTGGAATCAGAAATCCCACGAGGACAGAAATGTACAAAACAATGTATTCAAAAAATGTATTCAATATTTTAAACCAATAACATCAAGCAGTACATAGGACTGTGACAGTCATGGAATGTTGGAAGACGGGAATTAGCTAGCCAAATGTCCGCGGTCACCGTAGTAACCATTTGGAATGTTGGAAGACGGGAATTAGCTAGCCAAATGTCCGCGGTCACCGTAGTAACCATTTGGAATGTTGGAAGACGGGAATTAGCTAGCCAAATGTCCGCGGTCACCGTAGTAACCATTTGGAATGTTGGAAGACGGGAATTAGCTAGCCAAATGTCCGCGGTCACCGTAGTAACCATTTGGAATGTTGGAAGACGGGAATTAGGGAATTAGCATTTGGAATGTTGGAAGACGGAATTAGCTAGCCAAATGTCCGCGGTCACCGTAGTAACCATTTGGAATGTTGGAAAATGTCCGCGGTCACCGTAGTAACCATTTGGAATGTTGGAAGACTGGAATTAGCTAGCCAAAGCCAAATGTCCACGGTCACCGTAGTAACCATTTGGAATGTTGGAAGACGGGAATTAGCTAGCCAAATTTCCGCGGTCACCGTAGTAACCATTTGGAATGTTGGAAGACGGGAATTAGCTAGCCAAATGTCCGCGGTCACCGTAGTAACCATTTGGAATGTTGGAAGACGGGAATTAGCTAGCCAAATGTCCGCGGTCACCGTAGTAACCATTTGGAATGTTGGAAGACGGGAATTAGCTAGCCAAATGTCTGCGGTCACCGTAGTAACCATTTGGACACGCATTTTCTCCTCTCCTCTCAGCTCCTCTCAGCTCATGTGTTGCCATAGAAATAGAATGGATAGAACGTCCGTCCCCATTCAGGTCAATGACTGGCAGACAATGGAAGGGTACCTATAGGTGCAAAGCAGGAAGTAAAATATCTGCTAAAATATGTGCTGTTATTTGTTGATTCAACTCAGTACACATTACAAAAAAATACATTCCATTGCATGAGCATAGCATTTATTTAGTGTTTTTTGGGTGGTGGTTATGACTGTTATTTTATTTTCCTGGCGGTCTACATTCATAACCGTTGTTTACATGGTTATAATGTAATTATAACCAGCCCTACAAGTATAAACCATCTAGGAGCTGTCACGCCTTGGTCATTGTATTTTGTGTTTTCGTTATATTATTTGGTCAGGCCAGGGTGTGACATGGGTTTATGTTATTGTATTTTCGTATTGGGGTTTGTAATATTTGGGATCGCGGCTGATTAGGGGTGTTGTATAGGCTTGGCTGCCTGAGGCGGTTCTCAATCAGAGTCAGGTGATTCTCGTTGTCTCTGATTGGGAACCGTATTTAGGTAGCCTGAGTTTCGCTTTGTATTCGTGTGTGATTGTTCCTGTCTCTGTGTAGTGTTCACCAGATAGGCTGTAATAGGTTTCACGTTCCGTTTGTTGTTTTTGTATTTATGAGTTATTTCATGTATCGTTCCGTTTTCCTTCATTAAAGATCATGAGTAACAACCACGCTGCATTTCGGTCCGACTCTCTTTCGACAAACGAAGAACGACGTTACAGGAGCATTTTAACCAGCACAGGGCATGTTCTGGAACTGATGTGATTATGATTGCAGGGTACTGTGCTGTGATCAGGTTTATTTGTAAAAAAAAATCAACAATGTTGTCAACCTATTGCCAGTGCTACTTCTGTAGGAAACCTTTGACAGTCAATCGTGTATTATGTGACAGCCAGGGCAGGCCGGCTAGGTCCAAGACTCAAACAAGTGTGTGTGTTTCTGTGTGTGTTTCTGTGTTTGTTTGTGTTGTGCGTATACTGTATGTGTGTTTGTGTATGCAGTGACATGAGCAATACACTGTGCTGTTTCCAGGAAACATTCCCCCGTGCCCTCCAATCCACCACACTTGAGAAAGGAGAAACTTCAAGATTGACCTATATCTCCTTGAGAATAATTTGGCTCCTATTTCGGGTCCTGTTTTTTATTAAGAATGCTCCGTGAGGAGTGATGACGGCATTGTCTGCCGCGTTTGACATTCTACCTAATGTTCCTCGTTCCCACGCTACAGTGGTCAACAAAGGCCAGGCATCCCCAGAGTAATAAGAAAACACAGGGACAAGCACTGCCTTGGTTGCCTGTGCTTGACAGGAATATTTGCATGAGAATGGAGCGTGTTTCGGGAAACAGAGCCGGGGCCCCGTTGACTTATTGGCGTAGAACGAGATAGTATAATAGTGTTGTCTGAAATAGGAATTCTACTGTTGAAGAGGAACAGCCTCAGTGTTTCTCTGTTGCCTCGTGTATTATAATCTATTCACGGGTCTGTTTAAACAGATCATCTATCCTGATGAAGACCTGCACGATATCGTGCCAGGCTTCTCAACAGCCACTTTGTGATATCTCTCTCTCTCTCTCTCTCTCTCTCTCTCTCTCTCTCTCTCTCTCTCTCTCTCTCTCTCTCTCTCTCTCTCTCTCTCTCTCTCTCTCTCTCTCTCTCTCTCTCTCTCTCTCTCTCTCGCTCTCTCGCTCTCTCGCTCTCTCGCTCTCTCGCTCTCTTTTATTTAACTCTCTCTCTGCTCAATCTCTCTCTCTCTCTCTCTCTCTCTCTCTCTCTCTCTCTCTCTCTCTCTCTCTCTCTCTCTCTCTCTCTCTCTCTCTCTCTCTCTCTCTCTCCTATATATTTTTTAAAACCTTTTATTTAACTAGACAAGTCAGCTAGGTTGTCATTGTAAAATGAGAATTTGTTCCTAACTGACAGTTGGTACAGCAATCATAGCAGTCATCATTTCCCTCATCCATCTCTCTCTCTGTTGGGATCTCTTTCTTTTATTTTCTCTCTCTCTCCTTCTTCCCTCCTCTCTCTTAACTGCATCCATGTCTTCCTCTCTTTACCTCTTCATCCCTCTTCTTACCCATCCCTCTTTCCCTGTGTATGGCTACAGCTCCTCATCAAACATTCATAGGCCAAACTAGTCCATTAATGTAATATCTATGTCCTAATGGGTTAGAGTGGAGACATGATAACTCTGTAATATCTATGTCCTAATGGGTTAGAGTGGAGACATGATAACTCTGTAATATCTATGTCCTAATGGGTTAGTGTGGAGACATGATGTGTAGGTAAGGCCATGGGGGGGTCAGGCCATGGAGCTGTAAGGAGGGGGGGGGGGGTCAGGCCATGGAGCTGTAAGGGGGGGGGGTCAGGCCATGGAGCTGTAAGGGAGGGTCAGGCCATGGAGCTGTGGGGAGGGGGTCAGGCCATGGAGCTGTAAGGAGGGGGGGGGGGTCAGGCCATGGAGCTGTAAGGGAGGGTCAGGACATGGAGCTGTAGGGGGGGGGCCCAGGCCATGCATTGCTTGCTGTTTGGGGATTTAGGCTGGTTTTCTATGCAGCACTTTGAGATATCAGCAGATATGCTATATACATACATTTGTTTTGATTGGATGGAGCTGTAGGCCCCCCACACCACTAGGGGGGGGTCAGGCCATGGATCTTTAGGGGGGTCAGGCCATGGAGCTTTGGGGGGAGGGGGTCAGGACATGGAGCTGTAGGGGGTCAGGACATGGAGCTGTAGGGGGGGGTCAGGACATGGAGCTGTAGTTGGGGGTACTGTAGCTGTAGGGGGGTTATTGTAGCTGTAGTTGGGGGTACTGTAGCTGTAGGGGGTTATTGTAGCTGTAGTTGGGGGTACTGTAGCTGTAGGGGGGTTACTGTAGCTGTAGGGGGTTACTGTAGCTGTAGGGGGTGTTCTATAGCTGTAGGGGGTTACTGTAGCTGTAGGCGGTGTTCTATAGCTGTAGGGGGTACTGTAGCAATGGGGGGGATACTGTAGCAATGGGGGGTTACTGTCAGAGGACAAACCATTCAGAGACAAACTGAGCAGATACTAGCAATGGGGGTACTGCAGCTTGTGTGAGGGTTACTGTAGCTTATAGGGGGGTTTACTGTAGCTCTAGTGGGTACTGTAGCTGTAGGGGGTTACTGTAGCTTGTGTGGGTTACTGAAGATTGTAGGGGGTTACTGTAGCTTGTGTGGGTTACTGTAGCTGTAGGGGGTTTACTGTAGCTGTAGGAGGGGTTACTGTAGCTGTAGGAGGGGTTACTGTAGCTGTAGGGGTGTTACTGTAGCTGTAGGAGGGGTTACTGTAGCTGTAGGGGGGTTACTGTAGCTGTAGGGGGGTTACTGTAGCTTGTAGAGGGGGTTACTGTAACTGTAGGGGGTTACTGTAGCTGTATGGGGGTTACTGTAGCTGTAGGGGGTTACTGTAGCTGTAGGGGTGTTACTGTGGCTGTAGGGGGTACTGTAGCTGTAGGGGGTACTGTAGCTGTAGGGGGGTTACTGTAGCTTTAGGGGGTTACTGTAGCTGTAGGGTTGTTACTGTAGCTGTAGGGGGTTACTGTAGGGGGGTTACTGTAGCTTGTGGGGTGGTTACTGTAGCTGTAGGGGGTTACTGTAGCTTTAGGGGGTGTTACTGTAGCTGTAGGGGTGTTACTGTAGCTGTAGGGGTAATACTGTAGCTTGTGGGGTGGTTACTGTAGCTGTAGAGGGGTTACTGTAGCTGTAGGGGGGTTACTGTAGCTTGTGGGGTGGTTACTGTAGCTTGTGGGGTGGGTGCTGTAGCTGCAGCGGGGGATCTGTAGCTGTAGCGGGGGATCTGTAGCTGTAGGGAGGGTGGTGGCTGTAGGGGGTGGTACTGTGGCTGTGGGGGGTACTGTGGCTGTAGGGGGGTTACTGTAGTTGTAGGGGGGTTACTGTAGCTGTAGGGGGTACTGTGTCTGTAGGGGGGAGGGTACTGCAGCTGTGGGGCGATGCTGTGGCTGTAGCTGGGGGGGGGTGCTGTAGCTGTAGGGGGGTACTGTGGCTGTAGGGGGAGGGTACTGTAGCTGTGGGGCGATGCTGTGGCTGTAGGGGGTGCTGTAGCTGTAGGGAGGGGGTACTGTGGCTGTAGGGGGGGGGTACTGTAGCGGGGATGCTGTTGGGGGTACTGTAGCTGTAGGTGGTGTACTGTGGCTGTAGGGGGTACTGTAGCTGGTACTGTAGCTGCAGGGGGTACTGTAGCTGTTGTGGGGGTACTGAAGCTGTTGGGTGGGGGGTACTGTAGCTGTTGGGTGGGGGGTACTGTAGCTGTTGGGTGAGTACTGTAGCTGTTGGGGAGGTACTGTAGCGGGGATGCTGTTGAGGGGTACTGTAGCTGTAGGTGGGGTACTGTGGCTGTAGGGGGTACTGTAGCTGTTGGGGGTACTGAAGCTGTTGGGGGGGGTACTGTAGCTGTAGGGGGTACTGTAGCTGTTGTGGGGGTACTGAAGCTGTTGGGGGAGGGACTGTAGCTGTTGGGGGGGGTACTGTAGCTGTTGGGTGAGTACTGTAGCTGTTGGGGAGGTACTGTAGCTGTAGGGGGGTACTAAAGCTGTTGGGGGGTACTGTAGCTATTGGGCGGGTACTCTAGCTGTTAGGGTGGTGCTGTAGGGGGGGTACTGTGGCTGTTGGGGGGGGATGTACTGTAGCTGTTGGGGGGGTACTGTAGCTGTGCGGTGGGTGCCCTAGCTACGTCCATATTGGTTACTTTTATGTGAAGTGACATCAGTAGAAAGACAATTAGATGGTAATTAGCTAATTATTCTACTTGAGTGTCTTTGGGATTCCTTAAAACCAGCACCGCTATATACCATTTGGCATCAGGTGGAATCCCTTGAAGTACAAGACAGAATCCTATGAGTAGCTGGGAAATAGCAGTTGAAATAGCCTAGGGATGAATAAGAAAATGTCACCCCTGGCAATGATAAAACAGTGGTGATCCATCCGTGTTTCTTGCTTTCAAAGACAGCAGCATACCACCATGCATACTACTGCTGGCTTGCTTCTCAAGCTAAGCAGGGTTGGTCCTGGTCAATCCCTTGTTGGGAGCCCAGATTCGGCAGGAAGTGGTGTTGGACGGCCAGTAGGAGGCACTCTTTCCTCTGCGCTTAAAAATATCCCAATGCCCCAGGACACTGCTCTGTGTAGGGTGCTGTCTTTCAGATAGGATGTTAAATGGGTGTCGTGACTCTCTGAGGTCATTACATTACATTACATTTAAGTCATTTAGCTAAAGATCCCATGACACTTATCGTAAGAGTAGGGGTGTTAACCCCAGTGTCCTGGCTATATTCCCAATCTGGCCCTCAAACCATCACGGTCACCTAATAATCCCCAGTTTACAATTGGCTCATTCTCTCCCCTGTAACTATTCCCCAGGTTGTTGCTGTAAATGAGAATGTATTCTCAGTAAACTTACCTGGTAAAATAAATAATAATAAGAAAATGTCATTTCCCTTTCTGGGAACATGGATCAGAGTTCTGGTCTCCTCTCAACACAAGATGTGTCCTCGTTCTTACCCAGCACCTGAGATATAATGGATGTTGATACTGTGAGCACCACACTCGTTCCTGAACAGACCTTCAGAGAGTCTTTGCTATTTTTACCTGATGTGAGATTAGTCATATACATGAAGCTAGCTGTCATTGGAAATCATTTAGATTGTGTCTCAGCCTGTTCAGCAGGTAAGTAATGTGCCTTCAGGGGCAGTTCACTTATGTTTTATTGAGAGGCCAGACACATCTTCAATATCGGCAGAACTTTCACCATGTCCTGAACGGATGGACATCAGGGTCCACTTACAGGACATTACAGAGGTTTCAAAGGTGACTCATTACCAGGGTTTAAAAGGTTATTTCACCATTTTCACTTCTGAAGGAGCCCTTTTTTTATCGCAGCTGTGTTCTGCTGTGGTTTGATCAGGCTAGACTCTGGAAGATTCCACGACACAAAACGAAATACGGACCGGAATTTAAACCAGCATAGCAGTGAAGAGATTCTAGAAAAACACGTAGAAAATGACTCTGTTATCAACTTCATAAAACCTAAAATGATTGCGATGTAACATTTTAATGAGCCAGTTTAATGTCTGTGGTCTCTGCCTCTTGCATTTCTATGAGAACTGTATCCTGGAGACAAACTCTTCTACCCACAAGCCCTTCTACCCACATAGGATATCATTGATTTATGATCATTATGTACAATATCTGCCATTGCTAAATATTTACATAATATTTCACCTGTTTGTGTGTTGAGGATTGAATTGAATTCTGATTTGAAACATCTGTAAAGAAGAGTTCTGATTTGGAACGTGGGTAAAAAGTGTTCTGAATTGGAACGTGTGCAAAAAGTGATCTGAATTGGAACGTGTGCAAAAAGTGTTCTGAATTGGAATGTGTGCAAAAAGTGTTCTGAATTGGAAAGTGTGTAAAAAGTGTTCTCAATTGGAATGTGTGCAAAAAGTGTTCTGAATTGGAATATGTGTAAAAAGTGTTCTGAATTGGAATGTGTGTAAAAAGTGTTCTGAATTGGAATGTGTGCAAAAAGTGTTCTGAATTGGAATGTGTGTAAAAAGTGTTCTGAATTGGAATGTGTGTAAAAAGTGTTCTGAATTGGAATGTGTGTAAAAAGTGTTCTGAATTGGAATGTGTGTAAAAAGTGTTCTGAATTGGAATGTGTGTAAAAAGTGTTCTGAATTGGAAACAGCGTAAAAAGTGTTCTGAATTGGAAACAGCGTAAAAAGTGTTCTGAATTGGAAGCAGCGTAAAAAGTGTTCTGAATTGGAAGCAGCGTAAAAAGTATTCTGAATTGGAAGCAGCGTAAAAAGTGTTCTGAATTGGAATGTGTGTAAAAAGTGTTCTGAATTGGAATGTGTGTAAAAAGTGTTCTGAATTGGAAGCAGCGTAAAAAGTGTTCTGAATTGGAAACAGCGTAAAAAGTGTTCTGAATTGGAAGCAGCGTAAAAAGTGTTCTGAATTGCTCTCATAGGCACAGCTCTCATAGGTCTGAACAACACAGAAGGTCTGTGTTGTTCAGAACACTCATAATGACAGGTCAGGACAGGCCAGTGACTGCCGTTGAGATTTCAGAGTGCAATCTGCCTCTGAGAGCTCTGCCTCCGAGAGCTCTGCCTCCGAGACTCTGACTCCGAGACTCTGGCTCCGAGACCTGTACCTCCGAGACCTGTGCCTCCGAGACTCTGGCTCCAAGTGCTCTGCCTCCGAGAGCTCTGCCTCCGAGACTCTGGCTCCAAGTGCTCTGGCTCCAAGTGCTCTGCCTCCGAGACCTGTACCTCCGAGACCTGTACCTCCGAGACCTGTACCTCCGAGACCTGTACCTCCGAGACCTGTACCTCCGAGACCTGTACCTATGAGAACTGTGCCGGTGAGAACTGTGCCTATGAGATCTGTGTGAGAACTGTGCCTATGAGAACTGTGCCTATGAGACCTGTGCCTATGAGAGCTGTGCCTATGAGAGCTGTGCCACCAAGGCAGAGGAAACAAGCTACACTGATTTCATTTGTTCTTTTGGCCATAAATATAATGTATTTTTGTGAACCACAATTGTTCATGTTTGGTACAATTGGTTTCTTTCCACACTGAAATCAATAAACTGTAGTTATCATTGTGCACCTTGTGGACTTCTGCCATCAAACTCCTGTAAGAGCTTTTGCTTTGGTATACAATAAGAGACTAAACATGAAAAATACAATACTCTTTTTGAAAAGCTCTTGTAGACAAATGGAAAAGTGTTATTTGTTAAAAGACAGCAACATACTGTAGCCACAGTATGATTCTCTGGGGGGTAGTTCTTCACATAAATGTAAGGGCCAGAATAGAGGTAACCATTTTGCATTCATCTGCTGCTAATAAGATCATGCCCTAAGAAAAGACGCTGATTGAACTTTAACAGCATCTTTCTTCTTCTTTCTGGGAGATGAGTCTGTCTTTGTTCAAACACACGCTCACACATCTCTATCTCTCTCTCCTGCTCTCCCTGTACAGAATAATGTTCCGGCATTCTAATTAGTCACACGTTCTAGAAGCGTCAGAGTCTCATTCACCTCAATGTAATTAGAATCAGTATTAAAGTCTTCCTGAATAAGACCCAGAAACACTCACTGACAAAGCATTTTGACAACCGTGGAACAGGTGGAATGAAGCCCTTTCCTTCGTTCCTTTTGTTCTCATAAACACTGTATCTATCTCTCTGAGCTTGCTTTGTTGCATCGTAATGACTTCTCGTCGTTCTCCGAGTGAATCACTTTGTGTACTGTAGGCAATGAATGGTTTTGTTTCGTCGCTTTTCTTTCAAGAGGTGATTTTGATGCAGCAGGATCCCATTTCTAAATGACAGGCATACTATTACAGATATAGATCATGATCAACGACCAGGAAACTCATTTTTGCCTTTTGGGCTTTAATGGTATGCATTTTTTTTCATACTTAGGTCAAATATTACAAAAGTATCATTATTAATGTTATTATTGACTATGGCCTCTTTTGTGATAGCACTTTCTAGATAAAGCTCATCGATATCTTAAGTGTCCCCTGCTACATTAAAGCATTGTGTTGCGCACCCCCTCTCTCTCTCTCTCTCTCTCTCTCTCTCTCTCTCTCTCTCTCTCTCTTCTCTCTCTCTCTCTCTCTCTCTCTTCTCTCTCTCTCTTTCTTCTCTCTCTCTCTCTCTCTCTCTTTCTCTCTCTCTCTGTCTCTGTCTCTCTCTCTCTGTCTCTGTCTCTCTCTCTTTCTTTCTCTCTCCACTCTTTATTTCTGTCTCTGTCTCTGTCTCGCTCTCTCTGTCTCTGTCTCTGTCTTGCTCTCTGTCTATCTCCTGTCTCTCTTTTCTCTTCTCTCTCTCTCTGTCTCTGTCTCTGTCTCTGTCTCTGTCTCTGTCTCTGTCTCTGTCTCTGTCTCTGTCTCTGTCTCTGTCTCTGTCTGTCTCTGTCTCTGTCTCTGTCTCTGTCTCTGTCTCTGTCTCTGTCTCTGTCTCTGTCTCTGTCTCTGTCTGTCTCTGTCTGTCTCTGTCTGTCTCTGTCTCTGTCTCTGTCTCTGTCTCTGTCTCTGTCTGTCTCTGTCTCTGTCTCTGTCTCTGTCTCTGTCTCTGTCTCTGTCTCTGTCTCTCTGTCTCTGTCTCTGTCTCTGTCTCTGTCTCTGTCTCTGTCTCTGTCTCTGTCTCTGTCTCTGTCTCTGTCTCTCTCTGTCTCTGTCTCTGTCTCTGTCTCTGTCTCTGTCTCTGTCTCTGTCTCTGTCTCTGTCTCTGTCTCTGTCTCTGTCTCTGTCTCTGTCTCTGTCTCTCTGTCTCTGTCTCTGTCTCTGTCTGTCTCTGTCTCTGTCTCTGTCTCTGTCTCTGTCTCTCTCCATCTCTCTGTCTCTGTCTCTGTCTCTCTCTGTCTCTCTGTCTCTCTGTCTCCTCTGTCTCTCTCATTGTTTTTATCTGTATAATCTCTGTCTCTCTGTCTCTCTGCGTTCTGCCTGTCTCTTGTCTCTCTGTCTCTGTCTCTGTGGCCCTGAGCACCATCCATTGGATCAGAACAGGTGGGAAGAACAGGTAAGAACAGTCGATCTCCTGGAGTGTGAAGTTCAGGCTCTGTGTTCTTTTTATTAAGTACATCAGATGAATAAACAAATGATTCCAGGATACACAACCCCCCCCCTCAACGGCGGCGATGCAGAGAGAGATAATCATTGAAATTCAGTTGATATTCACACAGATGATTATTAGCAAGCTATAACAGACAGGAAATACATAGATCCACAACAATCAGGGAACTGGGCCATTCTACACAATATCACAACAATCAGGGAACTGGGACATTCACCACAATATCACAACAATCAGGGAACTGGGCCATTCTACACAATATCACAGCAATCAGGGAACTGGGCCATTCAGCACAATGTCACAACAATCAGGGAACTGGGCCATTCTACACAATATCACAACAATCAGGGAACCTGGCCATTCAGCACAATATCACAACAATCAGGGAACCTGGCCATTCTGCACAATATCACAACAATCAGGGAACCTGGCCATTCTGCACAATATCACAACAATAAGGGAACTGGGCCATTCTATAAATAATACCAAGCTTTTTTTCAGGACTGGGCTGTAGGCTTGTATTTGGTTTAGATCACTCTGTTCCAGACGGAAAGGCTCTTCATGCATTTACAGACTGTTATGTTTGGAGGACAACATTTGTGCTTCCCTGGTCTTTCCGGGTGCCTTTAAGGTATTATCTATTAATATAATAAAGTGGAGACAGGAAGTCTGTGAGCCAAACTCATCAGTGAACTATAAATCAGTCAATGACCACAGACATCTTTAAGGGCTGACATCTCAGAGTAAATCACACAGAATAATATAATGATGTGAAAGGTTAAAGGATTTACGCTGTCAGTGTCTGGTCTGTTATGGATGATATAGGTGATTGGTTTATCTAGATCCCCAGTAGCTTTTGCAGAAGCAGCTGCTACTCTTCCTGGGTTCCACAACACACACAAAAACACAAAACATGACAAGTAACAAATCACTGATACACTGATATGGATGTACTACTTGACTAGGAAAATATTTCACTACATAAAATAAGATGATTTAATGTATCTTTCATGAAAGCGCGAGAGAGCAGTGGAGGAGAGAGGGGAAGATGGAGAGTACACCGTGGCAGAACATCAGACTACTGTGACTGACTCAACATTAAGGACATCTTTGACTATGTACAGACTCAGTGAGCATAGCCTTGCTATTGAGAGTCCAGGACATTCACAGTATTAGGCAAGACCGCCTTCCCTTCTTGTGCACCAGACGCATGGAATAATCTACAATCCATGCTTCATCTAGATACAGTGCCTTGCGAAAGTATTCGGCCCCCTTGAACTTTGCGACCTTTTGTCACATTTCAGGCTTCAAACATAAAGATATAAAATTTTATATTTTTGTGAAGAATCAACATCAAGTGGGACACAATCATGAAGTGGAACGACATTTATTGGATATTTCTAACTTTTTTAACAAATCAAAAACTGAAAAATTGGGCGTGCAAAATTATTCACCCCCCTTAAATTACTACTTTTAGCGCCACCTTTTGCTGCGATTACAGCTGTAAGTCGCTTGGGGTATGTCTCTATCAGTTTTGCACATCGAGAGACTGAAATTTTTTTCCCATTCCTCCTTGCAAAACAGCTCGAGCTCAGTGAGGTTGGATGGAGAGCATTTGTGAACAGCAGTTTTCAGTTCTTTCCACAGATTCTCGATTGGATTCAGGTCTGGACTTTGACATGGCCATTCTAACACCTGGATATGTTTATTTTTGAACCATTCCATTTTAGATTTTGCTTTGTTTTGGATCATTGTCTTGTTGGAAAACAAATCTCCGTCCCAGTCTCAGGTCTTTTGCATCAGGATTTCTTCCAGAATGGTCCTGTATTTGGCTCCATCCATCTTCCCATCAATTTTAACCATCTTCCCTGTCCCTGCTGAAGAAAAGCAGGCCCAAACCATGATGCTGCCACCACCATGTTTGACAGTGGGGATGTGGTGTTCAGGGTGATGAGCTGTGTTGCTTTTACGCCAAACATAACGTTTTGCATTGTTGCCAAAAAGTTCAATTTTGGTTTCATCTGACCAGAGCACCTTCTTCCACATGTTTGGTGTGTCTCCCAGGTGGCTTGTGGCAAACTTTAAACAACACTTTTTATGGATATCTTTAAGAAATGGCTTTCTTCTTGCCACTCTTCCATAAAGACCAGATTTGTACAATATACGACTGATTGTTGTCCTATGGACAGAGTCTCCCACCTCAGCTGTAGATCTCTGCAGTTCATCCAGAGTGATCATGGGCCTCTTGGCTGCATCTCTGATCAGTCTTCTCCTTGTATGAGCTGAAAGTTTAGAGGGACGGCCAGGTCTTGGTAGATTTGCAGTGGTCTGATACTCCTTCCATTTCAATATTATTGCTTGCACAGTGCTCCTTGGGATGTTTAAAGCTTGGGAAATCTTTTTGTATCCAAATCCGGCTTTAAACTTCATCACAACAGTATCTCGGACCTGCCTGGTGTGTTCCTTGTTCTTCATGATGCTCTCTGTGCTTTTAACGGACCTCTGAGACTATCACAGTGCAGGTGCATTTATACGGAGACTTGATTACACACAGGTGGATTGTATTTATCATCATTAGTCATTTAGGTCAACATTGGATCATTCAGAGATCCTCACTGAACATCTGGAGAGAGTTTGCTGCACTGAAAGTAAAGGGGCTGAATAATTTTGCACGCCCAATTTTTCAGTTGTTGATCTGTTAAAAAAGTTTGAAATATCCAATAAATTTTGTTCCACTTCATGATTGTGTCCCACTTGTTGTTGATTCTTCACAAAAAAATACAGTTTTATATCTTTATGTTTGAAGCCTGAAATGTGGCAAAAGGTCGCAAAGTTCAAGGGGGCCGAATACTTTCACAAGGCACTGTATGTTAGTGCCACTGAATGGAATAATCTACAATCCATGCTTCATCTAGATATGTTAGTACCACTGAATGGGATAATTTACAATCCATGCTTCATCTAGATATGTTAGTGCCCCTGAATGGAATCATCTACAATCCATGCTTCATCTAGATATGTTAGTGGCATGAATGGATGTAAAATATTGATGGGAGACTCTGTTACAGAGGAGTGGAAATGCTTTTTTTTAGGCTGGATCATGTTGTTGTATTGTAATGTTGTATGTTTTAATGATGTAATGTATTGGTGGTAGTTGCTGCCTTCTTGGCCAGGTCTCCCTTGAAAAAAAGACTCTGTGTCTCAATGGGCTTTTCCTGGTTAAATAAAGGTTAAATAAAATAAAATTGAGAAAGGCCGCCTTGGGCAGACCTGGCTCTCAAGAGAATACAGGCTATGTGCACACTGCCCACACAATGAGGTGGAAACTGAGCTGCACTTCCTAACCTCCTGCCCAATGTATGACCATATTAGAGACACATTTTTCACTCAGGTTACACAGACCCACAAAGAATATTTAAAAAAACAACATGTTTTTGATAAACTCCCATATCTATTGGGTGAAATACCACCAATCACAGCAGCAAGATTTGAAAATGTCAACCAGTGAAGAACAAACACCATTGTAAATACAACCCATATTCGGGTAGCCTAGTGGTTAGAGTGTTGGACTAGTAACCAAAAGGTTTCACGTTCAAATCCCTGAGCTGACAAGGTACAAATCTGTCGTACTGCCCCTGAACAGGCAGTTAACCCACTGTTCATAGGCTGTCATTGAAAATAAGGATTTGTTCTTTAACAGACTTTTTTTCTACTGTGTTATTGACTTGTTAATTGTTTACTCCATGTGTAACTCTGTGTTGTCTGTTCACACTGCTATGCTTTATCTTGGCCAGGTCACAGTTGTAAATGAGAACTTGTTCTCAACTAGCCTACCTGGTTAAATAAAGGTGAAATAAAAAAAATAAAAAAATAAAAAGGTAGAATTAAATGTATTTTCCCTTATGTACTTGAACTATTTGCACATTGTTACAACACTGTTATAGACATACTATAACATTTGAAATGTCTCTATTTTTTTTAAACTTGTGGGGGCCCCAGGATCAGCTTGCTTAGGGGACTCTTCCCCAGGTTCATCTCTCTGTAGGTGATCGCTTTGTTATGGAAGGTTTGGGAATCGCTTCCTTTTAGGTGGTTGTAGAATTGAACAGCTATTTTCTGGATAATTCTGTCTAATTCTGATCTGCATAAATTTTTTGGTGTTTTACAATGTACACAGAGGACATTTTTGGTGTGTATAATTTTTAGTGTGCTCTAGGGCAACTGTGTCTAGATGGAATTTGTATTTGTGGGCATTCTTTTTGTCTTTTGTCAGGGCCCAGGTCTGCCAGAATCTGTTCAGAAGATCTTGGTGCTGCTGTAGGCCCTCCTTGGTTGGAGACAGAAGCACCAGATCATCAGTAGACATTTGACTTCAGAGTCTAGTAGAGTGAGGCCGGGTGCTGCAGACTGTTTTAGAGCCCCCGTCAATTCATTGATTCATATGTTGAAGAGGATGGGGCTTAAGCTGCATCCCTGTCTCACCCCACAGCCCTGTGGAAAGAGATGTGTGTGTTCTTTTCCAATTTTAACCTCACACTTGTTGTTTGTGTACATGGATTTTATAATGTCGTATATTTTTCCCCCAACAGCATTTTCAATGAATTTGTATAGCAGACCCTCAGGCCAAATTGAGTGAAAAGCTTTTTTTACGTCAACAAAGCATGAGAAGACTTACTGTTGACGCATATCCCAAAGTAGTTATTGGGGTCAGATTTGTCTCCACTTTTGTGGATTGGGGTGATCAATCCTTAGTTCCAAATATCGGGGAAGATGCCATAACTGAGGATGATTTAAATAATTTTAGTATAGCCAATTGGAATTTGATGTCTCTATATTTGATAATTTCATTAAGGATACCATCAACACCACAGGCCTTTTTGGGTTGGAGGGTTTTTATTTTGTCCTGGAGTTCATTCAAGGTAACTGGAGAATCCAGTAGGTTCTGGTAGTCTTTAATAGTTTAATCTAAAGTGTTGTATTTGATCATGTATATGTTTTTGCTGTTTGTTCTTTGTTATAGAGCCAAAAAGATTGGAGAAGTGGTTTATCCACACATCTCCTTTTTTGATAGGTAACTCTTTGTGTGGTTGTTTGCTTAGTGTGTTCCAACTGTCCCAGAAGTGGTTAGAGTCTATGGATTTGTCAATTACATCGAGCTGATTTCTGATTCACCATAGTGAAGGCGTGTTTTTGGTTGGATAGGTTTCTCAAATTCTTTCTTAGATTTTTGCATTATTCATCAAACCATTTGTCATTGTTGTTAAATTTCTTATGTTCTCTACTTGAAATGTTTAGATTCTATTGGAAGCTGAGAGGTCAAATATACTGTTTAGGTTTTCTACTGACAAGTTTACACCTTCACTATTTTGTCCAGGAAGTTGTCTAAACGGGATTGAATTTGTTGTTGCCTAATTGTTGTTTGGTAGGGGTATAGGTCTGATATTTTATTTATTTACCTTTATTTAACTAGGCAAGTCAGTTAAGAACAAATTCTTATTTTCAATGATGTCCAAGGAACAGTGGGTTAACTGCCTTGTTTAGGGGCAGAAAGACAGATTTCTACCTTGTCAGCTCGGGGATTCAAACTTGCAACATATCAGTTACTAGTCCAACGCTCTAACCACTAGGCTACGCTGCTGCCCCAAATATGATATGGGGGGCCTATATAGAGCATGGCCAGGGTTTGTTTGGGATGGTGTTAGCTGGTTGGGATGTGTATGGGTATAGGTCCTCTTGTCGTAGCTTCTCTCGGTGCAGGTCCTTCGGCAGGGGGTCTTGCATGTCTGGAAGGGTGTCTCACTGGTCTTGGCGGGGTGTCTGTTGCTCTGTTGCTCCTGTGTGAGGTTCTCTCTCGCTCTCTCTCTCTCTCTCTCTCTCTCTCTCTCTCTCTCTCTCTCTCTCTCTCTCTCTCTCTCTCTCTGTCTCTCTCTCTCTCTCTTTGTTTCTCTGTCTCTCTGTCTGTCTCTCTCTCTCTCTGTCTCTCTCTGTCTCTCTGTCTCTGTGTCTCTGTGTGTGTGTGACCCATTTTTAATCTTGACCTTGTTGTGGCCCTTTGGCAAACGGTGTGTCCTAGTGTGTGTATATGTGTGCCTGTTACTGTGCAATAGCAGTGTACCCAAACTAATAGGTCTGGCTTGATAAATAGATGACTACACAAACAGTCCAGGTTAAACTGACCGAGAGGAAGGTGTTTACTCTGTGAGTTATTCATGTGTTGATGCACCGGTGAGCATGTCATTGAGTCTGGATTCATATCCACACAGATAAATAATGAGAGATGCTGGCTGGAAAACTTGGAAAGGAGATGGACAAATGATTCAGTGAAGATGCTTATTAATGCATTCAATTTGTTTGAGTTTTTTTGTTTTGTTTTATACAATTCTAAATTAATTACTTTAATTGTTTTATGATAACCATGTGTTTTCAATGGTTTGGGGTTCTTCTGCTGGGGGTTCTGATGGACCTAAAGGTACTGATGGCTCTGTTCTCCATGTGTTCTCAATGGTTTGGGGTTCTTCTGCTGGGGGTTCTGATGGACCTAAAGGTACTGATGGCTCTGTTCTCCATGTGTTCTCCATAGATCTTCAGGAGGTGTTGGCTGATGTTTAAGAAGGCGTCCAGTAAAGGCCCAAGGCGGTTAGAGAAATACCCAGACGAGAAGGCAGCATACTCCCAGAGCTTTCACAAGGTAAACACTAAACATCACTTTATATAGTAAAGGCCCACGGCGGTTAGAGAAATACCCAGACGACAAGGCAGCATACTTCCAGAGCTTTCACAAGGTAAACACTAAACATCACTTTATATACTGTCACTGTTTTTTTACTGTGAAATATCCATCAATCCTCCCCTCTTGCTCAGTTATACTGTATATATATATATTCACCTAATTGGATGTCAAAGTAATATGTTGTCTGGAAATGAAGGATACACCCAGTAGACAGAGAAGTTTTTAGGCGCAGCATGAGACCAGACAGACAGATGTTCATTTGTCTGAGTCTGTTGACCCTTTTAACACTGTCCACCACATCATAATTTAACCACAACCTTGAAGTTTACCCAATAACAAGCCCCAACCGCCATTTCACCTCAGAAAATATAGCAGAGCACTTCTTTTATTACAGATTCATTGTAATAAATCATATTACACACAAACCGACACCAAACAATCTTGTTTTTCTCTTTATGTGTTAGATGAGGAGTACATGTTGCTGTTACGAAGGCACATTTTGACCCTTTATCTCGTTCTTCCTGGGCTTTTCTCTCCCTTTGAGGGGGATAATCTGGGTTATAATATTTATTTTAATGTGTGAGGGTATTGTGAAAGGGGCTCTTTAATGCTCTGTAACCTGCTGGCTAATATACTATCATTAGTTATCAGACACCTGCTGATTATCAGGCCTATGCTGATTTAGTTATCAGGCCTATGCTGATTTAATATCGCTGCAGTAGGCGTATGCAACTGATACTTTGGAGGAAATCTTCCACTGCGTGGTGTAGTTTTGTTTGCATCAATTTCAAGCTACTGTTGATACACAGTAAACTTACGTGTCATGCTTATAGGGTTAGGATGCAGAACATTTAGGCGAGTACAACATCTGTCTATGTGAGCCAACATTGGCTACATAGAACTCATGGAATAGTCCAAGTGTCAATTTGGAACAACAGTTTCTACTACACCATACCATCAACCTACCCTAACCAGAAACCGTGGATAGGCGGCAGCATTCGCGCAAAACTGAAAGAGCGAACAACTGCTTTTAACCATGGAAAGATGACTGGCATTATGGCCGAATACAAACAGTGTTGTTATTCCCTCCACAAGGCAATCAAACAAGGGAAATGTCGGTATAGGGACAAAGTAGAGTCGCAATTCAACAGCTCAGACAAGAGATGTATGTGGCAGGGTCTACAGGCAATCACGGACTACAAAAAGGAAAACCAGCCACGTCACGGACACCGATGTCTTGCTTCCAGACAAACTAAACACCTTCTTTGCCCGCTTTGAGGATAATACAGTGCCACGGACACGGCTCGCTACCAAGGACTGTACTATCAAAGATTCTATCTGAGGGGCCCCAGAAGAGTGCTGCAGAGAAAACAGACACTTTCACCGATTCATAAACAACAACAAAAACAACACTATTGGATTTGTTTTTGTTTTGAAAGGTGCTGCGTGTTCTTCATATCATGAACAGGAGCCACTCTAAATATCTCCCTGGATTACTGTTTTCGATGTGTCTAGGTCGGGAGCTCTTGACGAAGGCAGTTAAATAATGGAACCCATGGTTTTGTGTCCATAGTCCATATGGAACCCATGGTTTTATGTCCATAGTGTAATGGGTGTCGTCGTCGGATGAGGAAGAATAGGACCAAAGCGCAGCGTCGTAAGAGTTCATGACTTGACTTGTATTGAACTGAACAAAATAACAAAGTGCAAAAATGAAACCGAAACAGTCCTGTCAGGTGCAGAAAACACTAAACAGAAAACAACTACCCACAAAACACCGGTGGGAAAAAGCTACCTAAGTATGGTTCCCAATCAGAGACAACGATAGACAGCTGTCTCTGATTGAGAACCAAAGCCGGCCAAAACAAAGAAATACAAAACATAGAAAACTGAACATAGAATGCCCACCCAAATCACACCCTGACCAAACCAAAATAGAGACATAAAAAGCTCTCTAAGGTCAGGGCGTGACACATAGAGTGTAAATAAGCAGTGAATTGCAGAGCAGTGACTTTTACAGAGTTTATGTCTCTGGGGCTACTGTTGAAGTCGGAAGTTTACAAACACTTAGGTTGGAGTCATTAAAACTCGTTTTTCAACCGCTTCACACAATTCTTGTTAACAAACTATAGTTTTGGCAAGTAAGTTAGGACATCTATTTCGTGCCTGACAAAAGTAATTTTTCCATCAATTGTTTACAGACAGATTATTTCACTTATATTCGACTGTATCACAGTTCCAGTGGGTCAGAAGTTTACATAGACTAAGTTGACTGTGCCTTTAAACAGCTTGGAAAATTCCAGAAAATGATATCATGGCTTTAGAAGCTTCTTATAGGCTAATTGACATCCTTTGAGTCCATTGGAGGTGTACCTGTGGATGTATTTCAAGGCCTACCTTCAAACTCAGTGCCTCTTTGCTTGACATCATGGGAAAATCAAAAGAAATCAGCCAAGGCCTCAGAAAAGAATGTAGACCTCCACAAGTCTGGTTCATCCTTGGGAGCAATTTCCACACCTGGATATACCAAGTTCAGCTGTACAAACATTAGTATGCACGTATAAACACCATGGGACCACGCAGCTGTCATATCGCTCAGTAAGGAGACGCGTTCTGTCACCTAGAGATGAATACACTTTGTTGCGAAAGTGCAAATCAATCACAGAACAACAGCAAAGGACGTTGTGAAGATGCTGGAGGAAACAGGTACAAAGCATCTATATCCACAGTAAAACGAGTCCTATATCGACATAACCTGAAAGGCCGCTCAGTAAGGAAGAAGCCACTGCTCCAAAACCACCATAAAAAGCCAGACTATGGTTTGCAACTGCACACAAAGGGACAAAGATCGTACTTTTCGGAGAAATGTCCTCTGGTCTGATGAAACAAAAATAGAACTGTTTGGCCATAATGACCATCATTATGTTTGGAGGAAAAAGGGGGATGCTTGCAAGCCCGAAGAACACCATCCCAACCGTGAATCACGGGGGTGGTAGCATCATGTTGTGGGGGTGCTTTGCTGCAGGAGGGACTGGTGCACTTCACAAAATAGATGGCTTCATGCGGAAAAGTATGTGGATATATTGAAGCAACATCTCAAGACATAAGTCAGGAAGTTAAATCTTGGTTGCAAATGGGTCTTCCAAATGGACAATGACCACAAGCATATTTCCAAAGTTGTGGCAAAATAGCTTAAGGACAACAAAGTCAAGGTATTGGAGTGGCCATCACAAAGCCCTGACCTCAACCCTATAGAAAATTTGTGGGCAGAACTGAAAATGCGTGTTCGAGCAAGGAGGCCTTCAAATCTGACTAATTTACTCCAGCTCTGTCAGGAGGAATGGGCCAAAATTCTTGTGGAAGGCTCCCCAAAATAATTCACCTAAGTTACACAAAGGTAATGCTATCAAATACTAATTGATTGTATGTAAACTTCTGACACACTCTCAATCAAAGTTAGCGTAGCAGTCAGACATCTTTGTCCTTCGTCTTGTCTTGTTCCACATATATATCTTTTTATATATTTTTCTTCGCATATCTTTAAAAAAATATTTTTCTAAACCTCAACTTCAAAATACTCTCCTGCAACGCGCCTCACCCAATGTGGTGTGGAACTGTTTCTTCTAAAGTATTTTTATTTACCTTGGAACCAGAATCCCCCAACAGAAGCTAGCCAGCTAACTAGCTACTAGCTAGTAGTCAGCTATCCACTGCTATCGGTCATCAGCTAAACTTTAGCTCGGAAAGAGCTTGCCAGTTTGTACAACGCGACTCAAACCAGAGCATACCGGACCTATTTTCTCTCCATTTCCCCGGATTCCTACCGCAAGCCCTGAACCTTTTCACCTGGATCATCGCAGCTAGCTAGCTGCAATCCAAGTGCCTATTCCTGGCTAACGTCTGTCCCGAAGCAAGCACCAATTAGCTTGGAACTAGCCCATGCTAGGCCCATTCTCCCGGCTAGCTGAGGAGGCCCATCTGCCACTCCTGGGCTACAATACCACTTCTATTGCCGGTACGCGACACGGAACCCCGCCGATCCTTCACGACTGGACTACCAACCTGCTTGAGGGCGTACTCAACTGGCCCCTACGCCACGAAGTCCCCTGAATAGCCATCCGCTAGCTGCGGCCGGCTAGCTACTAGCAGCGGCCAAATAGCTGTCTAGAGCATATTGGACTGTAAGCTTAATAGATCCATAGGCCAATGTTTTGGGCCACTATACCTATTTTGCCAATTGGACTTGGACCCCTCTGCTACGTGGCACTCTACTAAGCCATCACGACTGGTCTAGCGACATCACTGCACGCGGAGGCTAAAACAGACGTTCCTCTGTCGTGACGTCCATCTAAGGCCCTTCCACTAGCTTGCTAGCCCCGGCCTGCTAGCCGTCTGAATCGCCATGTCTCCAGCCAGTCCAACCACTCACTGGACCCCTATGATCACTCGGCTACGCATGCCTTTCCCTAATATCAATATGCCTTATCCATTACTGTTCTGGTTAGTGATTATTGTCTTATTTCACTGTAGAGCCTCTAGCCCTGCTCAATATACCTGAACCAACCATTTAGTTCCACCACCCACATATGCGGTGACATCACCTGGTTTAAACATCTCTAGAGACAATATCTCTCTCATCATTACTCAATGCCTAGGTTAACCTCCACTGTATCCACATCCTACCATACCTTTGTCTGCACATTATGCCTTGAATCTATTCTATCATGGCCAGAAACCTGCCCCTTTTACTCTCTGTTCCGAACGTACTAGATGACCAGTTCTGATAGCCTTTCGCCATACCCTTATCCTACTCCTCCCCTGTTCCTCTGGTGATGTAGAGGTTAATCCAAGCCCTGCTGTGCCTAGCTCCACTCCCCCTCCCCAGGTACTCTCATTTTTTGACTTCTGTTGACTTCTGTAACCATAAAAGCCTTGGTTTCATGCATGTTGGTTCACTCCAGACCCGACTGCCCTTGACCAGCACAAAAACATCCTGTGGCATTCTGCATTAGCACCGAATAGTCCCAGTGATATGCAACGTTTGAGGGAAGTTAGGAACCAATATACACAGGCAGTTAGGAAAGCTAAGGCTAGCTTTTTCAAACAGAAATTTGCATCCTGTAGCACAATCTCAAAAAAGTTCTGGGACACTGTAAAGTACATTGAGAGTAAGAGCACCTTCTCCCAGCTGCCCACTGCACTGAGGATAGGAAACATAAATCCATTTTTCTACAGCTTGCCATGCTTTCCATCTGGCTACCCCTACCCCGATCAACAGCCCTGCACCCACCACAGCAACACGCCCAAGCCTCCCCCATTTCTCCTTCATTACTGTGCAGCCGTATTCATCGACCTGGCCAAGGCTATCGACTCTATCAATCACCACATTCTTATCGGCAGACTCAACAGCCTTGGTTTCTGAAATGATTTCCTCGCCTGGTTTACCAACTACTTCTCTGATAGAGTTCGGTGTGTCAAATCGGAGGGCCTGTTGTCCGGACCTCTGGCAGTCTCTATGGGGGTGCCACAGGGTTCAATACTTGGGCCGACTCTCTTCTCTGTATACATCAATGATGTCGCTCTTGCTGCTGGTGATTCTCTGATCCACTTCAATGCAGACAACACCATTCTGTATATGTCTAGCCCTTCTTTGGACACTGTGTTAACTAACCTCCTCCTTCCGTGGCCTCCAACTGCTCTTAAATGCAAGTTAAACTAATGCATTCTCTTCAACCGATCGCTGCCAGCACCTGCCCGCCAGTGCAACATCACTACTCTGGACGACTCTGACTTAGAGTACGTGGACAACTACAAATACCTAGGTCTCTGGTTAGACTGTAAACTCTCCTTCCAGACTCACATTAAACATCTCCAATCCAAAATTAAATCTAAAATCGGCTTCCTATTTGGCAAAAAAACATCCTTCACTCATGCTGCCAAACATACCCTCGTAAAACTGATCATTCTACCGATCCTCGACTTCGGCGATGTCATTTCAAAATAGCCTCCAACACACTACTCAACAAACTGGATGTAGTCTATCACAGTGTCATATGTTTTGTCACCAAAGCCCTATATACTACTCACCACTGTGATCTGTATGCTCTCATTGGCTGGCCCTCGCTTCAAACTCATGACCAAACCCACTGGCCTCAAGTCATCTACAAGTCTCTGCTAGGTAAAGCCTCACCTTATCTCAGCTCACTGGTCACCATAGCAGCACCCACCTGTAGCACGCTCTCCAGCAGGTATATCTCACTATATCTCACTTTCCTTCCAGTTCTCTGCTGCCAATACCTGGAACAAACTACAAAAATTACAGAAGCTAGAGACTCATATCTCCCTCGCTAGCTTTAAGCACCAGCTGTCAGAGCACAGATCACTGCACCTGTACATAGCCCATCTGTAAATAGCCCGTCCAACTACCTCATCCCCATGTTGTTATTTATATTTATTTTGCTTCTTTGCACCCCAGTATCTCTACTTGCACATTCATCTTCGACACATCTACCATTCCAGTGTTTAATTGCTATATTGTAATTACTTCGCCACCATGGCCTATTTATTGCCTTACCTCCCTTATCCTACCTCATTTGCACACACTGTATATATACTTTTTCTACTGTATTATTGACCGTATGTTTTGTTTATTCCATGTGTAACTCTGTGTTGTTGTATGTGTCGAAGTGCTTTGTTTTATGTTTTTATTTTATTTTACCTTTATTTTACTAGGCAAGTCAGTTAAGAACAAATTCTTATTTTCAAAGACGGCCTAGGAACAGTGGGTTAACTGCCTGTTCAGGGGCAGAACGACAGATTTTGTACCTTGTCAGCTCGGGGGTTACTAGTCCAATGCTCTAACCACTAGGCTACCCTGTGGTCAGGTCGCAGTTGTAAATGAGAACGTGTTCTCAACTGGCCTATCTGGTGAAATAAAGGTGAAATAAATATAAAATAAACTGGGAATATGATGAAAGAAATAAAACCTAAAATAAATCATTCTCTCTGATATTATAAGGACATTTCATATTCTTAAATTAAAATGGTGATCCTAACTGACCTAAAACAGGTAATTCTTACTAGGATTAAATGTCAGGATTTGTGAAACACTGAGTTTAAATGTGTTTGGCTAAGGTGTATGTAATCTTCCAACTTCAACTGTAAATGTTCTTTGACAACAGCTCTGTTCTGAGAGGAGAGGCAGAAGGATGAGGAGAGGAGAGGAGAGGAGAGGAGAGGAGAGGAGAGGAGAGGAGAGGAGAGGAGAGAGGGATGGGGAGAGGGGGGAGGGATGGGGAGAGGGATGGGGAGAGGAGAGGAGGGGAGAGGAGAGGAGAGGAGAGGAGAGGAGAGGAGAGGAGAGGAGAGGAGAGGAGAGGAGAGGAGAGGAGAGGAGAGGAGAGGAGAGGAGAGGAGAGGAGAGGAGAGGAGAGACCACACATGTCCAGAAAGCTACAATGCTGATGTGGTCTCGGTTGGCAGTTCTGTGTTATAATCATCTTTCTGGAGGAAGATAGGAACCATTTTCTCTTCATATTCACTTCCTGAAAGGCAGACAGATGGAATCAGTGCTATTTTCTGGATAATGAATACTAACTGAAAAATGGAATCGAATCCCAGATTTGAACAACCTCACCGTCACAATGCCTTGTTACCCAGTTTCACGGTGTTGACCATGTAAACTGCTGTTCCTGAAACATCTTAAGAAATATTATTATTTATTCCGCATGTGACATGTAAGTACTGTCAGGTCTGAGCTTTACCAGGCAGGTTGTTACTACATGGGCAACACACACACATACATGCGCACGCACATACACACACACACACGCACACACATGCACACACATGCACACACATGCACACACACAAACGCACACACATACACACACGCATGCACATGCACACACAAGCACACACACAAACGCACACACACACATGCACACACATGCACACACACGCACACACGCACACACACATACACATACGCACGCACATACACGCACACACATGCACACACATGCACACACACACAAAAACACACACACACACACACACACACACACGCACGCACATGCACACACATGCACACACACAAACGCACACACATACACATGCACGCACACAAACACACACACGCACATTATTCTACAGTATATGGGCAACACACACACATACACACATGCACGCACATGCACACACACAAACGCACACACGCACGCACGCACGCACACAAACACACACACACACGTGCACGCACACAAACACACACACACACACATTATTCTACAGTATATGGGCAGTGAGCCTACCTCATAAATTCCCAAAAGGCTGGCATTGTGTCCACAGTTTGCTCTGAGCGAGCGCTTTACAATAATGCACTGGCTCTCATCTGTCCAGCAGCGAACGGAGACCGTTGAATAAAGCAGTAAATGAAAAAGATATTCAATCAAACACGACCTTGTTTCTTTGTTGTATTCCGTCACTCTCAGAGTTAACGTGATGTCGTAGCTTTTTGGATTCTGGTCCTGAGTATCGACTGGATCTTTAGTGATTCATTTGCAAAGTGAAGCAGGTTGACCATGGCTCCCGTTGTGTTTTTAGATCGGGCCAGAGCTACGGAAAATCCATACTCTCATTTAGGAGACTGAGTTGATTCAAGCTCGACAGGCTTGTTATGAACCATTACACAATTTATATGGCCT
Organism: Oncorhynchus gorbuscha; assembly: GCF_021184085.1. NCBI lineage: Eukaryota > Metazoa > Chordata > Actinopteri > Salmoniformes > Salmonidae > Oncorhynchus > Oncorhynchus gorbuscha. The sequence goes on from NC_060179.1 coordinate 9,057,028, forward strand.
ACTTCACACAATTTCCATTGATTTCCCTGATAAAAATGTGGTAATGAATTTCATTCATATAGCTAATTTCAACAGGTCTCACAGAGCTTTGAATATTGTTCAAATAAATCTGATATGTATTTGATATATGATTAAATGTGTTTTTGTTCTGTACTTCTGGATGTACCTGAGCATCACCAACAGATGATGATTTAACAGTTACAGGAACCAGCCGAACAACCGATCTACAAAGTGGATTTCCATCTCCAAACCTAAAGTTAACTAGACGATGTGTTCCCACTGTTTTCCCCCTCAGCCGTTGATTTTGGGCTGTTTCGTTTTGTTGTCCTGTCTGCCTCAGATCACAGAGCTCCGCAGCATCAAGAACATTACACGGATGCCGAGGGAGACCAAGAAACACGCCGTGGCAATCGTGTTTTACGACGAGACGTCCAAGACGTTTGCCTGTGAGTCAGGTAAGCAATGCAACCCCGGGGAATGGAAGGAGGGAGGCAGCGAGGGAGGGAGAGTGGGATGAAGAGTACACAGGACATGGAGAAAACAGGAGAGAAGGAAAGAGAGAATGTTCCAGAGTTTGAGGGAGAAAGATGAGCACTGAAGATGTCCCAAGCACCAGTCATTTGAATCTGTACCGTATTAGCTAGAAGGGGGTGTGTTATTGTGGCAGGGGGTGGGGAGTGGGGTTCTGAATATTGAAGAGACTTAGTCATTACTTTGTTTGTGATTCAGACCAATTGTACATTGTAACAATATATTGTTGCAAACCCTCTGGTAGAGCAGAAGTAATGCTGTGATCTGATAGGTTGTAATGAATTCTGCTGCAGGGATTGGCTTAGTTAATAGTGTTAGAGTCTTTATAGAGAACTCAGGAGAAACAGAGAAGGATGGATATTGGATTCATAGGGATGGGTAGGGAAAAAGAGAGAAAGGTTGGGAGATTGAAAGAGAGTGATAGAAAGAGAGCAATCTCCTCTCTCCTCCTCTCTTCTCCTCTCCTCTCCTCTCTTCTCCTCTCCTCTCCTCCTCTCCCCCTCTCTTTTCCTCTCTCCTCCTCTCCCCCTCTCTTTTCCTCTCTTCTCCTCTCCTCCTGTCTTGTCCTCTCTTCTCCTCTCCTCCTCTCTTCTCTCCTCTCCTCTCTCCTCCTCTCTTCTAGTCTCATCTAATCTCCTCCTCTCCTCTAGTTACAGGTTGTAGGTGATTTCTGTGTGTGTGTGTTGTGTGATTGTGTTGTGTGTTGTGTGATTGTGTTGTGTGATTGTGTTGTGTGTTGTGTGTGTGATTGTGTGTGTGTGATTGTGTGTGTTTCTGTGTGATTGTGTCTGTATGAGATGTGCTGATGTGAGCTGTAGCAGTGGATCTCAGAGGAGAGATTATGTGCCTTATGGGGTGCAGTGAATTCTATCTCCGTCGTCCTCTCTTTCTCTCTCTCTCTCTCTCTCTCTCTCTCTCTCTCTCTCTCTCTCTCTCTCTCTCTTTCTCTTTCTCTCTTCTCTCTCTCTCTCTCTCTCTCTCTCTCTCTCTCTCTCTCTCTCTCTCTCTCTCTCTCTCTCTCTCTCTCTCTCTCTCTCTCTCTCTCTCTCTCTCTCTCTCTCTCTCTCTCAGACACACGGCTCAGCAGTTACACGCCCACGGCTGAGTCCCTTGCCATATGGAGGGTTGTGTCCTCCGTGTCCACCACAGGGTCATTCACTTCCTACACACACACACACACACACACACACACACACACACACACACACACACACACACACACACACACACACACACACACACACACACACACACACACACACACACACACACACACACACACACACACACACACACACACACACACACACACACATGCATGTCCACCCTACGCAGGAGGCTAACCTGCCTGCCCTTCACTTCCTACTCCTCTCTGTGGTACTGTTCCAGTATCATCTACTCCTCTCTGTGGTACTGTTCCAGTATCATCTACTCCTCTCTGTGGTACTGTTCCAGTATCAGCTACTCCTCTCTGTCCTCTCTGTGGTACTGTTCCAGTATCAGCTACTCCTCTCTGTGGTACTGTTCCAGTATCAGCTACTCCTCTCTGTCCTCTCTGTGGTACTGTTCCAGTATCATCTACTCCTCTCTGTGGTACTGTTCCAGTATCAGCTACTCCTCTCTGTCCTCTCTGTGGTACTGTTCCAGTATCATCTGTTCCTCTCTGTGGTACTGTTCCAGTATCATCTACTCCTCTCTGTGGTACTGTTCCAGTATCAGCTACTCCTACTGTTCCAGTATCAGCTACTCCTCTCTGGTACTGTTCCAGTATCAGCTACTCCTCTCTGTCCTCTCTGTGGTACTGTTCCAGTATCAGCTACTCCTCTCTGTGGTACTGTTCCAGTATCAGCTACTCCTCTCTGTGGTACTGTTCCAGTATCAGCTACTCCTCTCTGTGGTACTGTTCCAGTATCAGCTACTCCTCTCTGTGGTACTGTTCCAGTATCAGCTACTCCTCTCTGTGGTACTGTTCCAGTATCAGCTACTCCTCTCTGTGGTACTGTTCCAGTATCAGCTACTCCCCTCTGTCCTCTCTATGCAGCATCTGTTCTCTTATCCAGGGTCTGACCAGGACCAACCCTGTTTAGCTTCAGAGGCAAGCCAGCAGTGGAATGCAGGGTGGCACACTGATGAAGTGTTTGTGTTTGTGATTTTCCACTCAGCAGCTCTAACAGTCTCTGTGAGTTTAGACTTCAGATACACTCAGAGGACACAGGCTCAGCGAGGGAGGAAATGGACAAACAGAGGCTCTTTAGTACTGAGTAATCTGTCTGTCTGTCTGTCTGTCTGTCTGTCTGTCTGTCTGTCTGTCTGTCTGTCTGTCTGTCTGTCTGTCTGTCTGTCTGTCTGTCTGTCTGTCTGTCTGTCTGTCTGTCTGTCTGTCTGTCTGTCTGTCTGTCTGTCTGTCTGTCTGTCTGTCTGTCTGTCTGTCTGTCTGTCTGTCTGTCTGGTAATGTTTTACCCTTCAGAAACAACATTTTCTATCCTTTCAATAGGTTTTGGAAACAGCAAGCAGACTGCAACCTTATTTAAATCTGTTCATATACACCCCCGGGAAGAATATTACACTCAAAAATACAAATAATCTGACAAAAGATGCACTTACAGTAGATATGGTCATTATCACGTTTTCATAAATTCTTGTCGTACAGTGTATTAAGGCATTTGTGAAAATTCTATAGCAATATTTAGTGAGAAACACCCTTGCTTTTGGACAATGAATAGACACGGCAGTAAATAAAACCTCATAAAAACATCTGTCTCGTCCAATACTGGATTCTACACAGACCGGTGCGCCACAGCCAATCAGAGCTACAATAGGCAGACAAGCGTTTTGCCACACAGGCCTGACATCATTCACTTTGAACTGGACTGTGTTTTTACAGGCAGTAGGGCCTGTCATCATTCACTTTGAACTGGACTGTGTGTTTACAGACAGTAGGGACTGTCATTATTCACTATGAACTGGACTGTGTGTTTACAGACAGTAGGGCCTGTCATCATTCACTTTGAACTGGACTGTGTGTTTACAGACAGTAGGGCCTGTCATCATTCACTTTGAACTGGACTGTGTGTTTACAGGCAGTAGGGACTGTCATCATTCACTTTGAACTGGACTGTGTGTTTACAGGCAGTAGGGCCTGTCATCATTCACTATGAACTGGACTGTGTGTTTACAGGCAGTAGGGACTGTCATCATTCACTTTGAACTGGACTGTGTGTTTACAGACAGTAGGGCCTGTCATCATTCACTTTGAACTGAACTGTGTGTTTACAGACAGTAGGGCCTGTCATCATTCACTTTGAACTGGACTGTGTTTACAGGCAGTAGGGACTGTCATCATTCACTTTGAACTGGACTGTGTTTACAGGCAGTAGGGATTGTCATCATTCACTTTGAACTGGACTGTGTGTTTACAGACAGTAGGGCCTGTCATCATTCACTTTGAACTGAACTGTGTGTTTACAGACAGTAGGGCCTGTCATCATTCACTTTGAACTGGACTGTGTTTACAGGCAGTAGGGACTGTCATCATTCACTTTGAACTGGACTGTGTTTACAGGCAGTAGGGCCTGTCATCATTCACTTTGAACTGAACTGTGTGTTTACAGACAGTAGGGCCTGTCATCATTCACTTTGAACTGGACTGTGTTTACAGGCAGTAGGGCCTGTCATCATTCACTTTGAACTGGACTGTGTTTACAGGCAGTAGGGACTGTCATCATTCACTTTGAACTGGACTGTGTTTACAGGCAGTAGGGCCTGTCATCATTCACTTTGAACTGAACTGTGTGTTTACAGACAGTAGGGCCTGTCATCATTCACTTTGAACTGGACTGTGTTTACAGGCAGTAGGGACTGTCATCATTCACTTTGAACTGAACTGTGTGTTTACAGACAGTAGGGCCTGTCATCATTCACTTTGAACTGGACTGTGTTTACAGGCAGTAGGGACTGTCATCATTCACTTTGAACTGGACTGTGTGTTTACAGACAGTAGGGCCTGTCATCATTCACTTTGAACTGGACTGTGTTTACAGGCAGTAGGGACTGTCATTATTCACTATGAACTGGACTGTGTGTTTACAGGCAGTAGGGCCTGTCATCATTCACTTTGAACTGGACTGTGTTTACAGGCAGTAGGGACTGTCATCATTCACTTTGAACTGGACTGTGTTTACAGGCAGTAGGGCCTGTCATCATTCACTTTGAACTGAACTGTGTGTTTACAGACAGTAGGGCCTGTCATCATTCACTTTGAACTGGACTGTGTTTACAGGCAGTAGGGACTGTCATCATTCACTTTGAACTGAACTGTGTGTTTACAGACAGTAGGGCCTGTCATCATTCACTTTGAACTGGACTGTGTTTACAGGCAGTAGGGACTGTCATCATTCACTTTGAACTGGACTGTGTTTACAGGCAGTAGGGACTGTCATCATTCACTTTGAACTGGACTGTGTGTTTACAGACAGTAGGGCCTGTCATCATTCACTTTGAACTGGACTGTGTTTACAGGCAGTAGGGACTGTCATTATTCACTATGAACTGGACTGTGTGTTTACAGGCAGTAGGGACTGTCATCATTCACTTTGAACTGGACTGTGTGTTTACAGACAGTAGGGCCTGTCATCATTCACTTCAAAAACTGGACTGTAAATGTGTTTACAGGTTCTTGATGAGTAAAGGGATTTGTCATCATTCACTATGAACTGGACTGTGTGTTTACAGGCAGTAGGGACTGTCATCATTCACTTTGAACTGGACTGTGTGTTTACAGACAGTAGGGACTGTCATCATTCACTTTGAACTGGACTGTGTGTTTACAGGCAGTAGGGACTGTCATCATTCACTATGAACTGGACTGTGTGTTTACAGGCAGTAGGGACTGTCATCATTCACTATGAACTGGACTGTGTGTTTACAGGCAGTAGGGACTGTCATCATTCACTTTGAACTGGACTGTGTGTTTACAGACAGTAGGGACTGTCATTATTCACTTTGAACTGGACTGTGTGTTTACAGACAGTTACAACAGCGTGACTTTAGATCATTAGAACACATTCACTAGAAGCCCCTCAAAACACCTGCATGGATTTCTGTAAATATCTTCTTCACAACAATTGAACCGCTCTCCTTGAAGTTCTTGATGATCCGATAAATGGTTGATTTAGGTGCAATCTAACTGGCATCGATATCCTTGCCTGTGAAGCCTTTTTTTTGTGCAAAGCAATGATGACGGCATGTGTTTCCTTGCAGGTAACCATGGTTGACAGAGGAAGAACAATGATTCCAAGCACCATCCTCCTTTTGGAGCTTCCAGTCTGTTATTCAAACTCAATCAGCATGACAGAGTGATCTCCAGCCTTGTCCTTGTCAACACTCACACCTGTGTTAACTAGAAAATCACTGACATGATGTCTGCTCGTCCTTATGTGGCAGGGCTGAAATGCAGTGGAAATGTTTTTTTGTTCCAGGGTCATTAGCTATATACAGGGTCTGTTCCTGGGTCAGTAGTTATATTCAGGGTCTGTTCCAGGTTCAGTAGCTATATACCGGGTCTGTTCCTGGGTCAGTAGTTATATTCAGGGTTTGTTCCAGGGTCAGTAGCTATATACAGGGTCAGTAGCTATATACAGGGTATGTTCCAGGGTCAGTAGCTATATACAGGGTCAGTAGCTATATACAGGGTCAGTAGCTATATACAGGGTCAGTTCCAGGGTCTGTAGCTATATACAGGGTCAGTAGCTATATACAGGGTCAGTAGCTATATACAGGGTCTGTTCCAGGGTCAGTAGCTATATACAGGGTCAGTTCCTGGTTCAGTAAGCTATATACAGGGTCAGTTCCAGGGTCAGTAGCTATATGACAGGGTCAGTTCCAGGGTCAGTAGCTATATGGAGGGTCAGTTCAGGGTAAGGTGACAGGGATACAGGTTCAGTAGTCTATAAGGTGACAGGGATCAGTAGCTACTGTCTATACAGGGTCAGTAGCTGGATATGGAGGGTCATGCTGTCTATATAAAGGGTCAGTTCCAGGGTCAGTAGCTATAAGGTGACAGGGTCATTAGCTATATACAGGGTCAGTTCCAGGGTCAGGGTAGCTATATGGAGGGTCAGTGCCAGGGTCAGTAGCTATATACAGGGTCAGTTCCAGGGTCAGTAGCTGTATACAGGGTCAGTAGTTATATACATGGTCAGTTCCAATACCATATTAACATTGTGCAGGGATACTGGAGTGATGGAGGTCGATACTGTCTGTATCGGGGTAAGGTGACAGGGATACTGGAGTGATGGAGGTCGATGCTGTCTGTATCAAAGTAAGGTGACAGGGATACTGGAGTGATGGAGGTCGATGCTGTCTGTATCAAAGTAAGGTGACAGGGATACTGGAGTGATGGAGGTCGATACTGTCTGTATCAGGGATACTGGAGGATGGAGGGATAAGGTGACAGGGATACTGGAGTGATGGAGGTCGATACTGTCTGTATCGGGGTAAGGTGACAGGGATACTGGAGTGATGGAGGTAGATATGTATCGGGGTAAGGTGACAGGGATACTGGAGTGATGGAGGTCGATACTGTCTGTATCAGGGTAAGGTAACAGGGATACTGGAGTGATGGAGGTAGATATGTATCGGGGTAAGGTGACAGGGATACTGGAGTGATGGAGGTCGATACTGTCTGTATCGGGGTAAGGTGACAGGGATACTGGAGTGATGGAGGTCGATGCTGTCTGTATCGGGGTAAGGTGACAGGGATACTGGAGTGATGGAGGTCGATGCTGTCTGTATCGGGATAAGGTGACAGGGATACTGGAGTGATGGAGGTAGATATGTATCGGGGTAAGGTGACAGGGATACTGGAGTGATGGAGGTCGATACTGTCTGTATCGGGGTAAGGTGACAGGGATACTGGAGTGATGGAGGTCGATGCTGTCTGTATCGGGGTAAGGTGACAGGGATACTGGAGTGATGGAGGTCGATGCTGTCTGTATCGGGGTAAGGTGACAGGGATACTGGAGTGATGGAGGTCGATGCTGTCTGTATCGGGGTAAGGTGACAGGGATACTGGAGTGATGGAGGTCGATGCTGTCTGTATCGGGGTAAGGTGACAGGGATACTGGAGTGATGGAGGTAGATCTGTATCAGGTAAGGTGACAGGGATACTGGAGTGATGGAGGTCGATACTGTCTGTATGGAGTGATGGGGTCAAAGGTGACAGGGATACTGGAGTGATGGAGGTCGATGCTGTCTGTATCGGGGTAAGGTGACAGGGATACTGGAGTGATGGAGGTCGATGCTGTCTGTATCGGGATAAGGTGACAGGGATACTGGAGTGATGGAGGTCGATGCTGTCTGTATCGGGGTAAGGTGACAGGGATACTGGAGTGATGGAGGTCGATACTGTCTGTATCGGGAGTGTGGAATGCTGGTGACAGGGATACTGGAGTGATGGAGGTCGATGCTGTCTGTATCAAAGTAAGGTGACAGGGATACTGCTGTCTGTATCGGGGTAAGGTGACAGGGATACTGGAGTGATGGAGGTCGATACTGTCTGTATCAAAGTAAGGTGACAGGGATACTGGAGTGATGGAGGTCGATACTGTCTGTATCGGGGTAAGGTGACAGGGATACTGGAGTGATGGAGGTCGATGCTGTCTGTATCGGGGTAAGGTGACAGGGATACTGGAGTGATGGAGGTCGATACTGTCTGTATCGGGGTAAGGTGACAGGGATACTGGAGTGATGGAGGTCGATGCTGTCTGTATCGGGGTAAGGTGACAGGGATACTGGAGTGATGGAGGTCGATACTGTCTGTATCGGGGTAAGGTGACAGGGATACTGGAGTGATGGAGGTCGATGCTGTCTGTATCGGGGTAAGGTGACAGGGATACTGGAGTGATGGAGGTCGATGCTGTCTGTATCGGGGTAAGGTGACAGGGATACTGGAGTGATGGAGGTCGATGCTGTCTGTATCGGGGTAAGGTGACAGGGATACTGGAGTGATGGAGGTCGATGCTGTCTGTATCGGGGTAAGGTGACAGGGATACTGGAGTGATGGAGGTCGATGCTGTCTGTATCGGGGTAAGGTGACAGGGATACTGGAGTGATGGAGGTCGATGCTGTCTGTATCGGGGTAAGGTGACAGGGATACTGGAGTGATGGAGGTCGATGCTGTCTGTATCGGGGTAAGGTGACAGGGATACTGGAGTGATGGAGGTCGATGCTGTCTGTATCGGGGTAAGGTGACAGGGATACTGGAGTGATGGAGGTCGATGCTGTCTGTATCGGGGTAAGGTGAGGCGGCACAGGATATACGGTACCTTCAGAAAGTATTCAGACCCTTTCACTTTTTCCACATTTTGTTACGTTACAGTCTGATTCTAAAATGGATTAGACGTGACGCTTGGCATTCAGGCGAAAGAGTTCAATCTTGGTTTCATCAGACCAGAGAATCTTGTTTCTCATGGTCTAAGAGTCTTTAAGTGCCTTTTGGCAACCTCCCAAGCAGGCTGCCATGTGCCTTTTACTGAGGTGTGCCTTCTGTCTGGCCACTCTACCATAAAAACCTGATTGGTGGAGTGCCTCAGAGATGGTTGTCCTTCTGGAAGGTTTTCCCATCTCCACAGAGGAGATGGGAGCTCTGTCAGAGTGACCATCACGTTCTTGGTCACCTTTTAAAAAAAATCTATTTTAGAATGAGGCTGTAATGAAACAAAATGTGGAAAAAGTCAGAGGGTCTGAGTTCTTTCCGAAGTCACTGTATGTGTTTGTGTGTTTGAGTGTGAGTGTCTATGTCAGTGAGAGAGAGAAACGTTGAGATAATTCATCGAGGATGCATCTCACAATTTCCTCACTCACGCTTTTCACCAATTAATTATATCACCCTATTTTGATAATAGGCTATTGATTTTCTGGTATTTCTGGGGATAACATCAGTTGATCCCCTTGTGCTCCACTTGTGGACCTAATCTTTCCATGATTTTTTAATTTTTTTTATGGCCTGATCCCAGATCTGTCATGGATGTACTTTAGAAGGACAGTACAGATTAGGGTTGTCACGATACCATGGTACTCCATGTTTCATAGCCAAATAGAAAACACAAAGCAGACAGAACTCTATGGCTCTTTAAAAACCTGCTGTATATAAAATATTGTGTGATACAAAGTAAAACGTGATGGCTAGTTATATCTGGGATCTCGTGGTCAAGTTCAGATTTATTGTCCTGTATATGGGAGGAAGGGAGGAGGGTTAGAGAGAGAGGGTTAGGGGAGGGAGGGAAGAGAGAGAGAGGGTTAGGGGGAGGGAGGGAAGAGAGGGAGAGGGTTAGGGGAGGGAGGGAAGAGAGGGAAGAGAGAGAGAGAGAGGGTTAGTGGGAGGGAGGGAAGAGAGAGAGAGGGTTAGTGGGAGGGAGGGAAGAGAGGGAAGAGAGAGAGGTTTAGTGGGAGGGAATGGAGGAGGGTTAGAGAGAGAGGGTTTAGGGGAGGGAGGGAAGAGAGAGAGAGGGTTAGTGGGAGGGAGGGAAGAAGGGAAGAGAGAGAGAGAGAGGGTTAGGGGAGGGAGGGAGAGAGAGAGAGGGTTAGTGGGAGGGAGGGAAGAGAGGGAAGAGAGAGAGGTTTAGTGGGAGGGAATGGAGGGTTAGAGAGGGTTTAGGGGAGGGAGGAGAGAGAGAGAGGGTTAGTGGGAGGGAGGGAAGAAGGGGAAGAGATGAGAGAGAGGGTTAGGGGGAGGGAGGGGGAGAGAGGGAAGAGAGAGAGGTTTAGGGGGAGGGAATGGAGGAGGGTTAGAGAGAGAGGGTTTAGGGGAGGGAGGGAAGGAAGGAAGAGATGGAAGAGAGGGGTTAGGGGAGGGAGGGAAGAGAGAGAGAGGGTTAGGGGAGGGAGGGAAGAGAGGGAAGAGAGAGAGAGAGAGAGTTAGGGGGAGGGAGGGAAGAGAGAGAGAGAGGGTTAGTGGGAGGGAGGGAAGAGAGGGAAGAGAGAGAGGTTTAGGGGGAGGGAAGGGAGGAGGGTTAGAGAGAGAGGGTTTAGGGGAGGGAGGGAAGGAAGAGAGGGAAGAGAGAGAGGGTTAGGGGGAGGCAGGGGAGGGAGGGAAGAAAGGGAAGAGAGAGAGAGGGTTAGGGGAGGGAGGGAAGAGAGGGAAGAGAGAGAGAGAGAGAGGGTTGGGGGAGGGAGGGAGAAGAGAGAGAGAGAGAGGGTTAGTGGGAGGGAGGGAAGAGAAGGAAGAGAGAGAGGTTTAGGGGGAGGGAATGGAGGAGGGTTAGAGAGAGAGGGTTTAGGGGAGGGAGGGAAGAGAGAGAGAGAGGGTTAGTGGGAGGGAGGGAAGAGAGGGAAGAGAGAGAGAGAGAGGGTTAGGGGGAGGGAGGGGAGAGAGGGAAGAGCGAGAGGTTTAGGGGGAGGGAATGGAGGAGGGTTAGAGAGAGGGTTTAGGGGAGTGAGGGAAGAGAGAGAGAGGGGGTTAGTGGGAGGGAGGGAAGAGAGGGAAGAGAGAGAGAGAGGGTTAGGGGAGGGAGGGGAGAGAGGGAAGAGGGAGAGGTTTAGGGGGAGGGAATGGAGGAGGGTTAGAGAGAGGGTTTAGGGGAGGGAGGGAAGGAAGGAAGAGATGGAAGAGAGAGGGGTTAGGGGAGGGAGGGAAGAGAGAGAGATAGAGGGTTAGGGGGAGGGAGGGGAGAGAGGGAAGAGAGAGAGGTTTAGGGGAGGGAAGGGAGGAGGGTTAGAGAGAGAGGGTTTAGGGGAGGGAGGGAAGGAAGAGAGGGAAGAGAGAGAGGGTTAGGGGGAGGCAGGGGAGGGAGGGAAGAAAGGGAAGAGAGAGAGGGTTAGGGGGAGGCAGGGGAGAGAGGGAAGAGAGAGAGAGGGTTGGGGGAGGGAGGGAGTGGGGAGAGTGGGGAGAGAGAGAGGGTTGGGGGAGGGAGGGAAGAGATGGAAGAAAGAGAGGTTTAGGGGGAGGGAGGGAAGAGAGGGAAGAAAGAGAGGGATAGGGGAAGAGAGGGAAGAGATGGAAGAGAGAGGGTTAGGGGAAGAGAGGGAAGAAAGAGAGGGTTAGGGGAAGAGAGGGAAGAAAGCGAGGGTTAGGGGGAGGGAGGGAAGAGAGGGAAGAAAGAGAGGGATAGGGGAAGAGAGGGAAGAGATGGAAGAGAGAGGGTTAGGGGAAGAGAGGGAAGAAAGAGAGGGTTAGGGGGAGACAGGGAAGAAAGAGAGGGTTAGGGGAGGGAGGGAAGACAGGGAAGAAAGAGAGGGTTAGGGGAGGGAGGGAAGAGGGAAGAAAGAGAGGGTTAGTGGAAGAGAGGAAAGAAAGTGAGGGTTAGGGGGATGGAGGGAAGAGTTGCGGGTGGTCAGAGGAGAGAGAGGGATGGGAGAGGAGAGAGGATATTCAGCATTCATCTGGTGTTTTGTGTTCATGAACTGCTTGCCTCTTTTCATCAGCAGGGAATCAATCAGATACATTTTCCCCCGGTTACCGTTACCGATAGTCACGTCCGAGGGATTTTTTTATCCAAAGTACTGTATGATTCATCTGTGTGTGTGTGTGTGTGGACTTTTCTAACTTTGTGTGATCTAGGTGCAGAGGAGGTAATGGTGGATGCTGCTGTGTGTGGAGTGTGTGTGTGTGGACTTTTCTAACTTTGTGTGATCTAGGTGCAGAGGTAATGGTGGATGCTGCTGTGTGTGGAGTGTGTGTGTGTGGACTTTTCTAAATTTGTGTGATCTAGGTGCAGAAGAGTGGTGGATGCTGCTGTGTGTGGAGTGTGTGTGTGTGTGGACTTTTCTAACTTTGTGTGATCTAGATGCAGAGGAGTTGTGGAAGCTACTGTGTGTGTGTGTGTTTAACTCTTGTTTTAACTCTTTGTAGAGCTGGATGCAGAGGAGTGGTGGAAGCTACTGTGTGTGGAGTGTCTAGGAAGCTGTCTGAACGACATCAGCCTGGGAGAACCAGACCTGTTAGCAACGGGGGTGCAGCGGGAGCAGAACGGTGAGTCTAATGTCAACCCTTCCCCGAACTGGTTAGCAGTTTACTACTGGCCTTGACGTGTTAGTGCAACTGAGTCCTTAGAGGTTCGTGAGAAGGGAATGGTGAGTCCACTATTAGCCCCAGCCAATAGAAGCCATGTCAGGTCCATCTCTATAACCCCCCCCCCAGCACAGGACTTGTAGGCGATTTCATTACTGGCCCATAAATGTTAGTGCAATAGAGGTGTGTGTGTGTGTGTGTGTGTGTGTGTGTGTGTGTGTGTGTGTGTGTGTGTGTGTGTGTGTGTGTGTGTGTGTGTGTGTGTGTGTGTGTGTGTGTGTGTGTGTGTGTGTGTGTGTGTGTGTGTGTGTGTGTGTGTGTGTGTGTGTGTGTGTGTGTGTGTACACGTGTCTTCCTGGCCTAATGAGAGGTGTTGTGCATCACTGCCTCTCCTCATAATGAAGCATGTCACAGAGATGGATGAGATTATAGAGGCTGTGGCTGAGGCCATGTGAAATCACTGTGCTTCCCACACATTTCCCACATCCAGGAAATAGAAAAGGAGAAAAGAGAGAAATACATAAAGAAGAGGAAGGTATAGATGTTTTGTTATATAGTTATTTTGTTAGACTAGCTGTGGAAATGATTTCAATGTGTGTGTGTGTGTGTAATTTGTAGACTTTGGAAATCAAATAATCATAAAAACTGTTCTGAATGGTAAAGAGGGAGTGTAACTGAACGGTTTAGAGGGAGTGGAGCTGAACAGTTTAGTGGGAGTGTAACTGAACGGTTTAGAGGGAGTGTAACTGAACGGTTTAGAGGGAGTGTAACTGCATGGTTTAGAGGGAGTGTAACTGACCAGTAAAGAGGGAGTGTAACTGAATGGTTTAGAGGGAGTGTAACTGAATGGTTTAGAGGGAGTGTAACTGAACGGTTTAGAGGGAGTGTAACTGAACAGTTTAGTGGGAGTGTAACTGAACGGTTTAGAGGGAGTGTAACTGAACGGTTTAGAGGGAGTGTAACTGAACGGTTTAGAGGGAGTGTAACTGACAGTTTAGTGGGTATGAACGGTTTTAGAGGGAGTGTAACTGACCGGTTTAGAGGGAGTGTAACTGACCAGTAAAGAGGGAGTGTAACTGAACGGTTTAGAGGGAGTGGAGCTGAACAGTTTAGTGGGAGTGTAACTGAACGGTTTAGAGGGAGTGGAGCTGAACAGTTTAGTGGGAGTGTAACTGAACGGTTTAGAGGGAGTGTAACTGAATGGTTTAGAGGGAGTGTAACTGAACGGTTTAGAGGGAGTGTAACTGAACGGTTTAGAGGGAGTGGAGCTGAACAGTTTAGTGGGAGTGTAACTGAACGGTTTAGAGGGAGTGGAGCTGAACAGTTTAGTGGGAGTGTAACTGAATGGTTTAGAGGGAGTGTAACTGAACGGTTTAGAGGGAGTGGAGCTGAACAGTTTAGTGGGAGTGTAACTGAACGGTTTAGAGGGAGTGGAGCTGAACAGTTTAGTGGGAGTGTAACTGAACGGTTTAGAGGGAGTGGAGCTGAACAGTTTAGTGGGAGTGTAACTGAACGGTTTAGAGGGAGTGTAACTGAACAGTTTAGAGGGAGTGTAACTGAACGGTTTAGAGGGAGTGTAACTGAACGGTTTAGTGGGAGTGTAACTGAACGGTTTAGAGGGAGTGTAACTGAACGTTTTAGAGGGAGTGTAACTGAACGGTTTAGAGGGAGTGTACCTGAACGGTTTAGAGGGAGTGTAACTGAACGGTTTAGAGGGAGTGTAACTGAACGGTTTAGAGGGAGTGTAACTGAACGGTTTAGAGGGAGTGTAACTGACTAAAAAAAGGGAGTGTAACTGACCAGTAAAGAGGGAGTGTAACTGAATGGTTTAGAGGGAGTGTAACTGAATGGTTTAGAGGGAGTGTAACTGAATGGTTTAGAGGGAGTGTAACTGAATGGTTTAGAGTGAGTGTAACTGAACGGTTTAGAGGGTGTGTAACTGACCAGTTTAGAGGGAGTGTAACTGACCAGTAAAGAGGGAGTGTAACTGAATGGTTTAGAGGGAGTGTAACTGAATGGTTTAGAGGGAGTGTAACTGAATGGTTTAGAGTGAGTGTAACTGAATGGTTTAGAGTGAGTGTAACTGAATGGTTTAGAGGGTGTGTAACTGACCAGTAAAGAGGGAGTGTAACTGACCAGTAAAGAGGGAGTGTAACTGAATGGTTTAGAGGGAGTGTAACTGAATGAAATAAGCCAAGGTTTCATTTTGATTCCACTAACATCATAACTTTGTGCTCTGCCCTCACTTATTTATACGAATCCGTATTTTAATGTGAGGAATCTGAACAGCCCATCTAGTTCAATGAACAGTACTAACCTTTATCTTCCCTCTCGCAGCTTCGATGTAAAAGGAGAGAGAAATATTGAATTACAGTACATTCGGAAAAGTATTCCAACCCCTTGACTTTTATTTTTATTTTTTGACCTTTATTTAACCAGGCAAGTCAGTTAAGATCACATTCTTATTTTCAATGACGGCCTGGGAACAGTGGGTTAACTGCCTGTTCAGGGGCAGATCGACAGATTTGTACCTTGTCAGCTCGGGGTTTTGAACTCGCAACCTTCTGGTTACTAGTCCAACGCTCTAACCACTAGGCTACGCTGCCGCCCCACATGTTGTTACGTTACAACCTTATTCGAAAATGAATTTTTTTAAAACATCCTCATCAATCGACACACAATACCCCGCGATGACAAAGCAAAATATGAAATATCTCGTTTACATAAGTATTCAGAACGGTTGATATGAGACTCGAAAAATTGAGCTCAGGTGCATCCTGTTACCATTAATCATCCTTGAGATGTTTCTACACCTGTGGTAAATTCAATTGATTGGACATGATTTGGAAAGAAGCACACCTGTCTATATAAGGTCCACAGTTGACAGTGCATGTCTGAGCAAAAACCAAGCCACGAGGTCAAAGGAATTGTCCATAGAGCTCTGAGACAGTACTGTGTCAAGGCACAGATCTGGGGAAGGGTACCAAAACATTTCTGCAGCATTGAAGGTCCCTAAGAACACAGTGGCCTCCATCAATGGAAGAGGTTTGGAACCACCAAGATTCTTCCTAGAGCTGGCCGCTCGGCCAAACTGAGCAATCGGGGGAGAAGGGCCTTGGTCAGGGAGGTGACCAAGAACTCTATGGTCACTCTGACAGAGCTCTAGATTTTCTCTGTGGAGATGGTATAACCTTCCAGAAGGACAAGCAGCTCTTCAGCACTCCACCAATTAGGCCTTTATGGTAGAGTGTCCAAACGGAAGCCACTCCTCAGAAAAAAGCACATGACAGCTCGCTTGGAGTTTGCCAAAAGGCACCTAAAGGATTCTCAGACCATGAGAAACCAGATTCTTTGGTCTGAAGAAATCAAGATTGTGGAGTGGGGAGGGATTGGGGGGGGAGTCAAGTGTACTAATATCGTAGACAGCTCCACACTCAGCAGTTAGACTTCAGTTAGTGATCTCCCAACTACAGGGGCCGATAATTAAATCATAGTTCATTTTCTTGCTGCTCCTAAAAATAGTGTAATGAGGGAGATTTGCTACCACTTGTTAGTTTGAGTCCGTTTTGATGAAGCGCGGGAGATGATACGGGAGGACATATTTTAAGTCTATTGAGACTTAATTTAAAACACTCCTTAGCAACTGGACGCTGACCTTCACAATGCTCATCCTTCTGTCTCTCTCTCTCTCTCTCTCTTTCTCTCTCTCTCTCTCTCTGTCCCTCTCTCTCTCTCTCTCTCCCTCTCTCTCTCTCTCTCTCTCTCTCCCTCTGTCTCTCTGTCTCTCTCTCTCTATCTGTCTCTCTCTCTCTCTCTCTCTCTGTCTCTCTGTCTCTCTCTCTCTCTCTCTCTCTCTCTCTCTCTCTCTCTCTCTCTCTCTCTCTATATCTATATATCTGTCTCTCTCTCTCTCTATCTCTCTCTCTCTCTCTCTCTATCTGTCTCTCTCTCTCTCTCTCTCTCTGTCTCTCTCTCTCTCTCTCTCTCTCTGTCTCTCTCTCTCTCTTTCTCTCTGTCTCTCTCAGTCTCTCTCTCTCTCTCTCTCTCTCTCTCTCTCTCTCTCTCTCTCTCCGTCTCTCTCTCTCTCTCTCTCTCTCCGTCTCTCTCTCTCTCTCTCTCCGTCTCTCTCTCTCTCTTTCTCTCTCTCTCTCTTTCTCTGTCTCTCTCTTTCTCCCTCGCTCTGTCTCTCTCTCGCCCTCCTTCATCTTCTTCTCTCTCTCAAGGAAAGAGGAAAATAATAGAGTCCATGTAAAGGACGAATGTTTTGTCTTTAGTCTTTATCAGTCTGTTATATAACGTCCATTTGTGTTGAGAACTACTACATTTAGTTAATATTAACAAAAATATAAATGCATCATGCAACCATTTAAATGATTTTACAGAGTTACAATTCATATAAGGAAATCAGTCAATTAAATTAAATACATTAGGCCCTAATCTATGGATTTCACATGGGCAGGGTTGGTGCAGCTAAGGGTGGGCTTGGGAGGACATAACCCGCCCACCCACTTGGGAGCCAGGCCCACCCACTGGAGAGCTAGGCCCACCCACTGGAGAGCTAGGCCCACCCACTGGAGAGCTAGGCCCACCCACTTGGGAGCCAGGCCCACCCACTGGAGAGCTAGGCCCAGCCAATCAGAGTGAGTTTTTCCACAGAAAAGGGCTTTATTACAGATAGAAATACTCCTTAGTTTCATCAACTGTCCGGGTGGCTGGTCTCAGATGATCGTGGTTACACTTGGTCTGCGGTTGTGAGGCCAGTTTGACGTACTGCTAAATTCTCTAAAACGTTGGAGGTGGCTCATGGTAGAGAAATCAACATTCAATTTTCTGGCAACAGCTCTGATGGACATTCCTGTAGTCAGCATGCCAATGTCACACTCCCTCAAAACTTGAGACATCTTTGACATTGTGTTGGTGACAAAACTGCACATTTTAGAATGGCCTTTTATTGTCACCAGTACAAGGTGCACCTGTGTAAGGATCATGCTGTTTAATCAGCTTCTTGACATGACACTCCTGTCAGGTATTATCTTGACAAAGGAGAAATGCTCAATAACAAAAATTTGAGAGAAATAAGCTTTTTGTGCGTCTAGAACATTTCTGGGATCTTTTATTTCAGCTCATGAAACGTCACATGTTGTGTTTATTTAATTTTTAATTGTGCCTTTATTTAACCAGGTAAGCCAGTTAAGAACACATTCTTATTTCCAATGACGGCCTAGGAACAGTGGGTTAACTGCCTGTTCAGGGGCAGAACGACAGATTCGTACCTTGTCAGCTCGGGGGTTTGAACTCACAACCTTCCGGTTACTAGTCCAACACTCTAACCACTAGGCTACCCTGCCGCCCCCAGTATAATATTGTGCGTGTGAGCTGTCTTTGTTATCCTTTCAGTACATGGATTCCATCTTCATGCAAGGTGGTTTGAATGATAATTCTGGATTTTAAGTCGGCTGTACAACAGCATGGACTCAAATGCTAGTGATCAAGTGGAGAAACATATTTCAGTGACACATGGGCCAGAAGTATGCAATAGCCGAACTCTCAAACTGCTGATACTGGGTTGATTTAGTCCGTTTTTGACACTAAATGAGTCTTCTCAGTGCACTAATGGCTTCTGTCAAACAGATGAGACCTTTCATTGTGTCCATCCATCTGTCCATCTGTCCATCTGTCAATGATTTATACTGTACCGTTGAAAAACTTGGGGTCACTTAGAAGTGTCCTTTTTTAAAAAGAAAAGCACATTGTTTGTCCATTAAAACAACACCAAATTGATCATAAATACAGTGTAGACATTGTTAATGTTGTAAATGACTATTGTAGCTGGAAACGGCAGATTTTTTATGGAATATCTACATAGGTTTATAGAAGCCCATTATCAGCAACCATCACTCCTGTGTTCCAATGGCACATTGTGTTAGCTAATACAAGTTTATCATTTTAAAATGCTAATTAGAAAACTATTTTTCAATTATGTTAGCACAGCTGAAAACCGTCGTTCTGATTAAAGAAGCAATACAACTGACCTTCTTTTAGACTAGTTGAGTATCTGGAGCATTAGCATTTGTGGGTTTGATTATAGGCTCCAAATGGTCAGAAACAGAGTTTTCTTCTGAAACTCATAAGTCTATTCTTGTTCTGAGAAATTAAGGCTATTCCATGCGAGAAATTGCCAAGAAACTGGAGATCTCATACAACACTGTGTACTACTCCCTTGAAAGAACAGCGCAAACTGGCTCTAACCAGAATAGAAAGAGGAGTGTGAGGCCCCGGTGCACTACTGAGCAAGAGGACAAGTACATTAGAGAGTCTAGTTTGAGAAACAGATGCCTCACAAGTCCAAAACTGGCAGCTTCATTAAACAGTACCCACAAAACAACAGTCTCAACGTCAACAGTGAAGAGGCTCCAGGATGCTGGCACATACTGCACACTGCCCTATCCCATCTGGACAAAAGGAATACCCATGTAAGAATGCTGTTCATGAACTACAGCTTAGCATTTAACACCATAGTACCCTCCAACTCCCCGCTCTGTGCAATTGGGTCCTGAACTTTCTGACGGGCGTCCCCCAGGTGGTGAAGGTAGGAAACATCTCCACTTTGCTGACTCTCAACACTGGAGCCCCACAAGTGTACGTGCTCAGTGTCATGTTTTGTCTTATATTGTCTTGTCATTTTGCTTTTCCTTCTGTTCGTTCTCCCCCTGCTGGTCTTTTTAGGTTCGTTCCCTTTTTTCTCTCTCCCTCCCTCTCTCTCTTCTCTCTATCGTTCCGTTCCTGCTCCCAGCTGTTCCTATTCCCCTAATCAATCATTTAGTCTTTCCACTCCTGTTCCCTATCTTTTCCCCTGATTAGAGTCCCTATTTCTCCCCTTGTTTTCCGTTTCTGTCCTGTGGATCCTTGTATATTGTTCACCGTGCTGTGTCTTTGTATCGCCCTGTCGTGTCGTGTTTCCCTCAGATGCTGCGTGGTGAGCAGGTGTCTGAGTCTGCTACGGTCAAGTGCCTTCCCGAGGCAACCTACAGTTTATGATCGAGTCTCCAGTCTGTTCTCGTCATTACGAGTGGAATTGTTTTTTATGCTTTATTTACCGCTCCGATTTGTCTAGGAGTATTGCATATTTCCTTTACTGGATTAAAGACTCTGTTTTCGCCAAGTCGCTTTTGGGTCCTCATTCACCTGCATAACACTCAGCCTCTCCTGTACTCCCTGTTCACCCACGATTGCGTGGCCACGCACGCCTCCAACTCAATCATCAGGTTTGCAGACGACACAACAGTTGTAGGCGTGAATACAAGAGGAGGTGAGGGCACTCGGAGTGTGGTGTCAGGAAAACAACCTCTCACACAACGTCAACAAAACAAAGGAGATAATCTTGGACTTCAGGAAACAGCAGAGGGTGCACCCCCTTCAGCAGTGGAGAAGGTGTAAAGTTCCTCGGCGTAGACATCACAGACAAACTGTGAAATGGTCCACCCACACAGACCGTGAGGTGAAGAAGGCGCAACAGCACCTCTTCAACCTCAGGAGGCAGAAGAAATTTGGCTTGTCACATAAAACCATGACAAACTTTTACAGATGCACAAACATGAGCATCCTGTCAGTCTGTATCACCGCTTGGTACGGCAACTGCACCGCTGTCAACCGTAAGGCTCTCCAGAGTGTGGTGTGGTCTGTAAAACGCATCACCTGGGGCAAACTACCTGCCCTCCATGACACCTACACCACCCGATGTCACAGGAAGGCCAAAAAGATCATCAAGGACAACAACCACCCGAGCCACTGCCTGTTCACCCCGCTATCACCCAGAAGGCGAGGTCATTACAGGTGCATCAAAGCTGGGACAGAGAGAGACTGAAAAATAGCTTCTATCTCAAGGCCATCAGACTGTTAAACAGCAATCACTAACTCAGAGAGGCTGCTGCCTACATTGAGACCAATCACTAACTCGGAGAGGCTGCTGCCTACATT
>NC_060179.1:9085043-9112173 GCF_021184085.1 Oncorhynchus gorbuscha
AACCAGGCTCTGAGGGGTAGCCAGTACTCTTCTGGCTGTGCCGGGTGGAGATTATAACAGAACATGGCCAAGATGTTCAAATGTTCATAAATTACCAGCAGGGTCAAATAATAATAATCACAGTAGTAGTTGAGGGTGCAGCAAGTCAGCACCTCAGGAGTAAATGTCAGTTGGCTTTTCTTCGCCGATCATTCAGAGTTGCTCTACCGCTCCTGCTGTCTCTAGAGAGTTGAATGTTTGGGACAGGTAGCACGTCCGGTGAACAGGTCAGGGTTCCATAGCCACAGGCAGAACAGTTGAAACTGGAGCAGCAGCACCTCCAGTTGGACTTCGGACAGCAAGGAGTCATCAGGCCAGGTAGTCCTGAGGCATGGTCCTATGGCTCAGGTCCTCCGAGAGAAAGAGACCGAGACAGATAGAGAGAGACAGAGAGAATTAGAGAGACCATACTCACACAGGACACCGGATAAGATAGGAGAAATACTCCAGATATAACAGACTGACCCTAGCCCCACGACACATAATATTGCAGCATAAATACTGGAGGCTGAGACAGGATGGGTCGGGAGACACTGTGGCCCCTTCCAATGGTAGCCCCGGACAGGGATAAACAGCCAGGATAAAACCCCACCCACTTTGTCAAAGCACAGCTCCCACAACACTAGAGGGATATCTTAAACCACCAACTTACTATCCTGAGACAAGGCCGAGTATAGCCCACAAAGATCGCCCCCATGGCACGAACCCAAGGGGGGGCGCCAACCTGGACAGGAAGATCATGTCAGTTACTCAACCCACTCAAGTGACACACCCCTCCAAGGGACGGCATGGAAGAGCACCAGTAAGCCAGTAACTCAGCCCCTGTAATAGGGTTTGAGGCAGAGAATCCCAGTGGATAGAGGGGAACCGGCCAGGCAGAGACAGCAAGGGCTGTTCGTTGCTCCAGTGCCTTTCCGTTCACCTTTATACTCCTGGGCCAGACTACACTCAATCATATGACCTACTTAAGAGTTAAGAGATGAGTCTTCAATAAAGACTTAAAGGTTGAGACCGAGTCTGCGTCTCTCACGTGGATAGGCAGACCATTCCATAAAAATGGAGCTCTATAGGAGAAAGCCCTGCCTCCAGCTGTTTGCTTAGAATATCTACACATGCATATCTACACATACAATTTGATTTGATTTGATAATTACACACGCATAACTACACATGCATATCTACACACACATATCTACACACACATATCTACACACACATATCTACACACGAATATCAACACACGCGTATCAACACACGCGTATCTACACACACGTATCTACACAAACATATCTACACAAACATATCTACACAAACATATCTACACAAACATACGTACACATACAAGCAAACAAACAATGTCTCAGTAGAGTGTTGGCACATTTGGACCAGATTCCCTGGGTCTCACTTTGCAGTTGATAAATCTATAATGTGATAAAGCAGTGAAATAACCGTATTGTAATAGATAACGAGGTGAGATATGTGAGATGGAATAAATGGAACACAGCAGCCCCTTGTGTTTCAGTGGGCCCATAGTGATCATATAATATAGCAAGCCAATGATAACCATTTAATTACATGATTATGACTATATTAATACTGTAGATTAAAGGAAAGGTTCACCCATTTTGATTTTTTAAATAGTTTTTTTTGTGTATCTCTGAGTGATATTCTATCGATTCCCCTGGGTATAATGTTCTACCCAGCAGACTGTCGACCAATCGCGTCCACTTTGTCTTGCTGTGTCACGCGGTTGCTAAGCTAATTGTCACGCAATCCTTTCTCAAAGTCAGTGTAAATGTCAAGAAACGTGCCTAATGTCACGATTCCAAAGCTGTACAATATTACAGATAGCAAGTTAGTTATCTCATAACTCGGGAAAAATGTGTAATGTTCTAGTTCTTGTTGAGGAAATTCGTGCTAATGTTTTTTTTTAGGTAGCGCCCAATATACTCCAATTCAGTCCTTGAAGGAGAGTGCTGCTTGTCCCAGAATCACCCAGAATGCACTGCGTCGCCCACTGACGTAGCATGGGCAAGGTTTCCCATCTCCTGAAAAGTATAGGAGAAAAGTTGCGAATGTCAGACTCCACTCTGTGAGGCACATTGATCTTCATATGGTGGCAATCAGACGACATTCATTTACTCAATAAATGTTCCTTTTGTTCGATGAAGTCTCTTTATACCCAAAAGCCTCCGTTTTGTTAGCATGTTTTCTTCAGTAATCCACAGGCTCAAACTCAGTCAAAACAATCAGACAAAAAAATCAAAATTGTATACGTGAAGTTCATAGAAACATGTCAAACAATGTTTTTATTCAATCTTCAGGTTGTTTTTTAGCTTAAATGATCTATAATATTTCAACCGGACAATAACGTCGTCAATATAAAAGGTAAACAAGAAATGCACGCGCCTGAAAAAAATCTGCGTCACATTAGGGTCCACTCGTTCAGACTGGTCTTACTCCCTCATTTATAAGAATGCAAGCCTGAAGACTGTTGACATCTAGTGGAAGTCATTGGAACTGCAAGTGGGGTCCTAAGTCAATGGATACTGTAATGGCATTGAATAGAAAACTACAAAAACAAATACTACTTCCTGAATGGATTTTTCTCAGGTTTTTGCCTGCTAAATCAGTTCTGTTATTCTCACAGACGGAAATGTTCACTTTTGTTTTTTTGTATTCGTTAATTTTGTTTGAGTGATTCTTGACAATAAAGATCATGAACACTTTCCATGCTGCGCTTTGGTCCACTCTTCCTTACGACGACGAGCGTTACAATGTCCTGGGAAATGTTCTTGTTACTTACAACCTCATGCAAATCTCATTAGCCTACGTTAGCTCAACCGTCCCGTGGAAAGGACACCGATCCCAAAGAAGTTTTAATAATATGAAGCCAAAATGAAACATTTATTCACCAAAAATATTATTCTCACATATTAGTGTTATTTAACACTGTAAATTAAAGGAATGTGTGGTTTTGGGTGGATTTTTCCTTTAACTGTGTATGTGCTGATCTGGGTGTGAGTGGATGTGAGAGAACCTGTGGACCAGACTAGCCCCCTGTGGACCAGACTAATCCCCTGTGGACCAGACTAGCCCCTGTGGACCAGACTAGCCCCTGTGGACCAGACTAACCCCCTGTGGACCAGACTAACCCCTGTGGACCAGACTAACCCCCTGTGGACCAGACTAACCCCCTGTGGACCAGACTAACCCCTGTGGACCAGACTAGCCCCTGTGGACCAGACTAATCCCCTGTGGACCAGACTAATCCCCTGTGGACCAGACCAGACTAGCCCCTGTGGACCAGACTAGCCCCTGTGGACGAGACTAGCCCCTGTGGACCAGACTAGCCCTCTGTGGACCAGACTAGCCCCGGTGGACCAGACTAGTCCCCAGGGGACCAGACTAACCCCCTGTGGACCAGACTAACCCCCTGTGGACCAGACTTATCCCCTGTGGACCAGACTTATCCCCTGTGAACCAGACTAGCCCCCTGTGAACCAGACTAGCCCCCTGTGAACCAGACTAGCCCCCTGTGGACCAGACTAGCCCCTGTGGACCAGACTAGCCCCCTGTGGACCAGACTAGCCCCGGTGGACCAGACTAGTCCCCTATGGACCAGACTAACCCCCTGTGGACCAGACTTATCCCCTGTGGACCAGACTAGCCCCCTGTGAACCAGACTAGCCCCCTGTGAACCAGACTAGCCCCCTGTGGACCAGACTAGCCCCTGTGGACCAGACTAGCCCTCTGTGGACTAGACTAACCCTCTGTGGGCCAGACTAGACCCCTGACTAGATGAATCCAGTTGAAAGCTATGATCCCTTAATGGTGTCACCTGTAAAATCCACTTCAATCAGTGTAGATGAAGGGGAGGAGACAAGTTAAAGAAGGATGTTTAACTCTTGAGACAATTGAGACATGGATTGTGCGTGTGTGCCATTCAGAGGGTGAATGGGAAAGACCAAATATTTAAGTGCCTTTGAACGGGGTATAGTAGTAGGTGCCAGACACACTGGTTTGTGTCAAGAACTGCAACACTGCTGGGTTTTTCATGCTCAACAGTTTCCTGTGTGTATCAAGAATGGTCCACCACTCAAAGGATATCCAGTCAACTTGACACAGCTGTGGAAAGCATTGCAGTTAACATGGGCCAGCATCCCTGTAGAACTCTTTCGACACCTTGTAGAGTTCAGGCCCCAACTAATTGAGGGGGGGGGTGCAACTCAAAATTATGAATGTATTAAAGTTTTGTACACTCAGTTTTGTACACTCATAATAACAGTACAGTTACTATATTAATACTGAATATGGTCTGATTTGGGTGTGAGTGGAAAGTGTTGGACTAGCCCCCTGTGTGTCACTGTGCCGTGATCATTTTGCAATCAGCATGCTCAATTGACTGAGTCATGGTGGGGTTGTGGTAAATACCCACAAGCACCCTGGAATAATGACGGATCACTGCTTCTTGTGGTCCTTCTGTAGCTCAGTTGGTAGAGCATGGCGCTTGTAACGCCAGGGTAGTGGGTTCGATCCCCGGGACCACCCATATGTAAAATGTATGCACACATGACTGTAAGTCGCTTTGGATAAAAGCGTCTGCTAAATGGCATATATTATTATTGTATTATTATATATCTTGTCCCATCCAGCTCTGTTGCTTCGCAATATGTTTATTTATTTATTTTTCCTCTCTCATTCAGTTAATCAGAGAACCAGAAGTAACTTAGTTGCTTTATTTGTTTATTAGTGTGTGTGTGAAGGTTTCTGTTTCGATTAGACTTTATCACTTTGGGGGGGGGGTGTTAGAAACTTCATGAATAGTTTGGTTTGCTTGGAAATGAAATGGGTACAGGTAAGGTAGCAGGGTAACTGTATGAATAGTTTGGTTTGCTTGGTAATGAAATGAAATGGGTACAGGTAAGGTAGCAGGGGTAACTGTATGAATAGTTTGGTTTGCTTGGTAATGAAATGAAATGGGTACAGGTAAGGTAGCAGGGGTAACTGTATGAATAGTTTGGTTTGCTTGGTAATGAAATGGGTACAGGTAAGGTAGCAGGGGTAACTGTATGAATAGTTTGGTTTGCTTGGTAATGAAATGAAATGGGTACAGGTAAGGTAGCAGGGGTAACTGTATGAATAGTTTGGTTTGCTTGGTAATGAAATGGGTACAGGTAAGGTAGCAGGGTAACTGTATGAATAGTTTGGTTTGCTTGGTAATGAAATGGGTACAGGTAAGGTAGCAGGGGTAACTGTATGAATAGTTTGGTTTGCTTGGTAATGAAATGGGTACAGGTAAGGTAGCAGGGTAACTGTATGAATAGAAGCCATACACTTATTTGAGCCCTATCAGTAAAGCTTAGCTACACACGCCATTAATGCACCTTTACAGGTAAGTCCAGGTTTGAGGGTTCACATCAAAAGTGGCAGGTTGACACTACTGAAGAACACAAAGTGGCATGTGTAATATTTTGAGATGGTACATTTCGCTCAATATTCCATGTTTTGGTGACATGTGCAAAGCATATATGTTAGCTCAAAACCATGTTTCATCTTCAATTAAAGCTTTTATTATTTTACTTTTCTCTGATATACTTGAAACTTTAATCAGTGAATATATAGAAAACAACTTCCCCCTTAGTCAAAGAAGATCGCAAATACACTTCCTCTGTACGTAAAAGTCTTAG
Source organism: Oncorhynchus gorbuscha (assembly GCF_021184085.1). Lineage (NCBI taxonomy): Eukaryota > Metazoa > Chordata > Actinopteri > Salmoniformes > Salmonidae > Oncorhynchus > Oncorhynchus gorbuscha. Next base: position 9,090,773 of record NC_060179.1, read on the forward strand.
CAATAACCATGAGACAGAATGACTGGCTATTGATATCCTCACGAACGTTCCAGCATTCCTTTTAATAGTATGCAGATTTTGCAAGAGGATAATGGTGCTCTGTGTTTTCCACTGAGAGATTGTAGTAGCATAGAAATAATATGTGCACTTTAAAGTTTTAAAGGCAACAACAGACTGTCTGAAACGCCCCAAAACGCCCCCTCGACTGTCTGAAACGCCCATCGACTGTCTGAAACGCCCCATCGACTGTCTGAAACGCCCCGACGACTGTCTGAAACGCCCCGACGACTGTCTGAAACGCCCCATCGACTGTCTGAAATGCCCCAAAACGCCCCTCGACTGTCTGAAACGCCCCATCGACTGTCTGAAACGCCCCATCGACTGTCTGAAACGCCCCATCGACTGTCTGAAACGCCCCATCGACTGTCTGAAACGCCCCCATCGACTGTTTGAAAATCGACCTGGAAACGCCCCATCGACTGTCTGAAACGCCCCATCGACTGTCTGAAACGCCCCATCGACTGTCTGAAACGCCCCAAAACGCCCCATCGACTGTCTGAAACGCCCCCTGTCTGAAACGCCCCATCGACTGTCTGAAACGCCCCATCGACTGTCTGAAACGCCCCATCGACTGTCTGAAACGCCCCATCGACTGTCTGAAACGCCCCGACTGTCTGAAACGCCCCATCGACTGTCTGAAACGCCCCAACGACTGTCTGAAACGCCCCATCGACTGTCTGAAACGCCCCAAAACGCCCCATCGACTGTCTGAAACGCCCCATCGACTGTCTGAAACGCCCCATCGACTGTCTGAAACGCCCCAAAACGCCCCATCGACTGTCTGAAACGCCCCATCGACTGTCTGAAACGCCCCATCGACTGTCTGAAACGCCCCATCGACTGTCTGAAACGCCCCATCGACTGTCTGAAACGTCCCAAAACGCCCCATCGACTGTCTGAAACGCCCCGACTGTCTGAAACGCCCCCGCCCCATCGACTGTCTGAAACGCCCCATCGACTGTCTGAAACGACCCTGAAACGACTGTCTGAAACGCCCCATCGACTGTCTGAAACGCCCCGACGACTGTCTGAAACGCCCCAAAACGCCCCAACGACTGTCTGAAACGCCCCAAAACACCCATCGACTGTCTGAAACGCCCCATCGACTGTCTGAAACGCCCCATCGACTGTCTGAAACGCCCAAAACACCGACTGTCTGAAACGATCGACTGTCTGAAACGCCCCATCGACTGTCTGAAACGCCCCATCGACTGTCTGAAACGCCCCAAAACGCCCCTCGACTATCTGAAACGCCCCCTCGACTGTCTGAAACGCCCCAAAACGCCCCCTCGACTGTCTGAAACGCCCTGACGACTGTCTGAAACGCCCCGACGACTGTCTGAAACGCCCCGACGACTGTCTGAAACGCCCCATCGACTGTCTGAAACGCCCATCGACTGTCTGAAACCCCATCGACTGTCTGAAACGCCCCGACGACTGTCTGAAACGCCCCAAAACGCCCCATCGACTGTCTGAAACGCCCCATCGACTGTCTGAAACGCCCCATCGACTGTCTGAAATGCCCCATCGACTGTCTGAAACGCCCCATCGACTGTCTGAAACGCCCCATCGACTGTCTGAAACGCCCCATCGACTGTCTGAAACGCCCCAAAACGCCCCATCGACTGTCTGAAACGCCCCATCGACTGTCTGAAACGCCCCATCGACTGTCTGAAACGCCCCATCGACTGTCTGAAACGCCCCATCGACTGTCTGAAACGCCCCATCGAGTGTCTGAAACGCCCCAAAACGCCCCATCGACTGTCTGAAACGCCCAAAACCCCCCAAAACGCCCCATCGACTGTCTGAAACGCCCCATCGACTGTCTGAAACGCCCAATCGACTGTCTGAAACGCCCCATCGACTGTCTGAAACGCCCCCGATCGACTGTCTGAAACGCCCCAAAACGCCCCAACGACTGTCTGAAACGCCCCAAAACACCCCAACGACTGTCTGAAACGCTCCATCGACTGTCTGAAACGCCCCATCGACTGTCTGAAACGCCCCAAAACACCCCAACGACTGTCTGAAACGCCCCATCGACTGTCTGAAACGCCCCATCGACTGTCTGAAACGCCCCAAAACGCCCCTCGACTATCTGAAACGCCCCATTGACTGTCTGAAACGCCCCAAAACGCCCCTCGACTGTCTGAAACGTCCCAAAACGCCCCCTCGACTGTCTGAAACGCCCTGACGACTGTCTGAAACGCCCCGACGACTGTCTGAAACGCCCCATCGACTGTCTGAAACGCCCCGACGACTGTCTGAAACGCCCCAAAACGCCCCATCGACTGTCTGAAACGCCCCATCGACTGTCTGAAATGCCCCATCGACTGTCTGAAACGCCCCATCGACTGTCTGAAACGCCCCATCGACTGTCTGAAACGCCCCAAAACGCCCCATCGACTGTCTGAAACGCCCCATCGACTGTCTGAAACGCCCCATCGACTGTCTGAAACGCCCCATCGACTGTCTGAAACGCCCCAAAACGCCCCATCGACTGTCTGAAACGCCCCATCGACTGTCTGAAACGCCCCATCGACTGTCTGAAACGCCCCAAAACGCCCCATCGACTGTCTGAAACGCCCCATCGACTGTCTGAAACGCCCCATCGACTGTCTGAAACGCCCCATCGACTGTCTGAAACGCCCCAAAACGCCCCATCGACTGTCTGAAACGCCCCATCGACTGTCTGAAACGCCCCATCGACTGTCTGAAACGCCCCATCGACTGTCTGAAACGCCCCATCGACTGTCTGAAACGCTCCAAAACGCCCCATCGACTGTCTGAAACGCCCATCGACTGTCTGAAACGCCCCATCGACTGTCTGAAATGCCCCATCGACTGTCTGAAACGCCCCATCGACTGTCTGAAACGCCCCGACGACTGTCTGAAACGCCCCAAAACGCCCCAACGACTGTCTAAAACGCCCGAAAACACCCCAACGACTGTCTGAAACGCCCCATCGACTGTCTGAAACGCCCCAAAACACCCCAACGACTGTCTGAAACGCCCCATCGACTGTCTGAAACGCCCCATCGACTGTCTGAAACGCCCCAAAACGCCCCTCGACTGTCTGAAACGTCCCAAAACGCCCCCTCGACTGTCTGAAACGCCCTGACGACTGTCTGAAACGCCCCGACGACTGTCTGAAACGCCCCGACGACTGTCTGAAACGCCCCATCGACTGTCTGAAAGGCCCCGACGACTGTCTGAAACGCCCCAAAACGCCCCATCGACTGTCTGAAACGCCCCATCGACTGTCTGAAACGCCCCATCGACTGTCTGAAACGCCCCATCGACTGTCTGAAACGCCCCATCGACTGTCTGAAACGCCCCATCGACTGTCTGAAACGCCCCATCGACTGTCTGAAACGCCCCAACGACTGTCTGAAACGCCCCATCGACTGTCTGAAATGCCCCAAAACGCCCCTCGACTGTCTGAAACGCCCCATCGACTGTCTGAAACGCCCCATCGACTGTCTGAAACGCCCCATCGACTGTCTGAAACGCCCCATCGACTGTCTGAAACGCCCCATCGACTGTCTGAAACGCCCCATCGACTGTCTGAAACGCCCCATCGACTGTCTGAAACGCCCCAAAACGCCCCATCGACTGTCTGAAACGCCCCAACGACTGTCTGAAAAACGCCCCATCGACTGTCTGAAACGCCCCATCGACTGTCTGAAACCCCATCGACTGTCTGAAACGCCCCAACGACTGTCTGAAACGCCCCATCGACTGTCTGAAACGCCCCAAAACGCCCCATCGACTGTCTGAAATGCCCCATCGACTGTCTGAAACGCCCCATCGACTGTCTGAAACGCCCCGAAAACGCCCCATCGACTGTCTGAAACGCCCCAACGACTGTCTGAAACGCCCCATCGACTGTCTGAAACGCCCCAAAACGCCCCATCGACTGTCTGAAATGCCCCATCGACTGTCTGAAACGCCCATCGACTCGACTGTCTGAAACGCCCCAAAACGCCCCATCGACTGTCTGAAACGCCCCATCGACTGTCTGAAACGCCCCATCGACTGTCTGAAACGCCCCATCGACTGTCTGAAACGCCCATCGACTGTCTGAAACGCCCCATCGACTGTCTGAAACGCCCCAACGAAACGTCCCAAAACGCCCCATCGACTGTCTGAAACGCCCCATCGACTGTCTGAAACGCCCCATCGACTGTCTGAAACGCCCCCCATCGACTGTCTGAAACGCCCCATCGACTGTCTGAAACGCCCCATCGACTGTCTGAAACGCCCCAAAACGACTGTCCCCATCGACTGTCTGAAACGCCCCATCGACTGTCTGAAACGCCCCAAAACACCCCAACGACTGTCTGAAACGCCCCATCGACTGTCTGAAACGCCCCATCGACTGTCTGAAACGCCCCAAAACGCCCCTCGACTATCTGAAACGCCCCATCGACTGTCTGAAACGCCCCAAAACGCCCCTCGACTGTCTGAAACGTCCCAAAACGCCCCCTCGACTGTCTGAAACGCCCTGACGACTGTCTGAAACGCCCTGACGACTGTCTGAAACGCCCCGACGACTGTCTGAAACGCCCCGACGACTGTCTGAAACGCCCCATCGACTGTCTGAAACGCCCCATCGACTGTCTGAAACGCCCCGACGACTGTCTGAAACGCCCCATCGACTGTCTGAAACGCCCCATCGACTGTCTGAAACGCCCCGACGACTGTCTGAAACGCCCCAAAACGCCCCAACGACTGTCTGAAACGCCCCAAAACACCCCAACGACTGTCTGAAACGCCCCATCGACTGTCTGAAACGCCCCATCGACTGTCTGAAACGCCCCAAAACACCCCAACGACTGTCTGAAACGCCCCATCGACTGTCTGAAACGCCCCATCGACTGTCTGAAACGCCCCAAAACGCCCCTCGACTATCTGAAACGCCCCATCGACTGTCTGAAACGCCCCAAAAGCCCCTCGACTGTCTGAAACGTCCCAAAACGCCCCCTCGACTGTCTGAAACGCCCTGACGACTGTCTGAAACGCCCTGACGACTGTCTGAAACGCCCCGACGACTGTCTGAAACGCCCCGACGACTGTCTGAAACGCCCCATCGACTGTCTGAAACGCCCCGACGACTGTCTGAAACGCCCCAAAACGCCCCATCGACTGTCTGAAACACCCCATCGACTGTCTGAAACGCCCCATCGACTGTCTGAAATGCCCCATCGACTGTCTGAAACTCCCCATCGACTGTCTGAAACGCCCCAAAACGCCCCATCGACTGTCTGAAACGCCCCATCGACTGTCTGAAACGCCCCATCGACTGTCTGAAACGCCCCAAAACGCCCCATCGACTGTCTGAAACGCCCCATCGACTGTCTGAAACGCCCCATCGACTGTCTGAAACGCCCCAAAACGCCCCATCGACTGTCTGAAACGCCCCATCGACTGTCTGAAACGACTGTCCCCATCGACTGTCTGAAACGCCCCGACGACTGTCTCAAACGCCCCAAAACGCCCCATCGACTGTCTGAAACGCCCCATCGACTGTCTGAAACGCCCCATCGACTGTCTGAAACGCCCCATCGACTGTCTGAAACGCCCCATCGACTGTCTGAAACGCCCCAACGACTGTCTGAAACGCCCCATCGACTGTCTGAAATGCCCCAAAACGCCCCTCGACTGTCTGAAACGCCCCATCGACTGTCTGAAACGCCCCATCGACTGTCTGAAACGCCCCATCGACTGTCTGAAACGCCCCATCGACTGTCTGAAACGCCCCATCGACTGTCTGAAACGCCCCATCGACTGTCTGAAATGCCCCAAAACGCCCCATCGACTGTCTGAAACGCCCCAACGACTGTCTGAAACGCCCCATCGACTGTCTGAAACGCCCCATCGACTGTCTGAAACGCCCCATCGACTGTCTGAAATGCCCCAAAACGCCCCATCGACTGTCTGAAACGCCCCATCGACTGCCTGAAACGCCCCATCGACTGTCTGAAACGCCCCAAAACGCCCCATCGACTGTCTGAAACGCCCCATCGACTGTCTGAAACGCCCCATCGACTGTCTGAAACGCCCCATCGACTGTCTGAAACGCCCCATCGACTGTCTGAAACGCCCCATCGACTGTCTGAAACGCCCCCCAAAACGCCCCATCGACTGTCTGAAACGCCCCATCGACTGTCTGAAACGCCCCATCGACTGTCTGAAACGCCCCATCGACTGTCTGAAACGCCCCATCGACTGTCTGAAACGCCCCATCGACTGTCTGAAACGCCCCATCGACTGTCTGAAACGCCCCATCGAATGTCTGAAACGCCCCATCGACTGTCTGAAACGCCCCATCGACTGTCTGAAACGCCCCATCGACTGTCTGAAACGCCCCAAAACGCCCCATTGACTGTCTGAAACGCCCCATCGACTGTCTGAAACGCCCCATCGACTGTCTGAAACGCCCCGACTGTCTGAAACGCCCCATCGACTGTCTGAAACGCCCCGACGACTGTCTGAAACGCCCCAAAACGCCCCAACGACTGTCTGAAACGCCCCAAAACACCCCAACGACTGTCTGAAATGCCCCATCGACTGTCTGAAACGCCCCATCGACTGTCTGAAACGCCCCATCGACTGTCTGAAATGCCCCATCGACTGTCTGAAACGCCCCAAAACACCCCAACGACTGTCTGAAACGCCCCAAAACACCCCAACGACTGTCTGAAACGCCCCAAAACACCCCAACGACTGTCTGAAACGCCCCAAAACACCCCAACGACTATATGAAACGCCCCAAAACACCCCAACGACCGTATGAAACGCCCCAAAACACCCCAACGACTGTCTGAAACGCCCCATCGACTGTCTGAAACGCTCCATCGACTGTCTGAAACGCCCCATCGACTGTCTGAAATGCCCCGATGACTGTCTGAAACGCCCCGACGACTGTCTGAAACGCCCCATCGACTGTCTGAAACGCCCCATCGACTGTCTGAAACGCCCCATCGACTGTCTGAAACACCCCAGCGACTGTCTGAAACGCCCTAAAACACCCCAACGACTGTCTGAAACGCCCCAACGACTGTCTGAAACGCCCCAACGACTGTCTGAAACGCCCCAACGACTGTCTGAAACGCCCCAACGACTGTCTGAAACGCCCCAGCGACTGTCTGAAACGCCCCAACGACTGTCTGAAATGCCCCAAAACACCCCATTGACTGTCTGAAACGCCCCATCGACTGTCTGAAACGCCCCAAAACGCCCCATCGACTGTCTGAAACGCCCCATCGACTGTCTGAAACGCCCCATCGACTGTGTGAAACGCCCCATCGACTGTCTGAAACGCCCCAAAACGCCCCATCGACTGTCTGAAACGCCCCAAAACGCCCCATCGACTGTCTGAAACGCCCCATCGACTGTCTGAAACGCCCCATCGACTGTCTGAAACGCCCCATCGACTGTCTGAAACGCCCCGACGACTGTCTGAAACGCCCCAAAACACCCCAACGACTGTCTGAAACGCCCCAAAACACCCCAACGACTGTCTGAAACGCTCCATCGACTGTCTGAAACGCCCCATCGATTGTCTGAAACGCCCCAAAACACCCCAACGACTGTCTGAAACGCCCCATCGACTGTCTGAAACGCCCCATCGACTGTCTGAAACGCCCCATCGACTGTCTGAAACGCCCCAAAACACCCCAACGACTGTCTGAAACGCCCCAAAACACCCCAACGACTGTCTGAAACGCCCCAAAACACCCCAACGACTGTCTGAAACGCCCCAAAACACCCCATCGACTGTATGAAACGCCCCAAAACACCCCAACGACTGTCTGAAACGCCCCAAAACACCCCAACGACTGTCTGAAACGCCCCATCGACTGTCTGAAACGCCCCATCGACTGTCTGAAACGCCCCAGCGACTGTCTGAAACGCCCCAGCGACTGTCTGAAATGCCCCGACGACTGTCTGAAACGCCCCGACGACTGTCTGAAACGCCCCATCGACTGTCTGAAACGCCCCATCGACTGTCTGAAACACCCCGGCGACTGTCTGAAACGCCCTAAAACACCCCAACGACTATCTGAAACGCCCCAACGACTGTCTGAAACGCCCCAACGACTGTCTGAAACGCCCCAACGACTGTCTGAAACGCCCCAGCGACTGTCTGAAATGCCCCAGCGACTGTCTGAAACGCCCCAACGACTGTCTGAAACGCCCCAACGACTGTCTGAAACGCCCCAACGACTGTCTGAAACGCCCCAACGACTGTCTGAAACGCCCCAACGACTGTCTGAAACGCCCCAACGACTGTCTGAAACGCCCCAGCGACTGTCTGAAACGCCCCAACGACTGTCTGAAACGCCCCAACGACTGTCTGAAACGCCCCAAAACGCCCCAACGACTGTCTGAAACGCCCCAACGACTGTCCGAAATGCCCAAAGACTGCTATTGGAAGGGAATGGCTGGTTTAACTGGTTCTCTTTATGTTATATCACTGGTTGTCTTCTCTCTCTCCTCATCCCTCTATTTCAATCCCCCACTTGCTTTCTACTTCTCTCTCCCTGGTGCTTGCCTCCCTCTCTCTCTTCCCCTGCCTATCTCTTTGTCTGTCTTTCGCTCCTGTTCTGCCTCCCACGTACACACTCTCCCTCTCTGCAATGCAAAGTGTTCAACAGTTATCCGCCTATCTGCAGCAGCATTAGCAATTCTAATAGCAGTGTTCTGATTTGATCCTTATAGGAGGATAGGAAGTCTGTAAGGACAAGGCATGATGATAGGAGAGAGAATATGGTGATAGAACTATCTCTGTTGCAACAGGCATATATTATATACGGGATCACTTGCAGATAATACATGTACTGTACTGTTAGGATGTCTTTATGCAGCACTATTGTAATCTCATCCCCAGCCATCTCTCTCTCTCTCCCTCTCGCTCTCTCTCTCTCTCTCTCCGTCTCTCCGTCTCTTCGTCTCTCTCTCTCTCTGTCTCTCTCTCTGTCTCTCTCTCTGTCTCTCTCTCTCTCTCTCTCTCTCTCTCTCTCTCTCTCTCTCTCTCTCTCTCTCTCTCTCTCTCTCTCTCTCTCTCTCTCTCTCTCTCTCTCTCTCTCTCTCTCTCTCTCTCTCTCTCTCTCTCTGTCCCCTTGTCCTCCCTGTGCACCATCCCAACACCTCAGCAGTTGCCACCCTACCAACCCAGCAGCTGCCACCAGGCAAGATAGGATGACATGACCTTCCCTTGTAATGAAAAGGCTCTGACAAATCACAGTATGTTTCTCACAGACTGGGGGAGAGTAGGGGAGGTGCTACGGTCCATGGTCTGTCTGTCTGTCTGTGTAGAGTTACGCAGTCACACAAGCCCACCCATGCCCTCAGTCACACATGCCCACCCATGCCCTCAGTCACATAAACCCACCCACGCCCTCAGTCACACAAGCCCACCCACGCCCTCAGTCACACAAGCCCACCCACGCCCTCAGTCACACAAACCCACCAATGCCATCAGTCACACAAACCCACCAATGCCCTCAGTCACATCAAGCCCACCCACACAAACCCTCCCACACAAACCCACCCATGCTCTGTCACACAAACCCACATACGCTCTCAGTCACACAAGCCCACCCACACAAACCCTCCCACACAAACCCAACCATGCTCTGTCACACAAACCCACCAACACAAACCCACCAACACTCTCAGTCACACAAACCCACCCACACAAAACCACCCACGCCCTCAGCCACACATACCCACATACGCCCTCAGTCACACAAACCCACCAACACTCTCAGTCACACAAACCCACCCACACAAACCCACCAACACAAACCCACCCATGCCCTCAGTCACACAAACCCACCCACACAAACCCACCCACGCCCTCAGCCACACATACCCACATACGCCCTCAGTCACACAAACCCACCAACACTCTCAGTCACACAAACCCACCCACACAAACCCACCCACACAAACCCACCCATGCCCTCAGTCACACAAACCCACCCACACAAACCCACCCATGCCCTCAGTCACATAAACCCACCCATGCCCTCAGTCACACAAACCCACCAACACTCTCAGTCACACAAACCCACCCACACAAATCCACCCACACAAACCCACCCATGCCCTCAGTCACACAAATCCACCCACACAAACCCACCCACGCCCTCAGTCACATAAACCCACCCATGCCCTCAGTCACACAAGCCCACCCACACCGTCAGTCACACAAGCACACCCACACCCTCAGTCACACAAGCCCACCCACGCCCTCAGTCACACAAACCCACCCACGCCCTCAGTCACACAAACCCACCCACGCCCTCAGTCACACAAGCCCACCCACGCTCTCAGTCACACAAGCCCACCCACGCCCTCAGTCACACAAACCCACCTACGCCCTCAGTCACACAAACCCACCTACGCCATCAGTCACACAAACCCACCCACGCCCTCAGTCACACTAACCACACACATGCCCTCAGCCACACAAGCCCACCCACGCCCTCAGTCACACTAACCCCACCCATGCCATCAGTCACACAAACCCACCCACGCCCTCAGTCACATTAACCCCACCCACGCCCTCAGCCACACAAACCCACCCACGCCCTCAGTCACACTAACCCACCCATGCCATCAGTCACGCTCAGTTGGTAGAGCATGGTGCTTGTAACGCCAGGGTAGTGGGTTCGATTCCCGGGACCACCCATACGTAGAATGTATGCACACATGACTGTAAGTCGCTTTGGATAAAAGCGTCTGCTAAATGGCATATATTATTATTATTATATTATAAACCACCCACGCCATCAGTCACACTAACCCACCCACGCCATCAGTCACACTAACCCACCCACGCCATCAGTCACACAAGCCCACCCACACCATCAGTCACACTAACCCACCCACGCCCTCAGTCACACTAACCCACCCACGCCCTCAGTCACACTAACCCACCCACGCCCTCAGTCACACTAACCCACCCACACCATCAGTCACACTAACCCACCCACGCTCTCAGTCACACAAGCCCACCCACACCATCAGTCACACAAGCCCACCCACGCTCTCAGTCACACAAGCCCACCCACGCTCTCAGTCACACAAGCCCACCCACGCCCTCAGTCACACAAACCCACCCACGCCCTCAGTCACACAAGCCCACCCACGCTCTCAGTCACACAAGCCCACCCACGCCCTCAGTCACACAAACCCACCCACGCCCTCAGTCACACAAACCCACCCACGCCCTCAGTCACACTAACCCCACCCATGCCCTCAGCCACACAAGCCCACCCACGCTCTCAGTCACACTAACCCCACCCATGCCATCAGTCACACAAACCCACCCACGCCCTCAGTCACACTAACCCCACCCATGCCCTCAGCCACACAAACCCACCCACGCCCTCAGTCACACTAACCCACCCATGCCATCAGTCACACTAACCCACCCACGCCATCAGTCACACTAACCCACCCACGCTCTCAGTCACACAAGCCCACCCACGCTCTCAGTCACACAAGCCCACCCACGCCCTCAGTCACACAAGCCCACCCATGCCATCAGTCACACTAACCCACCCACGCCATCAGTCACACTAACCCACCCACACCATCAGTCACACAAGCCCACCCACGCCATCAGTCACACAAGCCCACCCACGCCATCAGTCACACAAGCCCACCCACGCCATCAGTCACACTAACCCACCCACGCCATCAGTCACACTAACCCACCCACGCCCTCAGTCACATTAACCCACCCACGCTCTCAGCCACACTAACCCACCCACGCTCTCAGCCACACTAACCCACCCACGCTCTCAGTCACACTAACCCACCCACACTCTGTCACACTAACCCACCCACGCTCTCAGTCACACTAACCCACCCACGCTCTGTCACACTAACCCACCCATGCTCTCAGTCACACTAACCCACCCACACCATCAGTCACACTAACCCACCCACACCATCAGTCACACTAACCCACCCACGCCCTCAGTCACACTAACCCACCCACGCTCTCAGTTACACTAACCCACCCACGCTCTCAGTCACACTAACCCACCCACGCTCTCAGCCACACTAACCCACCCACGCTCTCAGCCACACTAACCCACCCACGCTCTGTCACACTAACCCACCCACGCTCTGTCACACTAACCCACCCACGCTCTCAGCCACACTAACCCACCCACGCTCTCAGCCACACAAACCCACCCACGCTCTCAGTCACACTAACCCACCCACACTCTGTCACACTAACCCACCCACGCTCTGTCACACTAACCCACCCACGCTATCAGTCACACTAACCCACCCACGCCATCAGTCACACTAACCCACCCACGCCATCAGTCACACTAACCCACCCACGCCATCAGTCACACTAACCCACCCACGCCATCAGTCACACTAACCCACCCACGCCCTCAGTCACACTAACCCACCCACGCCCTCAGTCACACTAACCCACCCACGCCCTCAGTCACACTAACCCACCCACGCCCTCAGTCACACTAACCCACCCACGCCATCTGTCACACTAAACCCACCCACGCCCTCAGTCACACTAACCCACCCACGCCCTCAGTCACACTAACCCACCCACGCCCTCAGTCACACTAACCCACGCCATCAGTCACACTAACCCACCCACGCCATCAGTCACACTAACCCACGCACGCCATCAGTCACACTAACCCACCCACGCCATCAGTCACACTAACCCACCCACGCCCTCAGTCACACTAACCCACCCACGCCATCAGTCACACTAACCCACGCCATCAGTCACACCAACCCTGCTGTTTATGGTCCAGCAGATGATCAGATCCGTTCTATTTTCTCTGTGAGCCGGACTGTCACTTTCCAGCCTACATTGAGGTGGGTAGAGAAAGGGATTCTCTTGGCAGAGACAGAAGAGAGGGCTGTTGTTGGCTGCACTCCGGCTGTTTCACAAATCTAATAAGGAGAAAAAAAGAGTCCCTCTTTTCCCCTGTTTCCGTCTCAGTGATTTTCAAAAGTGATGATAGGAGTGAACAGTGGAGGATCTGTACTGGGAACATTTTGAAGTGGATCATTTGACTCGTGTGTGTGTGTGTGTGTGTGTGTGTGTGTGTGTGTGTGTGTGTGTGTGTGTGTGTGTGTGTGTGTGTGTGTGTGTGTGTGTGTGTGTGTGTGTGTGTGTGTGTGTGTGTGTGTGTGTGTGTGTGTGTGTGTGTGTGTGTGTGTGTGTGTGTGTGTGACTCACTCCACCTGTTCTGTATGAAACCCATTGCTGTGATTGGCTTCACATCACCCACTTCACATCACACTGGCTTCTCTCTCTCTCTTTCCCCACCCCCCTTTAGCTCCCTCTGTAATCAAATAGTCCTCATCCTCTCTCTGCCCCTGCTTCCAGAGTCACTGGTAGGCAGACAGACAGACAATCAGACAGACACAAAGGCAGACACACAGGCAGACACAGACCAGTGACCACCCAGCCAACACCCTCCAGATAGGATCCAGCCACAGCTGGACCAGACGAGTGACCACCCAGCCAACACCCTCCAGATAGAATCCAGCCACAGCTGGACCAGACGAGTGACCACCCAGCCAACACCCTCCTTATAGGATCCAGCCACAGCTGGACCAGACGAGTGACCACCCAGCCAACACCCTCCTTATAGGATCCAGCCACAGCTGGACCAGACGAGTGACCACCCAGCCAACACCCTCCTTATAGGATCCAGCCACAGCTGGACAAGACGAGTGACCACCCAGCCAACACCCTCCTTATAGGATCCAGCCACAGCTGGACAAGACCAGATAGGATCAGCTGGAGGCCTCTGTGTATAACACATACTGTATTTGATGTAAAAATGGACCATAGAACACCTGCAGTTTAGAATACCTGCACCATAGAACACCTGCAGTTTAGAATACCTGCACCATAGAACACCTGCACCATAGAACACCTGCAGTTTAGAATACCTGCACCATAGAACACCTGCAGTATAGAGCACCTGCAGTGTAGAACACCTGCAGTGTAGAACACCTGCAGTATAGAGCACCTGCAGTATAGAACACCTGCAATATAGAACACCTGCAGTATAGAACACCTGCAGTATAGAACACCTGCAGTATAGAACACCTGCAGTATAGAACACCTGCACCATAGAACACCTGCACCATAGAAGACCTGCAGTTTAGAATACCTGCACCATAGAACACCTGCAGTTTAGAACACCTGCACCATAGAATACCTGCACCATAGAACACCTGCAGTTTAGAATACCTGCACCATAGAACACCTGCAGTGTAGAACACCTGCAGTGTAGAACACCTGCAGTATAGAGCACCTGCAGTATAGAACACCTGCAATATAGAACACCTGCAGTATAGAACACCTGCAGTATAGAACACCTGCAGTATAGAACACCTGCAGTATAAAACACCTGCACCATAGAACACCTGCAGTATAGAGCACCTGCAGTGTAGAACACCTGCAGTGTAGAACACCTGCAGTGTAGAACACCTGCAGTATAGAACACCTGCAGTATAGAACACCTGCAGTGTAGAACACCTACAGTGTAGAACACCTACAGTGTAGAACACCTGCAGTATAGAACACCTGCAGTATAGAACATAGAACACCTGCAGTGTATAGAACACTCCTGCAGTGTAGAACACCTGCAGTATAGAACACCTGCAGTATAGAACACCTGCAGTGTAGAACACCTACAGTGTAGAACACCTACAGTGTAGAACACCTACAGTTTAGAATACCTGCACCATAGAACACCTGCAGTGTAGAACACCTGCAGTGTAGAACACCTGCAGTATAGAGCACCTGCAGTATAGAACACCTGCAATATAGAACACCTGCAGTATAGAACACCTGCAGTATAGAACACCTGCAGTATAGAACACCTGCAGTATAAAACACCTGCACCATAGAACACCTGCAGTATAGAGCACCTGCAGTGTAGAACACCTGCAGTGTAGAACACCTGCAGTATAGAACACCTACAGTATAGAACACCTGCAGTATAGAACACCTGCAGTATAGAACACCTACAGTGTAGAACACCTACAGTGTAGAACACCTACAGTGTAGAACACCTGCAGTATAGAACACCTGCAGTATAGAACACCTGCAGTGTAGAACACCTGCAGTGTAGAACACCTGCAGTATAGAACACCTGCAGTATAGAACACCTGCAGTGTAGAACACCTGCAGTATAGAACACCTGCAGTGTAGAACACCTGCACCGTGTAGAACACCTGCAGTATAGAACACCTACAGTATAGAACACCTACAGTATAGAACAGCTATAGTATAGAACACCTATATTACAGAACACCTGCAGTGTAGAACTCATGCAGTATAGAACACCTGCAGTATAGAACACCTACATTATAGAACACCTGCAGTATAGAACACCTACATTATAGAACACCTGCAGTATAGAACACCTGCAATATAGAACACCTACATTATAGAACACCTGCAGTTTAGAATACCTGCACCATAGAACACCTGCACCATAGAACACCTGCAGTTTAGAATACCTGCACCATAGAACACCTACAGTATTGAACACCTACAGTATAGAACACCTACAGTATAGAACACCTACAGTATAGAACTCCTACAGTATAACAGTATAGAACTCCTGCAGTATAGAACACCTGCAGTATAGAATTCATGCAGTATAGAACACCTGCAGTATAGAACACCTGCAGTATAGAACACCTGCAGTATAGAACTCATGCAGTATAGAACACCTGCAGTATAGAACACCTACATTATAGAACACATACAGTATAGAACTCCTGCAGTTCAGAACACCTGCAGTGTAGAACTCCTGCAGTATTGAACACCTACATTATAGAACACCTGCAGTATAGAACACCTGCAGTATAGAACTCCTGCAGTGTAGAACACCTGCAATATAGAACACCTGCAGTATAGAACACCTGCAGTATAGAACAACTACATTATAGAACACCTGCAGTATAGAACAGCTACATTATAGAACACCTGCAGTATAGAACACCTACATTATAGAACACCTGCAGTATAGAACACCTACAGTATATAACTCCTACAGTATAGAACACTTGCAGTATAGAACTCCTGCAGTAAAGTACATCTGCAGTATAGAACACCTACAGTATAGAAAACCTGCAGTATAGAACGCCTGCAGTATAGAACACGCAGTATAGAACACCTACAGTATAGAACACCTGCAGTATAGAACACCTGCAGTATAGAACACCTACAGTATAGAACACCTACAGTATAGAACTCCTGCAGTATAGAACACCTGCAGTATAGAACTCCTGCAGTATAGAACTCCTGCAGTATAGAACTCCTGCAGTATAGAACACCTGCAGTATAGAACTCCTGCAGTATAGAACTCCTGCAGTATAGAACTCCTGCAGTATAGAACTCCTGCAGTATAGAACTCCTGCATTATAGAACACCTTCAGTATAGAACACCTGTAGTATAGAACACCTACATTATAGAAAACCTGCAGTATAGAACTCCTGCAGTATAGAACACCTGCAGTATAGAACAGCTACATTATAGAACACCTACAGTATAGAACTCATGCAGTATAGAACACCTGCAGTATAGAACTCCTGCAGTATAGAACAGCTACATTATAGAACACCTGCAGTATAGAACAGCTACATTATAGAACACCTGCAGTATATAACACCTACAGTATAGAACTCCTGCAGTGTAGAACACCTGCAGTATAGAACACCTGTAGTATAGAACAGCTACATTATAGAACACCTGCAGTATATAACTCCTGCAGTATAGAACACTTACATTATATAACAACTGCAGTATAGAACAGCTACATTATAGAACACCTGCAGTATAGAACACCTATAGTATAGAACTCATGCAGTATAGAACTCCTGCAGTATAGAACACCTGCAGTATAGAACACCTACAGTATAGAACTCCTGCAGTATAGAACACCTGCAGTATAGAACTCCTGCAGTGTAGAACACCCGCAGTATAGAACACCTGTAGTATAGAACAGCTACATTATAGAACACCTGTAGTATATAACTCCTGCAGTATAGAACACTTACATTATAGAACACCTGCAGTATATAACTCCTGCAGTATAGAACACTTACATTATAGAACACCTGCAGTATAGAACAGCTACATTATAGAACACCTGCAGTATAGAACTGCTGCAATGTAGAACACCTGCAGTATAGATCACCTGCAGTATAGAACACCTGCAGTATAGAACACCTACATTATAGAACACCTGCAGTATAGAACACCATTATAGAACACCTGCAGTATAGAACACCTGCAATATAGAACACCTACATTATAGAACACCTGCAGTTTAGAACACCTGCACCATAGAACACCTGCAGTATAGAACACCTGCAGTTTAGAATACCTGCAACTAGAACACCTACAGTATAGAACACTTACAGTATAGAACACCTACAGTATATAACACATACAGTATAGAACACTTGCAGTATAGAACACCTGCAGTATAGAACACCTGCAGTAAAGAACACCTGCAGTAAAGAACACCTGCAGTATAGAACACCTGCAGTATAGAACACCTACAGTATAGAACACCTGCAGTATAGAACACCTGCAGTATAGAACACCTACAGTATAGAACACCTGCAGTATAGAACACCTGCAGTATAGAACACCTGCAGTATAGAACACCTGCAGTATAGAACACCTGCAGTATAGAACACTTGCAGTGTAGAACACCTGCAGCAAAGAACACCTGCAGCATAGAACACCTGCAGTATAGAACTCCTGCAGTATAGAACACCTGCAGTATAGAACTCCTACAGTATAGAACACCTATAGTGTAGAACACCTGCAGTGTAGAACACCTGCAGTATAGAACACCTGCAGTATAGAACACCTGCAGTATAGAACACCTGCAGTATAGAACACTTGCAGTATAGAACACCTGCAGTAAAGAACACCTGCAGTAAAGAACACCTGCAGTAAAGAACACCTGCAGTATAGAACACCTGCAGTATAGAACTCCTGCAGTATAGAACACCTGCAGTAAAGAACACCTGAAGTATAGAATAACTGCAGTATGGAACACCTGCAGTGTAGATCACCTGAACACCAGTATCTATTTACATCCCTGTTTCCACAGATATTCAATTACAGGAAGCGTGAAGCAATTTTGACAATTCATTTGAATTAAGAAAGAGAGGAGTTTTTAATGAGGTTGTTTTGCGGTGCAGAGAAATATGTTAAATGTTTAGGACTGCACAGTACAACAAAGCAAACACTGGGAACTGTACATCGCAGTAGGCTGCTGAAGGGGATGGCGGCTCGTAATAATGGTCGGAACGGCTTGAATGGAATGTCATCAAACACTTGGAAACCATGGAAACCATAGAAAACACATGTTTGATCTATTTGATACCATTCCGTTCATTCCGCTCCAGTCATTACCACGAGCCTGTTCTCCCCAATTAAGGTTCCAACAATCTCCTGTGGTACATACCTACCTACCTAGCATGTACCTATCTACCTACCTACATACGTACGTAAGTACGCACCTAGTACCATACCTACGTACAGTATGCAATTACATGCATACACGTCACAGGAGGCTACTGAGGGGAAGATGGCTCATCATAATGTCTGGAATGGAGTAAATGGAATGGAATCAACCACATGGAAATATATCTGATGCATTTGATACCATTCCACAGATTCCTCTCCAGCCATTACCACAAGCCCATCCTCCCCAATTAAGGTCCCAACAGCCGCCTGTGATACACATTTGCACTCCTACTGAAATGCAAAATGATTAAAACCCAAAACAAATACCTTTAAGTTATACAACCTATCTTGTCTCGTCATCCAAGCTTTGGAAATAAAAATTGCTACCAGGAATATTTATGTTCTGAATAGCCATTCAAGTTGTTCTTCATCAGTACTCCAGAATAGTTCTGGTTTCTGTTGTCGCATTTTCTCAAACAAGGTCACTCTTAAATCATCATATAAAGGACAGTCAGATAAAAAGTGCATTTCCTTCTCTATCTCCCCTAAATCACAGACAGCACACAGCCGCTCATCTTCGTCTATGACATTGAACATGCCTACTTCAATAGCCAGAGGCAGTATCTCGGTTCTCAACAAGGACCATTACATTTGTTGTTAGGTGACATGTGACATAGGGTTCTGGATCATAGCTGTTTTGCATCTCGTTGTAAGTTCTGTGTTTTTGTTTTAGCCATATATCAGTTGACCCATTTTGTCTTTGTAGATAAGGGTTAAGTTGTGTTTGATTGACATTGCCTCGTAACTGGTATCTAAATATGTTTTCTGGATCAGCTTCCTTAAATATGTAATTGTGTTCCTTTGTCCAGGGGTAGTTGTCTGTTTTATCCCAGTTGAAATAGTATTTATTATTCTGTCCTCTTGCATATCGATAAGACAATTCCATAAACATTTGACCCTTCTGCTTTATTTTACCGGGCTCCCATCCCATGTCTCCTTGAATAGCAAGGCTTGGGACAAACTTAAGCACTCCAAGGAAACATCTACTGGCTCTGTTTTGACTAGAGTTAGCTGTTTGTAGAATGAAACGATGTAAAGTATGTACCACAGGAGGCTGTTGAGGGGAGGACGGCTCATAACAATTGCTGGAAAGGAACCAATAGAATGTCATCAAAAACATAGAAACCATGGAAACCATGTGTTTGACATATCTGATACCATTCCACCCCTTCCTCTCCAGCCATTACCACGAGCCTGTCCTCCCCAATTAAGGTGCCACCAACCTCCTGTGGTATGTACCATTATGGACATCGGGATGTAGTATAGCCAGAGAGACGGTCCTCTTCCTCACCACGGGCCTTCTGTTGTTTCCAGGTACTAGCCTGACGATGACCCTGATGACCCGAGCACAGACCTTCCCCAGCTTCCTCTCTGGAAGGACAGAAGAAGAGCAGTCCTCTCAGCACAAGGAAGAGGCACTATCCCCCTCTAGTGGCTACAGCTCAAACTGCAGCCAGGTGACTCTCCAATGACAAGTACCTTCAGAACAAAACTGGACATTCCAACACTTTAGAAAGCCTGTAGAAATATGTATAGGAACATGTATGATGTATCATTTTATGTTAATACATTATGGTGATAGTGTTAATTGTAGACAGGTACATATACATATATATACTTATTTATATATATACTTATTTATATATATATATATATATATATATATATATATATATATACTTATGAAAGGATTATTTGGGGACACCTGCTGGGTCCTGTTCATTATGGAGATATGTTCTACCTTTCTGTAATGTTTGTGGCTGTTTCAGTCTGTTCACCTGCAACAAGCACTACCAATCACTACTATCTGCTTGTCCAAGAGTACAGGTCTGTATGTACGGTATGTGTAGAATCATCTCAACGTGAAAAGGCATGAACAAATACATACGATTCAAATACTAGCAAAGTCTGAGAAACAGGACTGTAAGGCTTAGACTTTCTAACTCTGACCCTGTGGGCTCCCGAGTGGCGCAGCGGTCTAAGGCACTGCATCTCCATGCTTCAGATGTCACTACAGACACCCTGGTTCCAATCCAGACTGAATCACAACCGGCAATAGGGACTTATTGGAAAATAATATTTTTTTTCTTAAATGACTTGCCTCGTTAAATTACATTTAAAATACGGTGTCAAAAAAACTATGTGAACCCTTTGGAAATACCTGGATTTCTGCATAAATTGGTCATCACATTTCATCTGATCTTCATCTAGGTCACAACAATACACATTCTTCTTAAACTAATAATACACAAAAAATGTATCTTTATTGAACACACCGTGTAAACATTCACAGTGGAGGGTTGGAAAAGTATGTGAACCCTTGGATTTAATAACTGGTTGACCCTCCTTTGGCAGCAATAATCTCAACCAAACGTTTTCTGTAGTTGCGTATCAGAATTGCACAATGGTCAGGAGGAATTTTGGACCATTCCTCTTCACAAAACTGTTTCAGTTCAGCAATATTCTTTGGATGTCTGGTGTGAACTGCTCTCTTGAGGTCAGGACTCTGACTGGGCCACTCCAGAAGGTCAGGACTCTGACTGGGCCACTCCAGAAGGTCAGGACTCTGACTGGGCCACTCCAGAAGGTCAGGACTCTGACTGGGCCACTCCAGAAGGTCAGGACTCTGACTGGGCCACTCCAGAAGGTCAGGACTCTGACTGGGCCACTCCAGAAGGTCAGGACTCTGACTGGGCCACTCCAGAAGGTCAGGACTCTGACTGGGCCACTCCAGAAGGTCAAGACTCT